>NC_143577.1:237804053-238404053 GCF_048544385.1 Mastigoproctus giganteus | reverse complement strand
TACAAAAAAAATAGCAATGTCCCCTACTCTAGCTGAATAGATTCCTATTCGAATGGCTGTAGACTAACATAAAAGAGATTAATAAACACATCACATCACATCATTCACATGGATCCTCTATCAATCCTGACGTTCAAACAAATAACTTGAACCAATTTGGATAAATCGAATCAATGAAAAACTCAACAATACTTTTATAAACTTGCATACTTTGATAAACTTTGAATATGTAAGTCGTTACAATATTTGGTATTTCTAACATAACAATGTTGTACTGTATTTGAATACTGAAACAATGCATCATCTGCCACTTCCAAAATCAGTGCCACTTATTTTAGCAGAACTCTACTAAATCAACTAAATAATCTACATTAGAAAAACGTCCTCCGCGGCAGTACACAATAATACATTCGCCACTTGTCACTCGTTTGATAAAGTCCCGGTTTAAATCTCGTAAAATACTAGAGGAATTTTGTAATAACTGCCTCATCAATCCAGGCTGTAGTTAGCGGAAGGAGTAGCGTTCCATCTCTTCCTGTGAATTATTCGTTTTTTTTTTTAAGTGCACAACATTAAAATCGGCTCGAAAACGCACGCTTCTACACACATACGGATATGAGCGACAAGTCCGGTGCCCTTAAAATAATAATTTGAATTTGTGTCTGCGCGGGTAGCATAGTAGTATCGTCACCATCTTCCCCACACCGGATGGAAAAGGCCCGGGTTCGAATCCCGTCAATGACGCGAGGAACTTTATTGGGCTTTTTTCACTCCGTGGCTGAGTTAGTCGGTCTCAGGCATATATAGCAAGGTTTTTTTTTCGTCCAGCAAAACAGGCAAATCGACCAGAGAACACACGCAATTTACAGCCATAATACATATATGTAAGAGATTACGGGTGGCTCTAATATAATAATTTGAGTGCGAATTTGTGTTGTTATTTGGTTTTTAGGAGCATTAGCAACTAAGGCCATATTGCTCCGGGGATATGCGGTGGTCATTCCCTGACCTTTACGCGTCCTCCGTATTTGGTGGCTCACGGGCTCGAACCCCGGTCTAATCAAGAAGCGTGTGCTACGCACTGCTGCTGCTCCTGCCCACCTGGCTATGGAGGCGCCCGAATTTGTGTGTGATAATTTTAGAGTGAAAATAAAATAAATGGAAAACGTACCTTTTAAGTGGGATGATGGTACAGATTCATTCTGAAAACTACAGTTGTCCACTTGACGAGAGTAATTCCTTATAGTAGATAGAACATTGCACATATGGAGGAAACCGTTAGAAGCATCATCCTCTTATATACTGACAGTAAAACCTGCTGGAGGAATAAACAAAACTATATTTTATGGTCATCTAGAATTTCTTCCATATATGTATTGTCGGTAAATTGCGTGTGTTCTCTGGTCGGTTTGCCTGTTTTGTTGAACGAAAAAAAAACCCAGTTTCTGGGGGAGGGGAAACCTTGCTATCTACGCCTGAGACCGACTAACTCAGCCACGGAGTGAAAAAAGTTCCTCGCGTCATCGACGGGATTCGAACCCGGACCTTTTCCACTCGGTGTAGGAAAGACGGTGACGATACCACTGTGGTACCGCGCTGACTGCTGGAGGAATAAAACATGAATTTATTCAAATAAATTAGTAGCGTGTTGGCCCATCTTTATCCCTAACCACTGGTTCACTGCGTTGTGTGGTAGGATCGCCGTACTCCCCACACTGGGTAGAAAAGACGTGAGTTCGAATCCCGTCAATGACGGGAGGAATTGTCTTTTTCACAACGTGGCTGAGTTAGTGGATCTCAGGCGTAGTTAGCATGGTTTTTTTATCCCAGAAACTCGGGATTTTCGTCCAGAAAGCAGAAAATCGCCCTAAGAACTGACAATATACATGGAGCAATATGGCCTTAGTCACCGATGCTCCTGCAACCCAACAACAACAACACTGCGTTGTGGAGGCGCATTATAGCCAAAGCAGCTTATGCGCCACCAAACCCCCATATCAACAACTGCGTTGTGGGAAACTTTCTTCTAATTTCTGATAGAAAGTTGTCAGTATTAGAAGAAGAAGAACTTTTGTACCCAATCCCCACTTTAACGCAAACGGTGTCTAGGGCGGAGGGCTAATGATGTCCTTCCTACTAGAAAAGGTCCTAAACTCATGGACAGGATACCATGTGTTTTCCTAGCAGTCTGTTTACATCGTAGAAAATTTAATCTCTTTTTTTTTCTCCTCATCCCGTTGTTCCTGTTAATACTCATCAAAATTAGAAAGAGCAGGGATCCAACTTGTTACACTGGACCACCCTGGTGGACCAGTATAACAAGATGGATAGCGTAGAATCTTATTAGTAACTCTAACTGCTTCCAGTTTCTACAGCGGCCTTCAATGAGGGCTTTACTAAAGTATGAAGCGTAATGTCATAATTGTTTTTTTGCACACAACTTCAATAACTGTTAACTTCGTCATTGTACTTTGCCAGACCAGTCTGGTGGAGCACTATGACCACAGATGCCGATGTGCCTAATAAATTCCCACACAAACCAGACCAGTCTGGTAGATTACACGAACCCAGATCTACGTAGGACACCATTCTTGTCCAGATGAATCGCATATTTAACCAGTGACTCCATTATCTTCCTTACTACAAAAGTCAAACTCACTGGCATATGTAGTCACCCGATTCCACTTGAAGAACGCTACTTCTCTTTGCTAGCCCTTTCTCATATTCAGATTTCACTCGCCTTACCTCACTAGTGGTTTCTTACATTGACGGAGCAAGATGAGAAACGATTAATAAGATAAGTAGTAAATTAATTTTATTGAATGCACGCAAAAACTAAATGCCTGTAATACCCTAACTTAATTACTGGAAAAGTTTTCTAACTTGACGTATCACTCAACAGTCTGAAAAGTTTTCTTAGTATTGATATAAAGCATAGTTAGAAACAACACCAACGGATGAGAGATGTAGTACTTTCCAATACTTTGCTAAATTAATGTATAGGTTAATTTATGGTTATGGATAACCTTATAAAACTAAAGGAATGATATAACAAAATCCATTTTGTTATATCATTCCTTCTCAAGACCATATTAATTGCTAAATTTTATGAATTAAATCATTGAGACCTAATTAGACGAGGTTTGGACATTTCTGAGTGTATTTCATCTCTTCCTATGAAATGTCCAAACCTCATCTAATTAGGTCTCAATGATTTAATTCATAAAATTTAGCAATTAATATGGTCTTGGAAAGGTTGCATGATTTTATTCCTGAAAAAATGAAGCCAGATATGTTAGCACATTATCATTATTTAACTTTAAATTCATAATTTGATACGAATGGCCGTGCAAATTTCGACCTATTTCTTCTGTTTCCTCCAAAGTTCTAATTTCTACGGCCTAATTCTAACTCTCAATGGTCGTAATGAAGCTACAAGTATATTACATAATTTTCTCCCATTTTCTTTCAATGTTTGTCGCCACCAAGTCTGTGAGCCTTCGCCACTTCTTACGTCATGGCTACAGAATCCTAATGTGTTTAAGACAAGAGTAAACACCCCTTGGGTCGTGCTGACGTTATTTTCTGGGTTAATGTTTCCTCCCCCATTGAGTTTTTAATGGATCGTTTAATGTTTCCACTTGACACATTTGCCTCCCCTCATTTCCCTCAATATCGGAAATTAAACTAAAATACACAGGAACTGAGATCTTACAATTACTGTATCTTACAAATTTTGATTTATTTTTCTTCGGTGCCTCTTAATTTCCTTATATGGTATTTTACGGACTTTCCTCTTTTAACGCCCAAACAGAAAGCCCGGTTTCGCCGTAAAGATGTGGATGATACAGCTGGTCTATGTGTAAACATCTCAAGTCATACACAATCCATACGTTTTATTGAGACAAGTGGCGACATGTGGACTTTGTCATTGCACAAATACTCTTACACAAGTTACAGAAGATGCATAAAATGTTTCAAACTGATTTTCTGTGGTAAACACGTGTAAGAAGGAGATGAAATGTCAGTTACAAGCTTCTGGAAGTCATGGCCCAAATGAAGTAACACAAATGAGGACACAGTTTATGAAGCTTAATGACTTGTGACAGCTTGGAGGGTGGGATGGGCCTCACAGAACGATAACTTAATGCCATATTATGGTTTTTATTATTACTAGACACTAAAACTGGACCAGCCGTGTTTCTCACTTATTAATTAAAGCTACATATATTATCCTGTTTGTTTATCTCTCCCTGTCTGTCTATCTCTCCCTCCCTGTGCTGTCTAATCTTTCGGTGATCAACTTATTTGTTTTCGTCTGCCTGATTTTTTTTAATCGTCTGTTTGCCAGTCTTTCTGTGTACAATTGCAATCTCGAGTTTCACCTTTATTCAGAGTCTGAGGGGGTCCTGGAGACCACAGTAGTAATAGCGCTTGATGTGGTCTCCAGGACGCATCGCGTTTAAGGTTCGATTTTAAATACAATCTGGCAAAAGCTCTTGCTACGACCGACTCGGGCACAGCAAGAACTTTTATATCCTGTTTTGGTTTCAAATTTTACAGAAAAATAAGTCAAATTAATAACTTTCAAAGTGACACTTTCTCTTGCTATTAGATACACGGTGAAAATCAGATACCGAGAGATGCTTTTCTCGACACAACCACTATATTGGATATTTTTGCGATGATCTAGATTAAATGAAGTCCATCTGATTCTACCACTTAGGATATTGCTAGAGGGTCACTAGCTCTGATATGGTTTTTAAAGTTTCTAAACAGATTTACACACTGTTTTTAAAAGGTATGGCAAAAGAAGTATATTAAAATCCCTTTTTTGTTGTATACCAATGACACTGAGAACGGTGGTTCATCTATTTGCTTCGTTTCATGTTTTGATTTTATATTTTAAACTTGTCCTACTAGTAAAAAAATTATGAAGTAATAGTACTACGCTTCTATATGCCTGGATTGCTGCTAACTTGTTATTTCTGACACACACACACAGTGTACTATAAAAAGTCCACTTCCATAGAAATCGGTAGCGTAATGGTCTGGAGTATGTACGCTCATTTCTTGACGTTCTTGTTCCCCATCCCAATTTTTCTTAAGCTTTCAGTATTAATTAAAATTAGGAGTCGTTTATAAACCTCAAAATAAGCAACAAACACCCCATCATAGTTTTATCTAAATAAAATGAAATGAAACCTGTGATGTGATGATCGACCAGTTGCGAAACATAATGTAGTTGAAAGAAATCGCTTCATCGGTTTTTATAAACAGTGGTAAACGGGCAAAATTTAGTACAATATTGAAAAGATGCGTTTATACTGCACTAAAGAAAAGATACCACGTTCATTCCGAAAAATACTGCTAAGTAACCTGCTGCCATCACCCCCAATAAATATTTTGATGAATATTCCAGTCTCGAATGATAGCTAAGTATGCCATCAGGTGGGCTATCCAAGCGAGATTTCTTCAGCATCGACTCGAGAGTTTTAGTGTAAGATGATTCTTAAGAATAAGACATGAAAAGAAAAAAAATATATATTGTAAGACTCATGTGCATCATATTAAATGGTCAAGAGTTATCTTGTTTCTTTCACTCTAAAAGTTAACTAATTCATTACTGTATGTTAAATGTTATTTAGCCATAACTAACAATTTTTCATTTGTTCCAGTTTGGTTTAATCCACACTTCGGACAAGGATTTCACGATACAACCACTAGAACATCACTCATCTGACGAGACCAGCAATCCTATACCACACATAATTTCTCCATTGGTTCCTTCTATTATTAGCAACAACCCAAAAGGGAAATCATCATTTTGTGATACTAAAGGTAAGAATTTTTCTTTCAATAAAGAATAGACTGATCAGGTAAGAGTTCCTAGATTTATATTTTACATAAACTATTAATATCGAATAGAAATTTAAATACCAGTTAATAAGAGAACCAGATAAGTGGTATCAGGTATAATCATATTTCTATTTTAGGTCTTTCAAACAGCATATTGGTGAAGTAAAATATGAGTAGAAATGTATTTTTAAAAAGTACATATTTAAAAGTACATACTATTTCCGTTGAAATAAAACTTAAATTTTAAAACAGGAATCACAGTAGCTTTTGATGATAGAATTCCATCTTCCTCAATTGCAAATTGACTTTGTAGAACAGAAAATTGTTCCCAGCAGAGGCACGTGTTAAACAAGCATATGATCCCCAATCAGCGTTACTGGGGAAGGGGGGGATAATATGCTTCTCTGTCGCTTTATGTATAACAGTCTCATTCACACGGTTGAAGATCTTCTACCTCTGCTCAGAATCGGGTTTTTGTTTGTTTTTTTTTTTTTTTTTTACTTTCACTTGTAGTGGTAAGAATCTGAATCTTGTCTTAATCAAATCAGATCAAAAATTCTGATTTGTAATCTGATTTTGAAATTGGCTTTTGAAAGTGGTTTTTAAAATCACTGCAGAAATCGCATAAAACTGTATTTTTCCATTAAACTCTGCATTTGTGGCATTCAATATTTAAAACATAGTCGACAAAATTTCATTCACTTGAATGTAATTTACTACTGTGCGAATTGTGGGTTGGCTATTGCGTATAACACGGGGTCACTGCAAGAAAGATGCACTAGTTTAATGCCAATGGAACAGAATTACAGTGCATCAAAATTTGCGATTTCACGGTTTGAGCATCAAGTAGGAAAGGCAAACAAAATTTTTAATTAAAGAACAAAATATACTAATTCATTCAAATGCATTACAGAATATATAAATTCCCTAAGTATTTTCAGTTACACTGGTTCGTGTAATTCTAATTACAAACCCGAAAAATGCAAGAGATATTTTCTCTATAGCCAGTACTTTAACTGTAAGTAATTTTTTCTGGTTTATATTTACTGCAAATACGCGCTTTTAAGACTAAGTATCTCGTCCTCAGGCAACAATTGCTTCAAACTTCTCATTTCTCTAAAAAACACCAAATACTGTAGAAGTTTTACTAGATTTCCTTCATGAACGACATTAAAGGAAGGGCAGGGCAGCGAATGAAAACCATTATACAACACAATACCTCCTACGTTGAAGTACTGAAGATATTTTTCAATGGGAAAGGTTCACATAAATACCACCTATATTTTCTAATTTCTCCAGAATCGTGTAGGCAATTTTTAGGACAAATATACTGAATTAACGTGTCTCTAAAATGGGTTTTATCATTCCTTCTTGCACTTGCGTACCGGAAGAACGCAAGGGAAAACAGCCAATTTCATTACTCATTTGTGGTGGAAAGTTGCGTTACTTTTAGCTGGTCGACACGTGCAAAAGCACCAGCTGCACGCTTTAAAAATGACCCCGTCCTGAAGTCGAATTTGGGTAGCCTCTGTAAACAATCAGCGGCAACCCATTGGTGCCGAAATGTAATGTCTCGGCTGTTAAATGGAGGTCAGTGCTCCCCAGGAGATATTAAGTACACACACGTGTGCTCAGATTAGAAACTGCAAGTCCAAGGAATGGGGGAGAGAAAAAAAAAAGTGGTCACTTTGGAGCACGAGCATCTGTTATCATGCTTGAAAGCATCCCTCTAATGGTTGCTTAGTGATGTTTAGTAGGGAGGATAAAAGCAGCAAGATAAGGTTAATCTAGTCCGGTACAGTAATAATCTCCTAACCTGTGCTTCTAAGTGCTGCAATCATGATTCAAAGATCTATTGCATCCAACAACGAGAGAGAGAGAGAATATAATCATGTGTTATTTCCACATGAATTGTTTCTGTAATACAAATTTCCTTCATTCTGAAAATACGTTTTTCGCATCTCTCAATCCAACTCAAGACCATTTGGTCTTAATTGCACTCATGTAGTTTTATAAGATTTTTTGTAAAGGTCAGAATGAATTCTGTGGTTTTTTTAATGAGGCACAGGTTACACGTGACCTGCAATATTAATATGTATTTTTTCAGAATAAAATGGTGGATGAACAAATTTCTTCTAGTAATTATTTATTCAAGCTTTATATGCAGGCATTACTAAGTAAAATAAAATAAAAATAAAGTTAAACAAACACTTAAAATTACCGGACTAAAACTGCTTTAGGATCAATTTAACTGCTTGCGGAAATCCATGGAAAAGGTTCCTAATAATGCAAAGCAAATTACAATATCCGCTGTTAAGTTTCTCCTTAAAATTACAACCCATGTGGGTAGCACAGTTGGTAAGATCGTCGTCCTCCCCACACTGGGTGGAAAAGACCCGAGTTAGAGTCCCGTCGATGACGGGAGAAATTATGGGCCTTTTTCACAACGTGGCTGAGTTAGTCGGTCTCGAGCGAGGGTACCATGGTTTTTTTTTCTCCTGAAAACTCAAGTTTTTCGTCCAGCAAACAGAAAATCGACCATAGACCACACGCAATTTACAGACAACAGACACGGAGCAATATGGCTTTAGTCGCGGATGTTCCGGGAAATCCCTACCACAACATCAACCTTAAAGTTGCATATTTTACTAGCCCATATATAGTATTTGAAATGATGATGAAAAACTGAAATGAAGTAAAGCTTTATGTAGATTCCTCAGATATCACCCTCCTTCCACTCACCACGTCCTCATTACAGGTACAAATTCCTTTCCTTCTTAAATTCAAATGTAGGATCCTCATAATGACACTTGGTAATAAAACAGCTTCTTTCCACATTTAGTAATTCAATCCTGTTTCATCTACGGGAGCGCGCTTGTTGTTATCATTAGAAAGACATTAAAAGAACAGTCGGCTAAACTCGATTTCTTCCTCGATTCTCTTTGCACGTGGACTTAAGCGGTGATGTGTTCCTAGAAACAACTTAGCATTTTGTTAACAGCCGGGATAGGCAGATGTGGGTCAAGAAAGATTTTCTTCCTGTTGAACCTTTCAAGCGGTGGTTGCTTCCAGTTATTCAGACAAAGGTTACAGAGTCTGCATTCTCCAGACGGGTTTACCTGTTTTATGAGACGGCAGACATAAGAAAAATACTTTTATAAACTACGTAACTTAAGAGTATCATAGAAAACTTTTTTTTTTTTAAATCTTGTATCAGAAATTTAAGAAGTTTTCTCTGCTTGGCTTCAGGATGGTTTTAGATCGTTTCAAATGTATTCTTGCTAAACTGATGTTCAGAATCATCATTATAAAATAACCTAACAGTTTGGCATATTCCTGACGTGTCGTCAGAAATTTTTATTGTTAATAACATGGATTAAAAATGAGAAACCGCGCTGCCTGAGTAAATGATCCTGTTTTATGCGATGTCAGGAATTCAAACTAAGAAAAAACCCATTAACTCATTAGAAAAAGTAGTTTGTTGACCATGATAACTTTCGTGTCTCTACCAGTCACTTAACTCTTAAATTTAAGGAAAAACATGGCTCAGAGATATGATAATATTTTGTGAACCCTCCTTGCATTCCCATTAACATACCAATGACTCTGAAGTCACCGCAGCTATTCCTTTAATGAATGCTGTATTTGAAATGCTTCCATCCTACAGTATATCTCAAGAGTGGACAATGGGGACAGATGGCTTTAACTTCCCGTTATGAAAGGGAATAGCTTTGAAATTTCTATGTGAGGGGGAGATGGAGAAGCGCCATTCAGATGCAATGCGTGCTTGTGGCAATTCCCTAAAAACTGCATTGGTATCATGGCAATAGCAGAACAGGCCGTTTGTTTAAAGAATGCCACCAAAACCTGGTTTCTTTTTCGACAGTGAGACACTTTGATGTTCTTCTTTACCAAGAGTTTTTAGCTTTAGTCTCAAAGTGAAAAGTTCAGCTTTATCTTTTGGAGGGGTTAGGTCTCTAATGAGGTCATTCAACTCATCTTGGGTAAACAGCTTCGGCTCCGAACGTCGGGTGTATACTCAGGATCGACTGAAGTTTTGCGCAGAAACTGAAATTCTATGTCCTTCGTAAAATGCAATGAAGGCTCATCTTCATCGTATTCTACTTCTTCTTCCAAAGTATAGTCCATGTTGTGGAGGTACCGGAATTGGCATACTGTTGTCGTTAGCGATTGGTCTCATCGCTGAATCCAGTTAATAAACAATCCTGTGCTTATTCTTCTTCTTAGAGAATACAGATGCATTCACATTACAAGAGTAACAATTATCACAGTGGTCTTTTGGCCTCCTCCATAATCATAGCCCATAATCACTGGGCTATGGAGGCCATTCTAAGGGAACATTCATAAATTCAGTCAAATAAAAAATATAATAAATGAGTGGTTTAAAAAAAGGCAAGCTTATCGTTATTAAAAAAAATAATTTAATAAAATTAAAACGGTAAGTTTATCGTTAGTCCTTAAGCGCGCCCGTTCTATAATTCGTGATTAGCCATTACCGGCGTTACTCTGCAATTTACTTATGTAATAAGTAAAGGGGTTTTTACGTCGTAATTTCCTGGGGGGGGGGGGCAACACTTCTTGTTGCTTACGCCGCAATTTACATACCCCAGATCGGTGTGGTTCTCTGTGTGAGCGTGCGTATAAGATATAATAAACAAAAATGCCACTTAGATGCAGTGTGATGCAACATTTTATATAATAAACTTCTTATTAAATGAGCAGGGTATAATTTGGCTGATAATAACATCACACGTACTGCTAATGGTAATAAATTTAATGGTTTACACTACCCACACAGATCGTGTTACGTCAGAGAGCGGCACGCGACTTGTGGCGAAAGTGTTATTTACTGAATGGAAACCGGCAAGTTGTGTGTACACATAAGTGATGGAACAAGAAATGGGAATATGAGTAAAGGAGAATCAAAAATGAAGTTATCCGAGAAGCTAGATGACAACATACTGTTTACACTAGCATATTAATTACAACTTCTGACCTAGTTATTATATGGGCTAAGAGTAAGCAATCAGATAATGAGAGCTGTTACGAAGCCAAAAAAGAGAATATGGTGCCACATCATGAGACCAGTTATTAAAAGACAAGTCCTTTATCTACAAGGTTAATTTGCAGTCGACGAAAAACTATTGAGGAAGTGCGAAAATTAGGGTTAGTGTGTATAACTCTTACTGCGCTTGCTCTTCAGCGATGATGGGATCAAGGCTACAAATTATAATTAGCACACTGGGCCAACGAAATAGTGACTGTACCTATTAGCTTGAGGGATGTCAGTCATCTTCAGGTTTCCGGTAGTTTACTTTATTCTAATTCATGCATATTAAAATGATAATGAATGAAACTGAAACCCCCACAGTTAATGCAAGGACGTCTTATATGCGCTAAAGGAAACTCGTTTGAGACAATTCACCTACTCAAGACTCCACTCTGTCGCCATGTTCCCACGTCTTGTGAAAGAATATGCACAAAAACAGTAGTAGTCTTCTTATATCGCAACACTGTAATAAATGGATTATAATATTTTTTCAATCTTTCGTTAATGAGTAACCAGACAAGTCGATTGATCTGCTTGTTCCACGAAGGACATGGAACTAGTTTTTCACTAATGTCATAGTTGAACATATGTCCAATCTCACTACAGCTTCCCACGGCATAAAAACCAAACACTTCTTCCCAAAGGGAGTGGTTAAAATATTTCTTTCTATGTGTAGCGTGTCCTTCATCTGGTCGTAAACATCATAAGGTTAGGTGAGTGGCACGCTCAGCTGTTACATGCATGTGCACACTTCAAATGATTGCTAGAGAAAAAAAAAAAAAAAAAAAAATGGAAAGAGGAGCTCTAATTTAGTGAAGCCGCAGTTCATGAGATACATTTGTTCCTCGTCAATTTGGAACCAAGGTGGGAACGAATCCCCCTCACCTTACTTAAGTGGCTTTTTTTTTAGCACACTGCACATCCTCTCATTCCCCTCCCAAAGCGTACAGCTTTCCCATCTTTTAATTTCCTAATGCACGTGGCCCAGTAACATTCACCCGGTGACCTACACAGGTCGTTGATGGATTCCTGGAAAATTTGCAGAACCTCCAGATTTGAATGTACTGTACTCGATTACGTAATTTACGACATCGCGCCAGGCAACTAGCCACCGTAATTCTGTATTTTTATCTCCTTTGAAATAATTTTTGGATGACCAAAAGTGCAGCTCGTTTGGGGTGCAGGTAACACACCTCCTCAAGTATAATTGATTGAAGCATACTCCCAGGCGCCATATTTACTCTTTTTGCGTGCGAGATACGTTAAAAGGATCTCTTAACTCTGGCTATAAATAATACAGAACTGCCCTAACGGGTAATTAAGGAACTCTTATTAGCCATAGTGACAGCTGCAGATGACATTTCTCTGTTACTGCAAGTGCTAACCAACTTTAGTGCCGTGAAAATACTTGTCGCTGGCCAAAATGAGTACAAGGACATCTGTCAAACAGGAAAGCTATTAGCTGCATTCTTGATAACACCGAGGTGCCACGATTACAGTTAAATCGTGTTCTTAGAGGTTATGCGGTCTTCTACCAGTGGCTCTTATCTTTCCCTTTAACAGTATTGTATTATGAAATATTAATAAAATAGCAATTCTACTCCCATGAGTAAAATTTAGGCTTATCAACCAACAAAATATTTCTTGTTAATTAAATTTTCGATTGAGCTAATTAAGATTAGCAAATATTAATAAGCGCACCGTTTACATTTGGAAACATATCCTGATTATTTTGACGCTATTTCCAACGCGAAATTCTGCAAACATAATCATACTGAACTTCATATGAAGAGGCTCATATAAACTGATCAGAGAACATTTGCGCATGCGCGTTCTATGATCACACATGCGCAGTAAGACAATATACTGTACTGATACTTCGTAGCTGCTTCAGAGCTTATCCATAACAACTCAACCTATATTTTTAAACTGATGAATTACATTTCGAAACATGTTCCAATAAGCGGTATGAACCGCAAGAATGAAATAGAAAGGACCAAACCACTCGACACACCACGCGTTAATTTTAGAATTCAGATCATGTTTAATTACTGCACTTTTTTTTTTTTTTTTACTTCCCCATTCTTGACAGTTGTAGTGATTCACCTTCCCACATGCATATAACGTCCCACGCATATTGTATCACCTGTGACAAAAAAAAAAAAACACCCTTTGTGGAAAACCTGTTCTCCTGATCAGTCATGATTAGCATATTAAGGTCACAATCTGTCGAAAGTACTGCATTTCTTGCACTTATTGTATGTACGTACAGATGGAACGTACATAATGAAATTTGAAATGGCTCGACAAATATCTTTAAAACGCCCATATATAAAATTTCATGAAAATCCATCCACTGGGAGTTGAATTGTTACTTGAGGACGGGCGAATGGTATTAATCTCTCAACAGGCGCATATGCATACAAGTGTGTGTGTGTGTGTATATATAGTTATTTGACGCATCTAAAAAGATGTTCATTAGCCGATTTTACTGGGTTTCGTGTAGAATTTTTCTGTGTCTAGAGTTGGAACATTAAATTCATTCGTTAAAAACCATCCTCAAGTTCATCCGAAAAATAAACTTACGCCGGTTTAACTCGGTAAAGCAAAAAATAAAATAATAATAAATAAAAAAAACACCATATATAAAAAGGTAAACAGGATCCTTTTGAAAAGGTTTCCATAAGTCGTAAGTGGTCCTCGTGGGTAGCACAGTTAGTAGAAACGCCGGCCTCTCCACACCGAATGGAAAAAAAAATTGAGTTCGAGTTCCGTCGATGACGGGGGAATTTTTATGGACCTTTTTCACAACGTGGCCGAGTTAGTTGGTCTCAGGCGAGGGCAGCATGGTTTTTTTTTTATCTCCGGGAAACTCAGGTTTTCCGTCCAGCAAACAGAAAATCGATTTCAGGACACGCAATTTACAGATATTCCTTGTGTCTATTGAAATTACTTGAAAAAACAGTACTGAAAACACTTACCATGCACATTCTCCCGCACAGGCCCCAGCAAATTCATTATTCGTTGCAAAACAGATCAACAGTTAGTAACCTGATTATGACTACTAATGCAATCCTTGGATCATTTGAGGAGAAAGAAGAAATGGCAATCACATATCTTGATCTACAAGCTGCGTTCGATAGTGTTCACATCCCAGCCTTGCTCAAACTCCTTCGAAATTACTATCACATCACAGGCCCAGTATTGAAGTTTCTGACATCCCTTCTTCAGAATAGAATCATCCAAATGTACATAGGAAAACAAAGGTATACTAGACAAATACAAGTAGGCGTTCCACAAGGAGGAGTCCTGTCCGGAATTCTTTTCACTGCTATCATCTACCCACTAATACACAATAGAACAGATATGATATCATATGCAGATGATTTAAAGATCTTCACAAAAATAAATTTGACCGATGAAGCCAAAAACGCCACAGTAACCATCAACAAGACCTTATCAGAAGTACAGCAGTACCTCAAGAATTTTGACCTGCAAGTGAACCCTGAGAAATCTGCCATCATGGTATTCTCTCTTAAACCCATACCAACCATAATTCAGCCTGCGATTGACGGAGTCCCGATCCCCTGCGTTGAAAAGCAAAGAGATCTGGGTGTAATCTTCGACAGAAAATTACGATTCCATCACCATATAGAAGAACTCTGTGCTAAATTCAACAAGAAACGGTGGGTTGCCAAGCAGCACTTGCTACACATTTACAACACAAATCTGATAGAAATGTATATCAGGACGATGATTTTTGGAAGTGTACTGTATGGAGTAGAGTTGTTGTGGGGCTCAGCTGCAGACACCACAATTAAACCATTAAAAGCCGCTGAATACTGGCTCCTGAAGTGGGCAACCTGGAAGTGTCATCTCCCACCACAGCAGCGCACAACACCGATGGCCAACGCGCTGAATTTAACCAGGTTTTCAGCATTAATGCACGAGAGAAGACTCATCTTCACCGTAAAAATGATTGCCGGGAGAGTCTCAGCACCCAACGTTTGGGACACCGTGTGCTGGCGGATTCCCCAACCAGGTCTCCGCTCCACTCCCAAGCTTCTTGATCTTCCTTCGAGACTACATTTGAAAGATCGGTTCCTCCCTTATCAGAAGCTCCATCTGGTTCAATCCCTGGATGCTGACTTATTTAAAATCATAGATGATAAAAAGTATAGACGGATCATCCTAGATCTGCACGTGGTCTCCAGAACTACCAACTGATCTCAGATCGTTATGGCGGGGCAAGAGATTCTCAGAAAACTGGACTCGAGAAAATATTTTGTTATCACAATTTGTTATTTTGTATTAGTTTTCCTTTCAAGTCAATGTTATCTGCTATGAGTACTTTTTTTTTTAAAATAATTTGCCTATAATTAATCTTTACAATTCCTTTATTATCTCTGCCGTTTATTAACCCCTGGCATGGTGCCGTGAAGGGTATTGTATAGTCGTGGTACCTGCGTGTACCGGTGAACTGCACAATAAAGATCTTATATAATATAGACGGAGTAATATGGCCTTAGTCATCGATGCTCCCAAATTCCTATTAAAACAACAAGTCGTAAGTGAATAAAACTGAACGCATGACTTTCGGCACCCGATTCAATGCCGCCACTTTGCGATAATGTCTTACGGCAATTAATATAGAATTAAAATCTGTACAAAAAAATTTTCTCCCATATTTATATGTATCATATATTCAGGATGTCTCAAAAATATTGGTACAAACGTTTAGGGGAGGTAGGTAACATCTAAAGGAATGTGAATCGCACAGGAACCCATAACCGGAAACGTCACCGTAAGTCGGTGCACGGCGCTGTTCATCAGTTCGGGAGAGGGAAAATTTCTGGTTTACTCATTCAAGCAGTAGTCGCCACACGAAGAGCATGCATCAAAATACGAACTGTGAGCTGGCAGACATGCACCCAGTGTATGGATTAGCAGAGGGCCCACATGATGTGCGCCCCCATTCGACACAACGTCGCTTCGCAATAAATGTGTGGGCAGGTATGGTCGGTGACTGCTTGGTCGGTCCATACCTGTTACCATCCCGCATAAACTCCGCTAAATATCGGATCTTTCTTGAACAAGTTCTGCCAGGGTTACTTGACGATGTTCCAGCAAATGTGAGACGCAGCATTTGGTTTCAACATGATGGGGCACCTGCTCATTATGGAAGGTGTGTTCGTGACCATTCGTTTTGGGTGTCGATGGATTGACCGTGGTGGACCCGTTGCCTGGCCTCCACGCTCACCTGATTTATCGAGCCTTGATTTCTTTCTATGGGGGCCTTCAAATCTATCGTGTATGAATCGCCTGTGGAGACGGAAATGGATCTCGTGGCGAGACTCGTCTGCGCTGCTGCTACTGTCAAAGAAACTCCAGGTGTGTTCGACCGTGTCCGCCAATCCATGCTGCGTCGATGTCACGCATGCATCGCATCTCCTGGTGGAACCTTCGAGCATCTGTTGTAACATCATGAAATGCATCCATTTCGTACTCCATTGTTAATATTATGTCAAATAAATGTTTGCCACTAATTACTGTCTTGTGCCGATTCTTGTGCCTCTGCTACTACTTTCCCGTGACTTTTCCGGTTATGGGTTCCTATGCGATTCACATTCCTTTAGATGTTACCTACCTCCCCAAACGTTTGTACCAACATTTTTGAGACACCCTGTATATCATTGTATATATATCTATGTACGTACATAGCGGATTTGCCAGTTTCTGGCTAGGGGCCGCATGTTGTCTTTGTTAATAAAGAAGAATATTTGAAAGTAGTAGTAGAGGCATATGATGCAAGAAAGCAAACTCATACAGCATCGGCCAAAAAAAAAAAAAAAAAAAAAAACCATTTCACACATCCATTTCCCCTAGAAGTTTGTCCAGTTCTTCCTTGAATTTATTTAAGCTTTCAACTTCCACAACAACAGATGGAATTCTGTTCCAGCAAACAACTACCTGCTGGCTAAAAGCAAACTTCCGCACATCTATTCTACAACTGTCTTTCCTCAATTTGAATTTGTGCCTCCTCAGGTGAGGAATCTGAGCAAAAGGAAGAATCCCACCAGTACTGAAATTGCCAAACCATTCAAGGCGTTATACACTTCAATCAGATTACCTAGCAGGTACCTAATCTCCAGACGCTGCAATTTTCAGAACTGAAGCCTTTCTTGGTAAGAGCAACCCCTTCGTACCCCTCACCAATCCTTTTGCTCTTCTCTGTACTCGCTCAAGCAACTCTACATCCTTCCTAAAATGAGGCCTCCAGACCCGTATGCAGTACTCAAGGCGTGGCCTGACCATTGCTTTATACAAAGGGATAATCACCTCCTTTTCCCTACTAATAAAATTCCTGTATATCATTGGCAATACCCCATGACCTGCTCTGCCAGCCTGTCTACACTGATCAGAAAATTTCATATCTGACTGCACAATTACTCCCAGGTCTTTTTCATTTTCTACCACCCTAAGTGTAGTACCACACAGTTGATACGTTTCTCTGTGGTTACTGTTACCCATATGCAATACTTTGCGTTTATCAATGGTAAACTTCAATTGCCATTTCTCAGCCCATTGCCTAATTTTTCTAGTTCTTCTTGTAGTAGCACACTGCCATTACTGTCATTAACAACCCTGCCGACCTTTGTATCATCTGCAAACTTGAACATTTAAGCCTGATGTCCAAGTTAAGCCTTCATCCATATCATTGATAAATATAGAAAACAGCAATTGGCCCAACACCAAACTCTGGGGGAGTCAACGAAGAGCGGCATCCTTCGATAGCCACTCTGTCTTCTCCCACTCAACCACCCTTTTATCTATTGTATCAGCTTGCACTTAATGCCAAACTGCTCCAATTTGTACAGTAATCTTTCATGCGCAACAGTATCAAAAGCTTTCCTGAAATCCAAGTATATGATATCAAAATTATTTTTTGCATCCGGTTCCTTTGTAACCACATCATAGTATCCAATCAAATTTGTCAGACAGGACCTTCCCTTAACAAACCCATGCTATGTATTTGTTTCAGGCACGTTCGATAACAAAAATAAGTAAATAAATAAATAAAATTGTCTGAGTGCCGAGCACGCATAGCGGAAGTTAAGTGAAACTTATTTGAAACGTTTATTATTTCAACGTCACAGTGGTTTAATATTTTACAAGTTTATTACAAAGTTTTACAGACCTCTCCTTTGAACTCAATGGAGGTGGTCGCTTTCCACGTATACGTGCTTTACTATTATAGAAGAGAGGTACTCTTGTACTTGAGAAGCATTTACCATAGCTATTCATCGCGTGATAGGTAGAAGTAGGGTCGCTGTGAGTTAACAGGTTGACCTAGAATTTGGTTCAAAGGTCCAGAAGAATATTCTAAATAAGTCACGAAATCTCCAAAAGAATGGGAGCACCTATCCCAACATAAACAGTGTTCCTCTGCGATGTAAGGAGTAACTTAGAGGACCGTGGAATCGTTTAGTTATAAAAGCTCCAAAGGGAACAACGAAATATAGCTGAAAGTTTAGCGTTAATCGGACAATGGTCCGATTTTTTTCTTCTACGAGTAATGCTCGAACATCTAAAACTAACAGAAGTTTTTGTAAGAGAGAGTTGGGTAAGACTGTCGAATCAGAATTGAACTTGAACCCCCTTCCCCAAAAAAAAAAAAAAAAACAACAACATCAGAACATACGCTGAAAATTTGATGGAAGTCTCATATTTTCTTGTCGATAACGGTCAAAAATTTGAAACATACTTCCATTTTAAATGAGGATAGCTCAAAATGTGGCATGAAAGTACTGCGATCATCTAGGGTAACACCTAAATATTTGAATGAACGTTGATTCTTGAGTGCATATTATTTATAACGAATGTTTGGTGGTCTGTTAATGTCAAGACGGCCTTTGAGAAGCAGGGTTCTGCTTTTATCTGTAGAGATTCCCAGCTTATTCTCTTCAGCCCAAACCGACAGGGCATTCAAGACTGTGTTGGCTCTGGTCTCAATAACTGCACGAGTAGGGCCCTCAACAACGACAACCAGGTCATCTGCATATGAGAGCTGTGTGGTATGGGGGAAACCCTGCAGGAGTCATTCATTCAGAATCATATTTCAAACAGCTGGCCCCAGAACAGAGCCATGTGGACAGCCTCTGGTGAGTTGGCGGGTGATACTATGAAATTTGGTTTTCATGGTAACTTTTCTGTTATAGAAGTAACCTCTAAGACATTTGAAGATGTTGAGGGAGCAGCCAGATATTCTGGCTCGCCGCAAGTTCCCTGGCCACCAGACGATGTCAAAAGCTCCCTTAAAATCTATAAAAATCGCCAGTACGTAACGGGCATCAGAATTATCTGCTAGCTGAGTGGTTTTCAGTAGTGCATCAATAGTTGAGCACCCCTGCTTGAAGACGGATGAGAAGTAACATCTCACTTTTCCTAATATTGACAATAGCGCAATTGGACGGTATGCTTTGGTTGTACCAGTGGACGATTTGGATCTTTGGGTAAAAGCCTGAGGTTGGCGTGTTGCCAACAAGTTGTACTAGAACATCTGGTGCAACAGACTAAAGGTGGACTCCCCTCGATGAGGTCCAGTCCGGGAGCTTTTCCATTTTTGTTTTTTTTTTCTTTATGGCTAATGCAACCTCCTCTTCCGTGAAGGGTTCTTCTGTGGCCGAGGGCAAGTAGCCCTAATTATCAGTGATGACGTTTCTGTGTACTTCGGTGTCATGATCAGAATTGTCTTGGTAGATTATCCCGTCTAGAATAAGTAAGTGATCTATACGATAACGGCGGGTTGGCTGTCACCACTTAGCCACAATAAATGTAATGCAAAGTAAATGTATATACATTGAGCTGGCTACGCATTAGCAACACTCTCTTGTGTAGGAATGGACTGGCTTGTGACGCTCACAGTCGGGAAACGGTTTGATATAAGATTGTACTTCGTACAGTTGACGATCAACTTTGGTGTGTCTGCAAGGAAGAATGGGTGGAGTCCAGATCTTTCCGACTTTGAACGCAGAACGATTGTGGGGGCAAGACATGTAGGTCCCAGTATCTCAACAACAGTCAACATGGTTAAATGCTCCCGTTCTTTGGTGTCATGATTCTACAGTGACTGGCTCAACAGCCATCGAAGTCAATCAGTCAAGTAATTAATGAAACGTCTGGCACATGTCCTCCATAAAATATATTTTTATTCATGTACGACGCCCATGATGAACACCGTGTGTCTCGTAACACAGCAGCGACGCAGCACAGTGGTTCAGATACCCTCCCAATACAACGTAGGAATAGCAAGACCAATAAACGCATGGACGACTGTGAGCCGGCTTGTATAAGGCTATGGCAGTCAATGGCCATCAGGGATACCCATGATCACTGCGAGACACAAGGAACTGCGCCTTGAATATGGACGTTAGCACCAACACTGGACCACCGACATGTGAAAACCTGTCACCTGGTATGATGAATCTTCCAACTATCATGCTGATGGGCGGATCCGCATTTGGAGAAAGCAACACATCCAACATCTATCAACAAGACAAAGAGCCATTCCACAAGGACTGGCAGATTGCTGACTGGTATCGAGAACACGACAATGAAGTCTCTCTTTTCCTATTGCAGCCCAGTTGAGCATGTCTGGGACCTACTATAAATATTCGATACTACTAATAGTAAAATAATAGCAAAATAATACGGGGCGCATGCTCCCATGTCTTTGGGCCTGACCACATGATTTCTTTTGATGGTGCTACATAACAGCACCTGTTATGCCCTCTGCCTTCCCCAAGTCTTTGGACCTAACACAGATTTTTTTTTAATGGTGCTACGACTGTCACCTAACAATGGAGCATTACTGGACATATTGTATAACGCATTGGTAACACTACCACAGGACACACTGCAACAACTTGTAGAGCCCATGACAATACGTGTTACCGGCTGTATTACGAGAAAGGTGGCCCCACGAGGTATTAGATAGGTATTCCTAATGCAATGCCAACTCAGTGTATACATGTCTTTAAAAATATTATTTTTGATACGCAAACGGTAAAGGAAAATTTTACGTGATTAAAAGGCAATGGTTTTGATTTTCATTGAATAAAATTATTAAAAAGAATCTCACAAAGACCAATAACAAAATACTTACAATAATTCGGAATGCCCGTAGCAAAATAATTATTGTTACTAACCGGATGTTGACTTAAACTCTATTAATCATAATCAAATGAATCGATTATGCCCATCACTTACTAATAGTTCGAATGATATGAGTATAATTAAATGATTTGCCATAAGCGAGTTAATCGATTATAAACTCTCAATTATACCCAGCACATGCTGGATTTTTGAAAATTCCGGGGTTTTTTGAAGGTTATGCCTAAGTATTCAGCCAAAATGTTATAAAGATCGCGAGTTCGAATGCTACTTCTACCATGGACGTTGCGATTGTCCAATTTTTAATGATTTGTAAATAGTGCGATGTGGTCTCAGCAATCAAATCGCCTGAAAAACTAAATACATACTTTTTTTTACATCCAGCTTGTCTATTTTCTCTCTGCCCTTGTACGGTTGGCTATCTTCAAAGAAATACAGTGAGTTTACTGTGCAAGCTTAAACAGGTTGGGATTAATGGTAAGATTCTAAGATAGATTGCTGGTGGCAAAAGGCGTGAAGTCAAAATTTGCAGATGACGTAAAGATTGGCAGAGTCGTTAATGATCAGTGTCAAGCAGAGCCCCTATAGGATGACTTGAACAGATTTCAAAGATGGTCAGAGAAGTGGCTGCTGTGTTTTAATGCTGCTAAATGCAAGGTCTTACACTTGGGGAATAGCAACCCACAAATAAATTACACACTTGATGGGGTTGCATTAAAAACAGTGCAGGAGGAAGGGGATCTACGAGTTACAATACGGGCAGTAAAGTTTTCTGAACAGTATAAACAGGAAAGCCCGTGGTATCCTAGCGATGATTTATCGAACGTTATCCCGTAGAAATATGGAGGTCATAATACCACTGTATAAGGCAACTGTAAGACCACATTTGGAACACTATGTTCAAGTATGGAGACCTCATCTAAAAAAGACATTGAGCTTTTTGAAAGGGTCTAAAGACAGGCAACTCGAATGGTGAGATCGGCTGAAGGAAGACCTCCGATTATGTGGGCTACAAAACTTGGCAACCAGGCACCCAAGAACTGACCTGATTGAGGTTTATAAGGTTCTGAAAGGGATTAGTAAAATGAACGAGGTTGGAATTCTCACTGTTATAAAGAATTCCGGAACTAGTGGTCATAAATTCAAATTACAGCAGTTGAAGTTTTGATTAGACTGTAGGAAGTTTTCTTTTAGCCAGCGAGTCGTTGATTGCTGGAACAAGTTGCCCTCGAAGGTAATTGAGGCTGACAGTTTGAATAAATTCAAAGGTAAACTGAATAGATATATGTGTGAGGAGGGAAGCATATAATTTGCATTTTCTTATCTACTTAGGGTTTTATAATTTTATTTATTTATTTTTGCAAGAATTTATTTAAGCAAGTGGCTTACTTGCACTACATGGCGAATACTATTACTAAATGTTCAAAAACTGCCGGAGTTTTGATAATAAAAACTTTCAGGATTGTTCCCTTTCATTTTTCAAAACCTGAGTTTACCTTTCCCGGTAAACTCAGGTTTTTAAAGAATTTGAAAAGGTGGCAACTCTAGTTCAATGATATTTTCAGCTATATATATATATATATATATATATATATATAGAGAGAGAGAGAGAGAGAGAGAGAGAGGATTTTATTTACGATCTTTCTTTGTTTCTTTTTCTTTTTTTATGAAAGCGAACAAATTATAGAAAATATCTGGAATGCCTTTTTTTATATATATATACTATTAAGAATTTAAAAAATATACAAGATTCAGAACAGTCTAAAGTAGTGTGTTCCGTGGAAGATGGATCTGCAAAAGGATACGTAATCAAAAGACAGTTTGAACAGGGCTATTGTAATAAACCTTAAACCTACTTTTATCTAAATACTCATAAGCCTTACTGAAATTTAAATTAATAGTCACTCTTATTGCTATTTAAAATAACCTAAACACTTCCCCTTTTATTAAAACCAGTTTAAGTTAAGCCTTTTCTTCTCCATCTCACTTGCATACGTCAAAAGGTATCCCTGATCTAAGTTTCTGAAAATAAAGTCCACTTCTGCGGTCACATCCTGCGCATTATAATGCAACTATGAACCCACTGCGTGGTATTTTAATGCACAGTTTTATCATCGTGTCAGAAAGAACTAATCATCTTCACTTTGGGACACTGGTCCTCGGTTTAAATGCAAATAAAAATTCACATCAGACAGTACCGCTAATAACGTTTTGGCTCTCAGGCAAGCTGGTAACAATAAACTAGATTTCTACATCACAGCATGCTACATGGCTGCACGTTCGCGTGCTTGCCCTTGACTCACTCGTGACTCTCCTACATGTAAACATGATAGTGAATCATTTGTGCTACTCACGTGTTAACCGCTAGAGGTAGTACTCAGTTTTATAGCGCTTTTCAAATTCACGTTCATAAAATTGTTTTAAAAAGGTTCCCGATTTATAATGTCAGTGGTACATTTTATACCGCTATGAATAGCATAGCAATCAAAATTCCAGGCGTATGACTGCGGTAAGGTGATTTCATACCAGATGAGACGTACAAATCTTAGTTTCATATTGCCAGCGAAGCATGACTTTATTCGAAGAAAAAAGAAAACATCCCTTCTGAAATAGTCATGTAATTTAGTTTGCCGGTACTGATGACGTTTTTTCAGTACATAATTCAAAACAGCGGTCAGATGCAATAAATGAAGATGTTCCACTATACCTCATTAAATGGTTTCAAGCACTTAATTTCTGATGCTCTTTCCTTACACGGGTATCTACATCTGAGTCACTCCTATGTCACTGGCCTTCTGTTTGTTGATTGTCTTCCCCACTGTTCAGAGGCTGCGATTTCTGCCTTGCTCATGTAATTGGAGCTTCCGCATCCACCTCAATCCAAGCAGCAAATAGTTCATTTGCTCCAAGACTGCTACCGATTACGTTTTAACCATGGGGCAAAGATAACTTAGCTGATTTCAAACCTTCCAAACTCACACCTGTCTTATATCTTGCAAAAAGGGACTCTTCTGCTCCTATGCTTATCTTCGATGACACTCCGATTTCTAGGCAAGCTCATATCTCTATTGGCGTCTCCGTAGCCAGGTGGGAAGGAGTAGCAGTGCGTAGCACACGCTTCTTGATTAGACCGGGGTTCGATCCCGTCACCACCAAATACGGAGGATGTGGAAAGGTCAAGGGAATGACCACCGCATATTCCCGGAGCAATATGGCCTTAGTTGCTAATGCTCCTAAAAACCAAATAACAAACAAACAAACATATCTCTATTGGGATTACCCTGACTTCTAATCTCTCTTGGCATAAGCACATCACAAATATTGCTTCCTCTGCATCTGAAAAACTGGGTTTTCTCTTTCGCTCTCGGCGTTACTTTTCTTCTAAACAGCTGTTCACTCTGTACAAATCGCAAATCCACCCTACCATGGAATATTGTTCCCACATCTGGAACGGTGCCCTCAAAACCACTCTCAGGCTTCTAGACATTCAAAAGAAAGCAGTTAGGTTAATTAATGACTCATCTCTAACTGAATCTCTCCACTCTGTCTCATAGACGTTCTGTTGTTGTTTGTTTTTTTAGGAGCATTAGCAACTAAGGCCATATTGCTCCGGGGATATGCAGTGGTCATTCCCTGACCTTTCCGCATTCTCCGTATTTGGTGATCACGGGCTCTAACCCCGATCTAATCAAGAAGCATGTGCTACGCACTGCTGCTCCTGCCCAATTGGCTACGGAGGCGCCCGTTCTGTTTCTGGTGCATGCCTTTCTTATTGATACTTCTGTGAGCACTGTTCTTCTGAATTGGCTTCTATAATTCCTGCTCCCTCTTCCAAAGCAGTCCGAAGATGTGTTGCAACCATTCAACATCCTTTTACTGTCCAACTACAAACTCACAGAATCAACTTTTCTTCTTCTTCATTTATTCATTCAACTTCCGTTCTCCGAAACAACCTTTCTTCATACGTATTTCCCGAAAATAATTACAATCTACAGAAGTTCAAGTCTAATGTCAGCAAATATTTTTTCAACCTTCACCCATGCACGGTACTATATACTATAGGTTATAATATATTTCGTGTTTGGGGTTTTCGTTAAAAAAAAAAAAAAATAATAATGATAAATCGGTCAACTACTGAGTGCCGGGCACTCAGGATAAAGAATCCGTAGTCACGAATGGTCGTTAGTGTAGTATCTCAAATAGAGAGCTTTATGGTAACTGAAAAAAGTTTCTAGCATCCCGGCTTGGGCTAAAACTGAGGAATTAAGGAAAACGTTGTCTATTTGAGTCTTTCCAGTTGTTGGGAATGACAAGGGTGGAAGAAACGACTCCGGCTTCTTCCTGGAGAAGCGATTAAAACCTTGGGAGAGAAGCGACTGGCAGGTTTGAGTGCCGTGCAAGACTCCGCACAGGCGTCCCCCCCACCAGCGCCTTAACACTGGCTCTCTGAGTACATGTACCTCCTTGCCGAGACAACTCCAGCTTTGAAAATTGTTAAAAAATACTTCTCGTCGCAAAATTTAAAAATGACCTTTATAGAATTATTAACTAAATATTTAGCAACCTTTCTGCCACCAAAAGGAGAGTTACTTAGTACAAAGAAGGGCGCTATCGAAGTGCAATAAAAAAATGTTTTATTTATTATTATTATTTTTTTAATTTTAACACAAGTAAATGATAGATTTCAATCGAAATAGTTTTCCCTTGATAAGATCGAATAATGCATAGCTAATGTGATTTTTAAAATTTTAGCTCCATTAGCGACGGAAATAGAGGGCGGGGGAACAAGAAAATTACTCATATTTTCCTATCTGGCGCCGCCATTTTTAATTTTAAATATTTTAAAATTATATTTTAAACCTACTCCTTGAGCTCTTTCCATCGGTGTATAATAAGCTATAGGATGTCGACAACATTTTTGTCCCCCCCCAACATTTACCTCCCTACACATTTCTCAGACAAATTTTTGTAAACAACGATCAATATGGCGTTATGTTGGCCCCCCCATTATGTACAAACCCATGCAAAATTTCATGTCAATAGGTTGAGTGGTTCCAGAGATACAATGCTGTGACAGATGGACGGACAGACAACCGAGTGATATTATAAGGGTCCTTCGTTAGACTGCAGACCCTAAAAAAGCCTTTGCTTGTTCTGAAAATGCTTTTAATTCAAGGTTGTTATTAATGACTTCCTTTCCAATACATTTTTTTCCGGCAATTTTCAACTACTGTTGAGTTTACTTCTCCCACGCTAATCCAATATTGTATTCAACGTCTTTTAGTGTTAATGCTTTCAAACATTGTGAAACTTGAATTTCTGAGTTCACATCACCAGCAAGTAGCTCACCACAGTAGGTTTTGAAGGCTCGAATAATCCTCTGATCCTTAGGTTGAATTAATGTAGTTGTGTTCCTTAGACAGAAACGCGACTCTGACCTTGCCATCTTTCTATTTCAGGACATCAGCCGAAGGATTAGCTGGGCAGTGAACCAACATTAACAGAGCTTTTTCTTCAAGTTTTTTGGAAAGCAATTGGCGTCTCACCGATGGAACAAACTCTCTTTCAAATCATGAAGAAAATATATCACTCGTCATTCAGGTGCTGGAGCTATTTTTATAAATCGCAGGTAGAGATTTCACGTTGAGGTGCTTGAAACACTGGGGCCTTCGACTTTTACCGATGCACGATGGTTTAACTTGTGATTTCCAGTCTTGTTTGCGCAATAATTCTCTCTCTTTGTTAGTTTTCATGCCCGCTTTGTTGGAGAAATTTATAGTACAGCGCGTTTCATAACAGTTATACAACTCTTCATCTCTGAATTCACCATTTTAAATCATATTACGCATTAATTCAGGAAACATTTCTGCTGCTGTAATGTCACCAAATGCAGATTCGCCTACGAGACTAACTTGGGAGATCCCATGACGAGCCTACCATCTCCAAAGCCACCCTTCAGAAGCTTTAAATGTGCCATCATCTCCATCAAGTAGCTTATGAGTGCCTGTGCTTTTAAAATTACCCCATTAATCGGTACTCCTTCGCTACGCTTCTGTAGAAACCCCTTGTATAAGCATTGGTCCACATCACTGTTTTCACAGTCTGGTTTTCTTTCTTTGCAGGCCCACTTCATCTTCTACGGAGTCTACAAATGAATGCAATTTTTCTTCCTCTTTCATCCAACCCGGATCATTGCTTCTAGAATTCCACACTCACAAAATATATTGCCTTTTCTTTCGACACGCTGTTAATTTAATAATCTTTAACTTTTCTCCAAGTGTATAAAATTTTCTTTTGGTGGCCATTACTTTAGTCCTACTGATTTACTAATCTTCAGTCAATTTTTGCCTATTTCCCCTCTTAGAAATACGGTAGTAAGAAGTACAGTAGATACGAGTATTCACTTTTTCCAGTTTTCAATATGAAATTGCTATTTCTTTGATCACACTACTTTTTTTTTTCATAATTCGTTTTGAGGGATATGATCATACCCGCGGTATGAAGAGGCACTTTATATCGAGGTTTCACTGTATATAACTATAATTAAAATAGAAGTGAACAAAATGTGAATTTTAAATATTTAGAAACAGTTAAACGGATATGAGAGATTGGCATTGAGTTATGATGAAGAAACAGCAAAGTATAATAATTTAGAAATTTCCTTGACACAATCTATTGAAGATGGGGTGGTGAAGACAACCGGATAGTGTCAGGAACAGTAAGAACTTGACATACAAAGACAGCGTCGAGGTGTGAGCTAAAGATAACCAATAAGATTTCTTTGCCTTGTAAAGGGACGCAGACAGTAAAACTAAGGCCTTGAACACCACCTATGAATGTGTTTGAAGGCAGTGGTGATATATTAAGGGTTAAGCAAACGAAGTTAACATATTTCCCTCGACACAGTTTCTCTTAAACGAGGAGTGGCTTTCTTGATTTTGTTCGATCAAGGCATAGTGCCACCTACTTGTATCATCAGGCAAGCAGAATACGAAATTATTCCGACTATCTTGTTACTGGACACAGTCGCAGAGAAATGGCGTTCACACCCACTTGCTCCTATCAGCCGACATATGAACACCCACACAAACACAAGGACGGGGTTATAAGACCTTGAGCCAGTGAACCAAGGTGGATTTTTCTAAACCGAGGACCTTCCTCTCATATGCTGCTTTATGTAACAGTGTGTTTATAAACTGTTTTGCTCAGCGCAATGGAGAAAGTACGATTAATTAAAAGATTTTAAAATATTTTAATTATAAGGATTAATTAAAATCTTTTTATTGCTCCTTAGGAAAATGAACGTAATTGAAACTGGGAAATATATAAACTAAATGGATTAGTAATTTAAATTAGCCAGCGAATTGTTGATTGCTGAAACAACTTGCCTTCGCAGGTAGTTGAGTTGAATCCAGAAGGTCAACTGGATAGTTTCCTATGTGAAGAGGGAAGCATATAATTTGTATTTTCTTATCTGCTTGGTATTTTTTTTTTCCGGTGCAGCTAAAGCTTGACTTCCTTGCACCATGTGGTGAATACTATTAATGGCAATTAACTGTCTGATGCTAGAACTTTGGCGCCTCCGTAGCCAGGTGGGAAGGAGCAGCAGTGCATAGCACATGCTTCTTGATTAGACCGGGGTTCGAGCCCGTCACCACCAAATACAGAGGATGTGGAAAGGTCAGGGAATGACCACCGCATATCCCGGAGCAATATGGCCTTAGTTGCTAATGCTCCTAAAAACCAAATAACTAACTAACTAGAACTTTCGAAATGGAGTAGAATCTCAGGATTTACTTTATTTACCAAGGTTGGGTTTTGCAACCTTGGTAATCTCTGTGAGCTCCCTTTTTAATCCAGATTGATCATTTACAAAAACTTCCGTCTTTCAACAGAACTGAGGAGAATTCTGAATGGACTGCAGAAAAATCCTGGATGTACAAACGGTTTTGCTCGTAGCGGTTAACAGCTTCGTATTAAAATCAAGATTTTTCAAATTTTGAATATAGAAAGTTCAAATGTTTTTCAGAAAGCTTCCACTTATCTTTTAATGACAATCTGACGCAAAAATCAGTTCTCTAAGCAGCAGTTTCGGACCGACTCACTGGAAACTGTGGGAACGTAACTACGAGGAAAATAAAATGGAGGGTGTGCGTTTCCCCCCGTGAATTATTCCAGGTTTTTCAACTAGCATAACATGCAAATCGGCTCAAGAATACACACTTCAATACACATACTTTGGATCTATTTGAATCGATATTTGGAAAATAGGTCAATTTCTTTCCAGCATTTTTCTTTCCAACCTACCGCTAGCGTTTATTTTTTATTATAAATAGAATAACAAAATATTTGGTTAATCGCAAAATTCTTTGTTCACTTTCAACATCTTTTTAATTTTTTTTCACCTGTAATTCTAGAAGGAGATGAAATGAGCCAGCGTTTCCCAACCTTTATTTCGAATACGAATCACTTTTATATCTGAGGTGGAAGCCAAGGACCACTTTTGCATTTCAGGAGTAAGCAATGGATCTTTCATGCAACAAAATATTAAACTATAAGTGCAAATATATTAATAACTTTTTTAATACAATGATATATATACTCACAGTATAAGTTAGGTTGCTGTAGCTGTATTTACCATCATTAACAATGATGGTAAATACAGCTACAGCAACCTAACTTATATGGGATTGTTGTCCCTATTAAAAATGAAAAAATAATAAAAATGTTTTTTATAAGTTATGTGGACCACAAGTTCTCCGCTGATCACAGATTGGGAATCACCTTAATAAATAACTTAAGTAAAAACAGGTGGTAGATAGACAAGGATGTAATAATTTTTCCAATTTCTATAACGCCTTATTGTTTTAAAGTCCAAAACAGGAATGAGCTGGTTATAGGAACTAATGGAAAAAAATTGTTCTGGTCCAGGCATTTCAAATTCTAAGGAGGCTTGTCGTTTCCCACCTTCTCTTAAAGGTGTGGCAATTATATATACAAAAATAATTAAACGAAATTAATATAAAAATGTCTTTAACGCAGCTTATGCAAATCAGTAACCGGACTGTCAGTGTTAATACTCCTCTAACAATGTTAATTGCCGTCCAATTCTTGATGTTATTTAGAAATGATAAGCGTCTTCTCCCAGGCTTTCTTCTTTCCTCTATTTTTCCCTCAATAATTAGCGGTGGAATTACATATTTGTTGTTCCGCATCAGGTGTTCAAGATACGCCGTGGTTTTTTTTTTCCTTCATCAATTCACGGGTTTTTCCAATTATTTGCAGGACACTCTCATGGTCGCTCTTGCTGTCCATGATATCATTAACATTCTTCTGTACGTCCACATTTCAAATGCTTCTAGTTTCTTGGGAGTATTAGTTTTTAGTGTCCATGTCTCGGCACCATACAACAAAACTGACCAAATGTAACATCTCATTATGCGGATTCTAAGGTAGAGATCCAGGTTCCCATTGCACATGCAGATCACATATTAAGTAAATACTGCTTTATCATTTCAATCCTTGCTTTTATTATTTTCATATCCGGTTCATTTTTGTCATTGATCCAACAGCCTAGATATTTGAATTTGTCAGCTTCTATATCAGCCTTCCTTTTAACATGAGAGGAGTTGTTGGCATCTCCCCATTAAGCATCACGAGTTTAGTCTTGTTGACATTAACCCCGTGGCCCATTCTTTAACTTTCTTCACTTACACGATTGAAGAATGTTTAAGTCCTGCATATTAGTTGTACAAAGTACAGTGTCATCCGCATAACGAATGCATACATTATCCAACTTATTAATATGGTGATGATAAAGCAAGGAAAATGAACACAAGATTGAGCACGCAGAATGTATCCAACAACGTAATTTCAAGGAAAATTATGCACATTTTTACACGATTTTTGTTGGAGAAAGAAAAAAAAAAAAGACCCTCTATTTCAGTGATTTAACTCTGTACCACCTGTTCACTTCGCCTGTCTTTTTCAAGTAACGAGCTCATTAAGGATTCTTTTTTTTATTATTTTTTAAAATATTTAAAAGATAAGCTCATGGTTAACTTGTTCGCCGAGACATAAACACGTGCAATTTGTTAACCGAGACAAATAAAAGCTGAGTCACTATACCGGGTCTGCCCACTAAAAACAGCTGTCATACAGCTACTTTTAAGTAAGTGGTCTACAAAACAGTGTTATTTCCACTGAAATTGTTCTTTAGATATCAGCATTTCTCGCATACAGACATGACGCCCTTCATAGTAGTCAATAAAAGGGAATGTAGATTTAGACGGTAAACATTCGATGAAGAGTCAGTAACCTGTCAGGAATCTGTTTAAATTCCTTGCCACGAACATTTTCTTAGCCGATTCATCAGCATTCTTATGTGACGTGTCCAGGGAGTGCGATCCACGGTTTTCTTCAGCAGCTAAGTGTACGATGCCTAAGGGAAGTGGGATAAAGATCACGCAGTTATTTCGAGGTAATTCGATCGTAAGCGGGATGTAGTATTCATCTCTGAACACCAATGATAACAAATTAAATGCTGTTTGATTGCATGTCTTGTAATCGCTTTTCATGAAAGAAAAGGGGAGTATGGAAGAGAAATGAAACGAAGCGAAGAAATATGAACAATTTGAATTAGAAGACTTGGAACCTCTGCATAGTGAACCCACTATGTCCGTGTTTTCTATTCACTCGCCATTTACCTGATTTTCCCCATCTGTTTCATTTTCCATTTTTCTTTTCTTCCATCATGCTTTTCTCTCTTTAGTTCTCCGTTCTTCGCCATCATTTCATCTCTCGCAGAGAGAAGAAATAAACGGATACTCCTCGAGCCCTTTTGGCCCCGTAAGTAATTCATCGTAGACAAGGAGGTGCTGAAGGTGTTGCTTGGCACGCTGCCAAAATTATTCTCCACAGCTGAAGTTCGTGTGGACTTGGACATGGATATATGGCCGAGCTGCGAACCTCATATAAAAATAAACTGTGAATCTCAGTGGTGATGTAACGGAACTTCGTGTCTAGAGTCTGGCATTAAAGGAGAGCTTCATTCCCCCTTCCTTCCCTCCTGCTGCGATGGGTCGCAGAGATAATTTCTACTTGATGCAGAGCCTCGGGTTTAGCTCTTTGTCTGGTTAAAGCTCAGAGCTAAACAGAGCGTTCCGTAAAATGATAGTCTTTGTCTTTCCCATTACTAAAATGGATAATGATCATGTTCTTATTGATAGCAGCTTATAAATCCTTCAGATATATATAATTATTGGATATGGAAAATCGAATTATTTGCATTCTCGCTCTTTGGTAAAACTTCAAAAAAAAAAAAAACTGGATAAAACAGGACTCCTTGCGTCCTGTTATTCAAGTAAAGAAATATCAACATGGGTACAACGCAATAATTGAGATTATGGACTTAAAACTAAGGGGAAAAAGGATCATTTACTGTACATTAATAAACATAATTGTAATTTCAAAGTACGGAAACCAAAATGGGAAAAAAAAATGGAAGAGAAAAATACTTCAGAATAGTATTTACTTCCACAACATCATTCTTAGCACGATTGCAAAAATCACTGAAACCTCCCAATTTTTTTAAATATCTTTATTAAGTGCCTACCTTCACCGATTTATTAATAATCAATATGGTTTTCTTCCTAAATTCCGCTCGATATTCTCTATAAACCTGTGGTGTGTTCCCTCTTTATTGAATATGTCTAAACAGCTATTTATCAATCGTTACCTAACAGTTGCAGTGGAAGGTGAGGATTCACTTCTCTTTACTGTATGACAGGGCGTCCCTAAAGGTCCTCCTTTAAGCTATATTCTGATTATGGTATATCTGGATGATCTATCATCCGTGTTCCAGTCTACTAATACCGAGTGGCAACTGTTCGCCGATGACTGTAGATCAACGTCATTAGTGACTTCAATCTTAGATTAGATTCTCTTTCTCCCGTATTCACTTGTACTTAAACATTCCGGGACAGTTTTTTTTTATCAATACATAAAATCTACACAGTTATGATATACAATTCCTTTAAGAGTTCAGCTAGTTCCTTGTGGGGAAATGAGATTAACTTCAGGCACCTTAATCACGACTTTTTAAATGAGTTTGTAATCAAATTCCTTTGCCTAGCATTACGTTACAAAACTTATGCCAGTTGTGTAGATAAGATGTGAATAACGCGAATTGTCCACTGCGCTACAGCGAGAGTGTTTTTATCCTGGCAGCAACGTGTTCGAATCCTTTTTTTTTTTTTTTTATGTAAAATGAAGATGTGGACTGCAAAGTTTGAGAAGTATACTGCATGCCCTCCCTCGTAGGTGAAACAAGAACCAGAGGGTACAAATACAGACTCTCAAGGAATAATAACAGAAGAATGAATCTCATTAAGTTCACCTATGGGTGAATGACATAGTCATTCACCGAGAGTCTGACTAAATTCAAAGCAGAATTTACGCTTACTTTGTGGGAATGGGAACAGTAAGACTTTCTGTTTTGCGTGTATATATATATATATATATATATATATATATATATATATATATATATATATAACTTTTTATTTTTTGGCTGATGCAGAAAAAAGTCTACTTCCTTACACCATTTGGCCTTACCAATACTTATTCTTTTGAGACTTCGCTCTTCTTGAGCCAAGCTCTTGATCATTCTCAGTTAGTTGTATTTGTGTTCGGTAGCTATCTCGTTCGTCTCTTAGTTACATACCGCTGTTTAGGACACTACTGTGGTCTGTTTCCTCAAGGCGCAGATAGGCCACAAAATTAGAGACGAACCCTAGGTATATCTGCTACCGGAGAAAAGTCCCTAGGAATACAGTCCAGTTCCAACTTACAAGAAACTCTAAATTCTGTTCACGAGCCACCTCTTAAGCTGTGCCTGGTTCAGCTTGAGATGTCAGTTGCCTCGCTCGCTGACCCCTGAATGCGCCTCCGCATACACTCATGCACAGTTTATTGTATGAATAATTAGTCTTTTTCCGTGCGTTTTAAATTATTTTTATTTTACGCACGAGTAATCTTATAAATATAACAACAATATACAATAAAAATACAAGCAGTTATCCTATAGTGCAACTTCATATTTTAAATGAGCTTCAAGAGGAGTGTTTCCATTTATAATGAATTTCCTCAGCCTACAAGTTATTTTTTTGGTAGGAACCTCGGGCTGTCATACGCTCCCGTAATCCATCCATGTCCTCATAGGTTTTCTCCTTCCTGGAGGTATCCATTCCAGGATAATCTTTGGATATCTGATTTCTAGCATCCGTTTTAAATGTCCATACTATGTTAAACGCTTTTCTTCCATAGTATCAATAATATTCTTTATTCACTTCCATTTTCTCTCTTATGTCTTCATTCCGTTTTCTGTCTCTTCTAGAAGTTCTTGATGAGCGTCTCCAAAAATCCATTTCTGTGTTTTCCCATTTATTTTCCCCTCGCCTTTTGCAATTCGTTTTTCCCTCGCCTATTCAAAGTCCAGGTTTCTGCTCCATACAATAAGACTGTACAATCGTTTGAAATATATATTTTTAAATGATACCAATAAAAAATCTGGAATCTCAAAAAACTTCCACTAGTAATATAGTTAGAGAGAGAAAAAAAAAAAAAGAACAGGCCTACTCTTTGTATTATAATGAATGAATCATGTAAGGAAGCGAGTGAGCATCTGCAAAAAAAAAAAAAAAAAAAAAAATCATCATTCATAACCTTTGCCGTTACCAAAAAGCGCCTATCCAATTCCGCTTTTAACTTTATCAGATATCCACCTCGACCGCAACTGCCGGCAGTTCATTCCGATAAGCCGCCCCAAGGTAAACATATGAGATCCAGCCTTCTGTTACTCACCAAGACTTTGCATTTGTGCCCCCTGCTTCTCTCTTTGCCAGTGAAAATACAATGTGTATAACTCCCTCCTTCATTTTACTGATTCCTTTTAGAGCTTGTACCATCAGGTCCCTCCTCCTTTCCTCTTACTCCACACTATTATAGAATTCTAGAGAGGTATTTCAACTCAGTAATTGTTGAAATCAAATAAAATTCTTACGCTGCGTTCGATTTTCGATCGTGGGGATCATTCTGCTCCCACGGAAGGCCAAGTACTCTGCGCTAAGGTTTGGGGCTGATGTTTAACTTAGAGACCAATTTGCAGTTCTGCTTGAGTTGCTAAACTCTTTTTGAAGACACGTAACAGTTGTTACGTGTTTAAATGGAGGTTTTCACTTCTATACACCTCTTAAATGTATACTTTGATAAACATATTAATCATAGTTCACATAGGTTTGCTAACAGAGTACACTCGCCTGTTGATGAGGAGCTAATAGCTTCGAAACAGCTGCCCTGACGGTGTCTTAGATTTTTAAATGTATAACGGGTTCAGCTGATGCTATACGATTAGTATGGTATTGGCAACTTAGGCAGAATCGTGGATAACGGTATTTGTCTCTTAAGTTGAACATAAACCTTAGCATCGATACCCAGTCTTCAGGGGAAGCAGAATGATCTCCACATTTGAAAATCGAACTCAATAAAGCATACGAACTGTATTTGGAATCCAAACTGCACAGAGGACCTTTAAATTTCTACTCAAAAAATAAGTACGCCTGAGAAAATATATGGACAATGTATTTTATGCAAAAAATCTTGCAAGCTAGGATCCTAACTAATTTTCCCAATATGTCCATCGCAAACACCTTCAGGAACATTACTCAAGCGACTGGCCATCTAACTGTTTTACAACAACCGATAAATTCAAATATTTGCGATCACTGATGAGAATATAAAAAGAAAATTAAATTAATCCAGGTGGAATTTCTTGATCACATATCTAATTTTTAATGGACTGCACAGACAACGTTAACTGACTGGCTCTGAAATCGGAAGGTGATGATTTCGAAATCGCAATCAGAACTCGACTTGCTGTTTTAATTAATAAACCCAATCAAAAAAAAGGACGTAGCACTGATATCTACAAACCTGTTTTTCAAGAAGAGGATAAATTTCTTTTCATGACATATCTCCGTTAAGAAATTCAGTAACGAACAAAAATTGTCTCCATGGCCTTGACTATGTCGTAAGCAGACATGTTTATAAATGAATCCAGCGGCTTACTACACTCTCGACAACATTAATAGAAAACGTAGCGTAATTCGTGCAACTTGCGATGAAGCGGAACAAACTTTGGTATGGGTACCATACCACAATAACGATGAAATGAGGAGACAGCGAGAAACTTCTAACAAGTATAAAGGACATTTATAGGGGTTTGTATAAGAATTACCAAAGAGGTCACATTACAGAAGTATATACAAGATGAAAATATGGTCAAATGACATCAGCACGATTTATGACCCCCATCCTCAAACGGCTAAACAGGTCTGAGAGCGGTGAACCATGCTCGATATAAGGATGTCGATAAGATCCTTTGGCAACAAATCCCATTCTTCCACCAGCGCAGACCTTAGCTCACAAGTAACCGAGGAGCTGGTTGTCGGTGTGGATTGCGATGCCCAAGTCTGCGTCCCAGACATGTTTGATCGAATTTAAGTCTGGTGCTGGCCACCGAAGTCGTTGGATATTTTCAGTTTCAAGATATTCCTCCACCATCTCAGCTCTATGTACAGCGACGTTGTCGTGCGTGAAAAGAAAAGCTGGTCAACTTCACCTCTAAAAAAAAAAAAAAAAGTCGCACATAGGGTTCGAGGATCTGTCTTGGTACCCCTATCAAAAACATGAAGTGTAATGTGGCCGTTGATCATTATTTCTCCTCACACAAGAATACCGCCCCCACCGTAAGCGTCCCCAGATGAAATAACAACCAGAATCTGTTTGTGGGCTAAAACGGGACTCATTAGAGAACACAGCTACACCACGTTTTCTTCATGTTCTGTTCATTTTGTCGAGCAGTGTATTTTTAAGTTTCTTTTGGTAGTTTCGTTTTGATTTTGACGTACAAGAATCTACCTATTCTCGACTTCCAAACAACGCTGAATTAATATTATTTGCCTACACTTCTGATGAAAGTCTTTAAAGAGGATAAATAATGTATTTCTACATGCTTGTTTGTTATCGTATAAATACTGATTACCATAGTGGAAAAGTTATGGTAGCTTTGCTATCTAAAAATAATAATTTCTGGAAAAACTACTTTTTCGCCTACCTGTTGAAGTCACTTCTAATATTGTAAGTTGGTATTGAAATAAATCCGTAATGGATGTCATCTCAAAACACTTGAGTAGTGTGGAAAGGGAGGTTAGATCGTGAATCACGGCTATTTTACATTGCATCATACACCTGGGGTATCTCATTGTATAAATTCAATGCCGCACACGCCTTTTTTTTTTTTTTATATCTCTTAAATCAGCTTCTTGTTCTTGGTATTAAAGATACTGTGTTTCATAACAACACAAGTTTCATACCAGAAAGTTTGCATCAGACGAATAGAGATAAACAGGAAAATCGAACACGTAAAGCACTCATGACTATATTCGAAATGAAATCATGACAAAGGAATTAATGATTTGAATATGTTGACTAGTCACATGACACTTATAAATCTTAACTAATATTATTTTCCCCGATTTTTTTATATTGAAATACGATGGAGAAAATAAGAGCAAGTTCTCATTTAATAGGACTCGAAATGAATAAAGTAACAATACTAATACATGTACCTTAATACTAGTTTAATAGTTTTATTCCTGTAGCATAATAAAAATAATTGTTTATTTTTGGAACCGCTCCAACAGACTTCATGAATGGCATGGAGGTCTGCAGCTTGCTAAGCTATTTGTGTAGTATGCAGATACATTGAGACACCTAAGGGGAGAATGGAAAGGTTCCTTAACAAAGAAAAAACCTACACCTTTCCTGAGATCGACTTACTCAAACCTCAATTGAAAAAGCCGTGAAAAATAATCCCTCTGGTCTCTAAAGGGAATCGAATTGAGGCTTTCCAATGAGAGAGGTGTCATAAACCATGATACTGGAATGGACACTTCAATGGGAATACTCCCCGCCTAATTAAATACAGTAACCCCCTGGCCTTGTGGCCGTGAAGGGCTTATTGTATTACTATTATTATTATTATTGCAATAAAGATTTCTACTTTGTTTATTCGTCTTTGGGACATTTTATGTATCTCTAAAAAGGCATAAAATGCCATAGAAGCCTCTTCAATTAATTCAGAGAATTATTGTCTCGAAATTAAAGTTTTTTTCCGTAATATCATTGGTGACATCTCTTAAAGCACACATGATGCAGAGCCTTATCAAAACATAATACAGATTATTTTAAAAATGGACATAATCAGTAAAATTCAAAGCGTGAGCTTAACTTCACACGGAATGAAATTATAATTCATAATTTTTTAGGACTTGTTCAAAGCTTTCTCACTATTTTAAAGTAGTTGATGTTTTGTTGGGATCCTGAGATAGGGACCTGTCATGGATTCTAGGAAAGCTACAGGAGATATTTTCTGAATTTAAGACTGATTTATTGAAATAGTCTGGCGATCGATATTGAAGACATATTATCAGCTAGGTTAAAAATTCCACAGTGGAGACTAATAGTAGTAGTAATGGAGGCATGTGATGCAAGACAGCAAGCGTATGGTTTATGTAGTATCAGCCAAAAAAAAAAAAAAAAAAAAACAATTTCACACAGCCATTCCCTCTAAAGGTTTATCCAATTCCTCCTTGAATTTATTTAAGCTATCACCTTCCACAACGACAGATGGAAGTTTGTTCCAGCAATTAACCACCCGCTGGCTAAAGGCAAATTTCCGCACATCTATTCTACAACTGTCTTTCCTCTGTTTGAATTTATGCCTCTTCAGGTTCGTAATCTAAGAAAGCGGAAGAATCCCATCAGAATTCAGAATGCTGAACACGTTCAAGGCCATATACGTCTCAATCAAATCACCTCGCAGGTGCCTAGTCTCCATAAGCTGCAATTTGTAGAACTTAAGCCTTTCTTGGTAAGAGGACCCCTTTGTTCCCCTCACCAATCTTGTTGCCCTTCTCTGTACATGCTCAAGCAACTCTACATCCTTCCTAAATGAGGCCTCCAGACCTGTATGCAGTACTGAGGCTCAATAAGAGCATAAGCAAATATCGTTCACCGCAAGCGTGGAGGATGAAATTTCTTCATGTCTTAATCTAAGGCTACTTCATATGGCTATCCTTCGAATCAACCTTCATCGTGTTACTCAGTGCACTCTAAGAATACTTTGCATTTTTCTGATAAAAGTAATTTGACGTGCTGTTCACTGATTAAGTGGATATTTATTCTAGTTTGTCGTGTTGTTTTAGGAGTGTCAGCGACTAAGGCCATATTGCTCCGTGTATATTGTCCGTAAAGTGCGTGTGTTATAAGGTCGATTTTCTTTTTGCTGGACGAAAAACTCGAGTTTCCGGGAGAGAAAAAACTATTCTACTCTCGCCTGAGACCGACTAACTCAGCCACGTTGTGAAAAAGTCATAAAAATTCCCCACGTCACCGACGGACTCGAACTCAGGTCTTTTCCACCAGTGTGGGGAACAGCGATCCTACCAACTGTTCTACCAACGAAGGCAAGTAGTTTGTCGTGAAGCGTTGGAATATATCCATTGCATTCTCCAGTCATTGCTACATCCACCACGACTTCGACATGCACGAAACGTGAATCGTGTATATATATTTTTCTCTGTCATTTCTCATATACTTTATAGTAACACATTAAAACGATGGGTTAAAGGTCTCCAAATAATTCTTAATTAAGTTGTCTTTATTTCCACCACAAGTTCCGTTATAAGCGCTGTATCACTGTGGGAAGATAGAGGGTGTCCCCTACTGTCTATACCACCTGGTACTAACGTGCAATCGTTTTCCTCATTCTATACTCAGCAACGGTGACATCATCTCTTCGTGCGTGACCATAGAACTGGTTGCTTCGTGCGTTTGTTTTGCCCAAACTGACCTAGAGAAAAACGGAGGCGTTTCACACAAGCTGTTAGGATGTGGAGAAAACTATTCAAACTCTTCTTCGAATGCCGGCTGTCATGTTTTTTTTTTTTTTTTACCCCTTTTTTTTCGTGTATATTCTGCTTCTGAGGGTTGTTCATAGCTTATCAATGCATTTCTTTCACTTAAGAATTCCTTGTGATTCACAGAGTACTAATTTCTAGAGAATCGAGAGGTATAGATATACCTCCGGCTCTCTAGTAATTCGAATTATAAAGAGAGTAGTCCGAATTATAGAATATAATGATACGTAAATATTTAGAAGTCTTAATTATAATATATTATAACTTACAGAAAATTTGCGTAATTTCAAATTTATTTATTATTTATTTATTTGCTCGAAAAACCACTTATGCGTGTAAGTTCAAGAGCTTATTCTAAAAAAATAAGAACAGCTGGACATATATTTCTCTTCCTTCTTTTCTATCCATAAGCGGTCTTAGTAGTGTACATTTTCAATCCCCCCGTACCATCCTGTGGGCAGTGTTTCTCAACTTTTAGTAGACCGTGGAGCACCAAAAAGTGTTCCCTAATTTAAGCGGAGAACCAGTACAATTGTTTTATTTTTTTACTGTAAAAAATATTACATTAGCGGAAAAATGTATAAAATTAACGAAATAAGATCACTCATATTTACGCAAACAATACCGGTAAATAAATTATTTAAAAATTTATTTCTCAGCATGGAATCCGAAGATGAGTGCTTGCGGAGCACCGTTTAAGAAACGCTCCTTAGAGGTTTAGACAATCCTCCTGTGGGGAGATAACGCTCCCTGTTAAAACTCAGGGTGATTCTTGTAGATTTGATGTTTGTGAATTAAAATCTGGCAACCATATTTCTGTAATACCCACCAATTTAAGGGAGAAGGGATTAAAGTCTAAAATTTTGTAGTAAAAAAGAATGCATATAATTTAAGAAAATGTTACATTAGCATTAGTAGAGGCATACGATGCAAGAAAGCAAGCTTATATAGCATCAGCCAAAAAACACCGCTCCGATTTCACCCCTCCGTTCGTTCCAAATACCTGTCCAGCTCAGCTTTAAATTTATTTAGGCTATCAACTTCCACAACAAAAGATGGCAGTCTATTCCACCAATCAACTACCCTCTGGCTAAAGGCAAACTTCCGCACATTTATCCTACAACTTTCATTCCTCAATTTGAATTTATGCCCCCTCAGGCGATTATTCTGAGAAAGCGGAAGAATCCCATCAGAATTCAGCATGCTCAAACGATTCAAGGCTTTATACACCTCAATCATATCAACTCGCAGGTGCCTAGTCTCCAAACACTGTAATTTGCAAAACTTAAGCCTTTCTTTGTAAGAGCAACCCTTTGTTCCATTCACTAATCTTGTTGCCCTTCTCTGTACTCGTTCGAACAGCTCTACATCCTTCTTGAAATGAGGCCTCCAGACCTGTACACAGTTCTCAAGGTGTGGCCTGACCATTGCTTTGTACAAGGGGATAATCACCTCCTTATCCCTGCTAGAAAAATTCCTGTATATCATTGACAAGACACCATGAGCTACTCTTGCAGACCGTCTGCACTGTACAGAAAACTTCATATCTGCCTGCACAATTACTCCCAGGTCCTTTTCATTCTATACCACTGTCGGTGTAGTACTACAGAGTTGATACATTACTCAGGGGGTTACTGCTTCCCATATGTAATATTTTACATTTGTCAATGTTAAACTTCATTTGCCACCTCTCAGCCCATCTGCTCAACTTTTCTAGATCCTGTTGCAGCAGCGTACTGTCATTAGTGCCTTAACAACCCTGCCAACCTTCATATCGTCTGCAAACTTGGACATTAAGCCTGATATACCATCATCAATATCATTTCTAAATACAGAAAACAACAATGGACCCAACACTAAACCCTGAGGGACTCCACTAATAACATTAGTCCACGAAGAACAGTGTCCATTGATTACCACTCTGTCTTCTCCCACTCAACCATCCCTTTATCCATAGCAGAAATTTGCCTCCAATGCCGCACTGCTCCAAATTGTGCAGCAGTCTTCCATGTGCAACAGTATCAAAAGCCTTTCTAAGATCCAAATATATGATATAAAAGTGATTCCTTGGCATGATGCCGAGAAGAGTATTGTACGGTCGTGCTACCTGCGAGTACCGATGAACTTTACAATAAAGATCTTATTTATTTCCTGCATCCAGTTGCTTTGTGATCACATCATAGTATCCAATCAAATTGGTCAGACAAAACTTCCCCTTAACCAAAACCATGCGATATCCGAGCTATAACTGAAGTCTTGTCTAGATGATCCTGCAATGCTTCTTTAACCAGTACCTCCATTAATATCCCTGGAACAGAAGTTAAACTAACAGCTCTATAATTATTTGTCGCCCTTTGATCCTCCTTTGTGAATTGGAGTCACATTTGCACATCTCCAGTCCATGGGTACCTCCCCTGAGTCCAAGGAAGCTCTCATAATTATGGCTAAGGGTTTGCTTAATTCCTTTTCTGCCTCCTTTTAATATAACTGGATAGATTCCATCCACCCCGGGAGCCTTTTTTATGTTTATCTTCAACAATTTCTCCCCCAACTTTCCTCCCAGTTATTACAAAATCATCTAGCTCACTGCCAGAATTTAATTCACCTCTGGCATTCCCCTCCCTGAATAACTCCTCATGTGTGAATGTAGATGCGAAATATTCAGTTTGTTAGCCCCCTGAGCAGGATCATCAACAGTTGAACCATCGATATCCAGTGGACCAATCTAATTCATCCCCTTCCTTCTACAGTTTACATAGTTAAAGAACTCTTTGCTGTTTTCTTTGCATCCTTTGCCAAAGATTTCTCATAATCTGCCTTCGCCTGCCTAATCTCCTTTGTGACTTGGTTACAAACCAGCTTATATCTATCATAGGCTTCCATGTAACCCATTAATTTATATATATATCCATGTATTTTTCTTCACTGCCACATGTCTCATTAGTTCATCTGACATCCATTTAGGCCTAAATATTGAACAATATTTCTTAGTTGGTATGAAAAGCGTAGTAGCTTCCAAGATTAATTCTTTAAATGCTTCCCATTTTGAATTTTCTGTTGGTAACATCATCAGTTGGTCTCACCGTATAGAATTAAATACTGTCTAAGACCTCCGTAGTCGCCTTTAAGAAAGTAAAAACCCTTCCCTTTATTCTTAATCGTAGTTATCTCTTTGAGTAAATCCCACTTGAGCACTGATCACTGCCACCTAGTGGTTCCTTTATCTGTATATTCTTAATGTATGAAGGATAACTACTGATAATGAGATCAAGAGTATTACTCCCTTTAGTTGCCTCCCGAACATGCTGATGTAGAAAACAATCATCCAGTAAATCCACAAAAGCCTTGCTAGTGTGTGAGTGATCAACCCACAAATTCCAGTCAATATCGGGGAAATTAAAATCCCCCATTATAAGACTCTCTGATTTACTGGCCCACTTTATTTCCCTGTACAGTTTTTTTATTATACTCATCAGATTCATTAGGCCTATAACACACTCCTACTCTCAATTTTGATCTCCCAATGCTTATGTCACACCAAACTGACTCGACACTGTACTGTCCAGCGATGTCGACTGGTTGTAACTCCTTGGATTTTGTGTTTCTTAACTAATAGCATAACCTTTCCTACCTTCCTATCCCCGTCTATCCTTCCCGTACTCTTGGCGCATTATAGCCTTAGATGCTAATGCGCCAATAAAATCCAAATCAAAAACCTTCCCGTACACATTGTACTCCCCAAATTTCAGTTCTGCATTCCTTATATCTGTGTGACACCACGTCTCTGATATTCCAACAATATCTGCCTTTGATGTTTTGAGCAATACCTCAAATTTATCAAATTTATTTAACAAACTCCTAGCATTGGTGTACACGCAAGTATACATGCATCTGTTCCTATTCTTAGCTACCCTAACAGAACCCATCTGTTTACTTGCACCGCAATTACTCCTAGCAGTCTCTGAAATCCCCTGCATCTTGTTTTCCAGGCTGCTGCTCATTCCAGTAGAAGCAGTGCTAGAATCAATTTCACCTCTGTCAGTGGCTACTGTTAATCTATTAGTCCGTGTATTTCCCCCAATCTAGCAGTTTTCCGACCCACCTAACACTGCCTCGATAACATCAGCAAATATTCTTGCACCCTTTCTAAGGGTGCAAAAGGGTGCTTGTTAACAGGAGAGAAGCAGTCTCTCCTGTTAACAAGCACAGACCAGGCTGAGAAAAATTCAACCCCTTGAGCCTTGCACAATCTCTCCAGGGCCGAATTGATCGACAAGGCTCTCATCATATACTCCCTCCTATCGTGTCTGGGCAGAATTACAGACAATTTCAAATTCAATCCTAATTCACGGCTTTTTTTTTTCAACAGTGACCTGTACTTGTTAAGTAATTCTGCCGGTCTCCTACTCTTAATATCATTAGTGCCAACGTCTACAACAATATCACCTTTTGTGCCCTTAAAGTATCTGCTCTACAACGTCATCAACCTTTGCCCCTGGCAGACATACCCTGGTCCTGTTCCACCTATCCTTTTTACACAATAAGTTCCCCGTTTCCCTGACAATAGTCACCGACAACTAACTAGTTCCTGTGGGACCAGCGCATTCTGCATTGGAGGTTGCCGCTGTGTTGCGTGATGTTCAAATGCAAGCTCTGGCGTTGATGTGGGCAGCTGAGAGCTTGATGGGCCACTCAATTTAGATCCTTCGAGAGCATCCACCCTGTCCTTCAAGCTCTCATATAGGCCCATAACTACGATGGGTTGTCGCTTGATTTCCTCACACTCTTTACTTCACGCACACACAAAGACATTCCCTTCGGCAATATCATGTCCCGTACCTGATTGTCCACAAACATTAAACAAGCAGTGCATTTTAAAAGGCTGTGATTCAGAGGGCAACTGCTCCGATCAGTACTTCCATTAGCTTGAGCCTTTTGTTTTGCTGCTCTGGTCCGAGTATGATTTTGATTCAATTTCAGTACAAAATTATAACCATAAACGTATATCCTAATGCAGTTATAACACTATATATATATATATATATATAATGTATTTTTTTTCCAGTATCGATTAATATCTCCGAGTTTCGTTATATAACTTCCGTATCAAGTTATGTATTAATTAATAATGTTACGTTTGTAAAATCTAAGTCGTTATATGTATTTAGTTAAAGTACAATTTAATTGATAATGAAGTTTAACAAGATTAATAAATTTTAATGATTAATCTATAATACTATACTAAGCTAACGCTATCTAGTTCGGGATATAACGTTGTATCGTATAACAATGGCAGCAAGTTACGAACGGTAAACCTACGGACACTAAGTATTAATTAACTTCCGAAATGTCGCTATCTAAATTCAGAATAAACCAAGGATCTTGACTAATTATTATATTAGGACCACCCATAATTTCTTACATATACCCGTATATGTATTATGTCTGTAAATTGCGTGTGTTCTCTGGTCGATTTGCCTGTTTTGCTGGACGAAAAAACCCCAGTTTCCGGGGGGGAAAAACCTTGCTATCTACGCCTGAGACCGACTAACTCAGCCACGGAGTGAAAAAAGCCCATTAAAGTTCCTCGCGTCATCGACGAGATTCGAACCCGGGCGGTTTTCTACCCGGTGTGGGAAGGACGGTGACGATACCACTGTGCTACCTGCGCAGACTAAGGATCTTGACTAGGTCTGTAAGCTACTTATAGAAAATAATTTAATATGACAATTAAGCCAATAAAGCGGCTAAATATAGCTAAAAACTTCGCGTTCGCCGGAGCTGCAAACTTGTAAAACACGTGAATTGGATAACCCTGTCGATACTAAGTAATAACCTACAAAATCTCTATCGAAGTTAAAAATTAAACTAAGTATCGTAACTAGAAATATAAAGCTACTTCTCGAAAATAAACTAATATGCCAATTTAAGTCAATTAAACAGCAAAGTTTTAAAAAAACCTCTATTTGCCGGAGCCGTAAAAACTTCGCCTGCAGAAGTCTACTCTCGTTCGCAAAAAGCATAAATATTGAACAATGAATAAATGTTGAACATACAGTGCTAAATATTGAATAATGGGTCTATTAACCTTATTCTATTTACACAAATGTTTATCTGATAAAAAAAAAAAAAAACCACTTATTTTGTTGTGTTTTGCCTTTTATAATCGTCCATTGGCGTCTCCCGTACGAGATACCAACAGTCTACCAATATATTTTCCCTGGTATCTTTTTTCCATCTGAGAAATATCATGGCGAAACCTTTCACCGCGTTCATCAGAGACTGCTCCTAAGTTTTCAGGAAAAAAGCATCAATGGGAATGTAGGAAATGAAGCGTTAACGACAGGTCTTGGTTTTCGGTCATTAACCTACGATATTTGAAAACTGAGGGTGATGAGAACTTTATAAGCACATATCTGAGTTTTTGAACATATTTCCTATTTCCTATTAGAATCTGTCAATTATTTCAGGGAGGAAATTGATTCCGAACAGTATAATCTGCTTTGTTTTGGGACAATCTTCATTGCAATCTCCACTGAGAATGCTCAATGATGTGAAGTTATTTTCATTACTAATTGGTCAAAATTTAATTACGCGAACTTTGTTCTTTATACACTGGTGTGCCAAACTTAAGGACCAGTCAGGTTTTCACCAGTAGCTTCTCATAGGAGTGGCCTGGATATGGGAAAAGCATACCAAAGGAACCTCGTGAGGTACAGAAATGAAGGAAACAACACCGACACAACAACGAAAAAAAAAAAAAAAAACAGTACAGAGGAACTTTATTCAAAAGTGGCAACATAGCCCTGGCTGCCATGATACAGATGCATCACTGCCAAAGATGGAACAAAGGGAAGAGGTGGTCCTCAGTAGAAGATATGGCCACCCCTAAGTCGATGCAGGCTTTGCACCGCCTGTCCATACATCAACAAAGTTGTTAAGTTCTTGGGGTAACATCGTCCATTCCTCTGTCAGCGCAACCTTCAGCTGGTGAACATTTTCTGGTGGGTGTGAATATGCCGCTAGGCATCTCCCCAGAGCGTCCCGTCCCATAAGTGTTCGATTGGATTTAGAACGATGGAACGGGGAAGCCAATCCATACGAACAACGTCCTCACTTTCCAAAAGCATATCAAAAGCTGCAGTGCGATGGGGTGTGGCGTTATCATCCATAAACACGAACTCGGGGCCAATAGCACCTCGGAACAGACGCACATGGGGAAGGATTACTTTGGTTCAGTATCGCTTTCGAGTATCTGGAGTTGTGTACGTCCATCCAAGATAACGCCTCCCCAGACGAGAACACCTCGACCGCCATATCGATCCCTTTCAGTGATGTTTGCTGGGTGATACCGTGTGCCAACCTCTCGCCGGATTAGCTGACGTCCAGAATCGCTGCTGAGACTGAAGTACCTTACCCCATTGCGCTGCTGTCCAGTCCTTGTGTTCGAATGCACGGTTTCTTCTATGGGCAGGTGTTAAACGGACACAGAGTTCTGGCTGTCGGGAAAACAGTCACCTTTGTGGAGTCGCCTGGTTGAGTAAACCGCGATATCCTGCGTCCTGTGCAGCTGGTTTGCAATGGATCCTGCTGTCTGGTGTCGGTCCCTCTTGGCCTGTATGAGTACATAGCGGTCATCATTGGGCGTTGTTTTTCGGGGACGACTACCACTGGTCTTTCGAACAGTTGTACCTGTCGTTCTGAAGGCCGACCACGCACGTTAGACGATGCTATGGGCGATACCAAACTCTGCAGCCACACCCATCGCACTTCGACCTTCCTCGAGCTTCCAAATTATTCGACCTCGGGTAAAGTCATCCAGATGTTGTATAATGGCCATTTCGTTGTCCGTAGCACTGCATGAAACCAATCGAACGTCTGCAACAATCGCCTCACCATTCGGTTAATCTCCATTAAATGAAAGATGAGTCCATGTTATGCATACTGTGATCATTAGTAAATCCTGGAGGGGCAATCGCCATGGCCAGAGCCTAGGTAAATGGGAATAAATGCTGTATTTGTGTTTGTTATAATATGAAGTATTTGAGATGTATGAAATACTTATTAATATTTAGAAAACGGGGCTAAACCCCTTAATAATATTTGACAAATTAGACACATCTGAGAAATTTACACAAGAACCCTGGAAACTCTGCATTTTGATGTGAACCATCTAGCCTTAATTGTTCTTGTCTGATGTGGAAGTTCAAATTGACGAATTCTTATTTACCTCCTCAAATTTTATTTTAGAAGTGTTGAAAAATTGGAATGATGGTTAGCTTAAGAGATTTCGTTACGGTCGGTTGATATAGTTTTTTCCCCCCAAGAAGTTTTTATTTTATTTCAAGAGCAGACATCGGAAACTGAACAATTATCTGGCTTCTTGTTTGTCATTCTCACACGTAATGTAAATGCTGAAAGAATATTTTCGGCAATTCATGAATTTCCGTTATTTTTAATTCATGAATTCAAAATAATTGGCCACACCTCAGATCCTCCACACCGGTATCGAGTTCTCAAAATTATATAAGAAAAAAATCTATAATACAGTTAAAAGATTTTGTAATTTATAATATACTACCAATCAGACTAAAAACTGTTTATATTTTCTTGAAAAATCCATTTTCCTGGAACACAGTTTCAGTACTCCACATTAATTAAACTGCATATGCCCTGTTGTTAATACTGTTGCTTCAATCAAATTGTGTCCAGGCTGAGCAAGTAGAAAATTTATTTTTAATTTGAGCTAAGGAGTGCATTGTACATAAAGTGAATAGTCAAGAGTTTTACCAGTTTTTAACCCCTCGTGGGTAGCACAGTTGGTAGGATCGCCGTCTTCCCTACAGCGTGTGGAAAAGACCCGAGTTCGAGTCTTTTACTCTCGGAAATTTCCGATTTTTCATCCAGCAAACAGAAAATCGACCACAGAACACACGCAATTTACAGACAATATACACGGAGCAATACGGCCTAAGTCGCTGATGCTCCTAAAAAAAAAAAAAAAACCCTACTACAACCACCACCGCCGCTTTATAACTACTTTATATAAAATTTCGTATGATTCAAGCGAACCTTATATATTAAGAGCTTTGGCAAAATTTTTATAATATATACTCAATTTTTTACATACTTTTCAAAAACAAGAATTCAAGACTGGTTCCTAGATTAATTATGAATACAATTTTACAAAATATTTCAATCATTTACATCATCATTACGTGGAACTGCTGCTATTTCGCAACATTTCCTAACAGGATATGACCAAATGTGGAAATAATTAAAAAGATAGTCAATGTTCTGAGAAAATGTGAGAAAAGTCTCAACCATCCCTCTTCTGGAAATATGGGCTTAAATGAAAATTGCTGTTGACTCACTGTGTGGGTCAACAGCAATTTTTGATTATGAAAAAAAGGACTAAGACTACTTTACCACGAACAATTTCAAGAAATTGAAAGATTAAAAGATATTATTCATAATCAAATGCAGTGTCGCACGATGTGGGAAGTGGATCTACTCAGCTTCACTATGAGAATGACTCCTCCTCCTCTAAACTCTTCGAAAATGCATTAAACATTATTTTTCTGACCTTCGAAGCGTTTAGCACTGTTTTATAATATTAGTTTATTTTTAATTTACTTAAATTATTATTATTATATATATTTTTTTTGTAGCTTGTGATACAAATCGCTCAGCATTTTTGTATAACTAATGAAATCTGTTCATCAGTACGTGGTACTTCATATTATTACAACGTTTTACATTACATATACAAGCATATCAATATGAACTGTATGTCGATTGACCTTTGATCAGGATGACTTCGGGATTTCGTATACCTCTATGTATATAAGCACAAGGTGTCCCAAAAAGACCTGGACAACTTCATAAATTCATTACAAAAAGAAAAACCAGGTTTAAAAAAAAAAAAAAAAAAAAATTACAGCAATCGACAGAACAACTCAAAACGTTTTTTACCTGAGTATAGGTGGCGCTTTTGGCATACAAATGGCGTCTCCTCAAGGCTCAATGTGGGACATGGATCATCCAGACGAAATCGGACGTTCAAACTCAAAGAAATGGTCGAACAAAGTAAGGATAACAACCATCAACTCGTACATCATCTCGTACAGCGTGAGTGACAACGAAAGTTTATGGAAACGGGACATGATCATAGAAAATGACATGGACGCCTTACCACAAGTGCCGAAGATGTGCAACAAGTGTGGGGAACGTTTGCTAGGAGCCCTTCCAAATCAATCAGAACTGACTCCAGGGAGCTACAGTACCAAGATGAACTGTACAGAGTCCTGCACAAACGTTTAAAGCTACATTCTTACAAACTGCAGCTCGTGCAGGCCTTGAAACCTGAAGATAAACCAAAGCGTTTTGAATTTGCATTGAATGTGCTTCACAATATGGATAGCGGCGAAAATTTTCTTAAGCAAGTTGTTTTCCGAAGAGTCCACGTTTTGGGAATGGTGAATAGGCATAATGTTCGAATTTGGGGCTCGGAAAACCCGCCTTTTGTATGGGAATTGGAACGGAGCTGCAAACAGACTGCGAATGCAAAGACTTTTTAAGGTGGTAGATGACTTTCATCAACCGGTGAAATACCACCACTTTGCTTATTGGAGGCTTGAAGTGGTGAAACCCATGTTTAGTCTCTAGAGCAAAGTTTCCGGCATCCCCGTCCCCTCAAGACTACTCCTTCAACCCATGCACGGTACTAAGTATTATAGGTTTTGATACCTTTCGTGTTTGGGATTTTCATAAAAAAAAAAACTTACTTGGATATATGCTTGAGGTTTGCGCCTTGTCACATCTGGAAGAACTTCAACCTAATGGCGACCCTCAATATTGGTATACAAAATAACCACAAATAAACTCCCAGAGGGGAAATAACGACGGCAACAAAAACGCCTCAAGGATCCCTCACTACAACATCGGATGATTCAACTAATAACATTCTAAATACAATCACTCTAGAACCCCCAGACATTCTCAGCGACAAGCAGGAAGAAATCTCCCAAGCGAACGAGGCATGCACAATGCAACAAATGGATCCGCCCTTCACCATGGAGGAGCTATAAAATGCTGCGGCACAGATGCGAAACAGGAAATGCCCAGGACCGGAAATCCTGGAGCCGGAGCTGATCAAAAAGGCTGTGGAACACATACCTGGCCTCCTGCTCAAACTATTCAACTGCTGCCTGCAAGCGGGGAAATTTCCAACCTCCCGGAAAACCGCAAATCTGAAACTTATCCTAAAGAACCCTAACAAGCCACCAGAACAACCGGATTCCTACCGACCGACAGGAATTTTTACTGAACCTTTAGGAACCTTTACTGACTACCCTGAGTAAACTATACGAAAGGCTGCTGCATAAAAGGATTATGAGCCACTACAAAGCCACAAATCTGGAATCACCAAAACAATATGGATTTAAATCGGGATTATCAACCATAAAAGCAGTCCAAAACCTTATATTCAAAGCAACCCAATACAACAGGAAGTACTTCCTGGACTTCGCTGGGGCGTTCGACAACCTATGGTGGCCGAGCGTCCTTGGCCGGCTCCGGAAGGCAGCGCTCCCAACAAACCCCTACAAGTGTATAAAGGATTACCCAACTGACCAAAGAATTGAGGTGGCAACACCCTTTCGAAAAGTGGCTCGATGGGTCCGTAGGGACTGCCCCCAGGGTTCGGTCCTAGGGCCACTTCTGTGGAACATTGTCTTTGACGACTTCCTGGCTCAGGACTTGGGCGAAGTGAACTGCCAGGCCTTTGCTGACGATTTGGTCCTGATGGTGGAGGCGGACTCCACATCGGGCCTGGAGACTCATGCAAACCGGGCAATAGAGTTGTTACAGGGTTGGGCAAAGCTACACATGCTGAAGCTTTCACCCACGAAGACGAACTCTGTTCTACTGAAACGGATGCTCGACATCTACAGGCTACCGCAAATAAAGATAGCAGGAGCAACCATCAAACTTGCAAAACAAATACGATACTTAGGAATTACAATTGACAGTAATTTATCCTTCACCCCTCACATCATCCACCGGAAAGAAAAACTAAGGAATAGCGCAGCATTAATAGCAAGAGTCTCACGCAGGGACTGGGAATTAAACAGAAAAATCCTGTCCCTGTACTACAAAGCAATTTTCATCCCAGCCATTACCTATGGATCCCCGATATGGTACAAAAAAGCAGGAAGAGTAGTAAATAAAAGACACCTGGACACAATCCATCGTAGCATTATGCTCATCATCTCTTGTGCATGCAGAACAGTGAGCACGCACGCCCTCCAGGTCTTGACAGGAGCCACTGGACCTGGAGGTGACTCGCTGCGGGCTGATGTATCACCTGTTTAAGGGACCACCCACTACAATCTATGGACTCGCCCTAGAATCAAACAACCACCACAAAGCAGAAAAGCATAGAATCATGGCCCACCTGCTACAGCTGTGACAGACAGATGGACAGCATCAAACAAAGGCGAAGTGACGAAGGGATTTATACAACTAGTTGCCAAGACGTATCAAACCCCCCCGTGGTTTACCCCGGGATTAAATGCAACCTACTTACTAACGGGCCAAGGCCCATTCAAGGCAAAATTGAACACGCTGGGTATAACGGAGGAGTTAACTTGCACCGGTGGCGAGCCTGAAACATGGCATCATATTATGCACGACTGTGAGTGCTATGAGGAACACAGACGCATGCTAATAACTAAAATACAATACATACCAAAAAACCAAGAACACCATCTCTTGAACACAGAAGACGACTACACGTCTTTCAACCGGTTTGCACGAGAAGTCTTCGACTGAAGAAGAACGGAAATTGCCATCCACAATGAACAAAAAGAAACTGCATACTGGAAGAAAATCGACCACCCAACAAGACTGTAAAGAGCAAGAGGAAATCAAAATGAGCAAGGAAGAAGATAAGTGAGGCCACAATCGGATCAAAGGACTCAACAAAGATCAAAGAAAATAGCAAAGTGACAAAGATCCTGGTTATAGACAGCCACATGAATTACCCGACGAAGATGAGTGCATGCAAGCAAACCAAGTGACAAAAAACTCGGACTGGACATAAATGCAGGAACTACCTGCGGTACGCCATATGGCGGTCTGAATAGGACTCCCTAGCACTATTCACCTTTAATTCCCAATCCCCTGGCAGGGGGGAGACGGTTTCCTGTTTCCTCTCTCTCCTGCCACTTCCCGCTTTTCTACTCCTTGTGGGGCATGGGTCTGCCCCACTGCTTTTGGGGACATCTACTCTATTGTCCACATACTTCTGACTTTTCCCCCCTACTTGTCTATACACCAGCACATGTCTCGCACAATGTCAAAAAATAAAAACATGTCCAAATTCAAACCGCGCACGCAAAACTCTTTCGGCTTAAACCTTTTTCAGCGATTATTTCCCCCACAATTTTTTCCCCCTGGCCCTAGCCACTGAAATCTCAGGAAACTAGGTGGCAGGGCCTTCCAGAGTAAATTATCAACTATTGGGTACCTGGTCTGCCTCCACGAGGCTAAGAGTGGGCAACGTTGGGCTCCAGCAGGGCCAGAAGAACAACTATACACAACACTACACTTACAAAATTCATACACTTTTAAATCTCTGGCCTTTGCAGTGAACTGTTACACCCACAATGAAAGCAATGCAGAGATGGGGGAACTCCTGGTGCCGCTAGACACGAATACACTTACACTTTATTGGGCTTTGAGAGCGCAATTCGTTTGATAGGCATTTTCCGTGATGGTCCCATACCATGGCCGGCACATTCATCGGACATCACCCCAGTAGACTTTTTCTGTTGGATTGTGTGAACGATACGGTCTACACAACACACAAATATAGAGGGGCCACCCTCTATATTTGTATGTTAATACAGTAGTTCTGGTAGCTGAATATTAGGGCGTGGCTTATTGTATCCCAGAAACTGATAATATTTTAAAGATAATAGCCTATGAATTATTCATGGAGAAACAGAAAACAGTCATTAGCTTCTCTCCCGTTCTCCATACCTTGCATGAACAGTTTACTGAAAGTAAAATGTATCCTTTACGAAATAGTTAAGTTACAAGGCATAACTTAATATCAGCCCCGGTCATATTATAAAGAAATATTAGAGAAATTAGATATAAATAATCACTGTTTAATTATAAACGCAGGGAACACTTCTATTCACTACGCACGCTATATGCTGTGCAAAAAATCTTAAAACTGCTTGTTAGTTGTTCTATATTTGAAATACTGAATAGTTCTTTCCCATTCTTATAAGATATTAAGTGATCCAAATATTTATTTAAAAAGGAAAGAAAATACAGCATGGTACTTCCATTGACATGCTCAAGAATCATGCAAAACTGCACATCCATCATGTATGGATGTGTTGGGAATTTTTCAGTTTTTCTCGGTAAAATATTGGAAATCGAGTCTACTTTATTGAATGATGATTATATCATAACAATTAAAACACCTGCATGAGCCTCTCTTTCGCTTCTCGCTCTGACGTCATTGAAAGATTAGATTCATTGGACACAAAAAATCTAACAGCCTGCTCTAGCAAATGAAAATATTCTTTGGTTTAATACAAAGAAAGCTTTGTTGGCTCTCAATGTTCATGGATTAGAACAAAAAGATAAAGGAAATACGAACCTTGTATAGGTCGAACAAGTTATTAAATTGCATCATAAATCTAAGAACTCTTGCAACGTCCCGAAGCCTCCTGGCATCGCTTTCAGGGGACCTTTTTGTTAATTATGCTTTCTCTCTAAGAGATTGCCCTCTCCCAAAGCCACGGTTTCCTGTACCATTGATTCATTATTAAATCGCAGGAAATTCTGATAGTGTGGTTTGGTTGAGTTCTTTATCAAAGAATCTTTCCAAGAATTTAGCTATAATGTGAAAAGTTAAAATCAGGCTTACTAATCAGTCTCCATGTTCAAATCGAAATTTATTTTCCTGTAAAAAATTAAATTTAGAATTTCTGCTCCCAAGAAATTCGAAATTTCATTCCGAAAACACCAAAGTGACCAAGAATATGTGCAAATCATAAACATAATATACCGATTTTTTCGGTTATCTCAGCCCATATTATAAATCAGTGGTGGGCAAGGTACCGTTGCAATATCTGCGTGTGCCATTATAAAGTTAATAGAAATAAATTAATATTAAATATATATTAGTTATATGTTGAAAGTATGTAAAAAAATCTCAGTGATAGGTCATATCAGTACAAAGTTAAAAAAAAAAAAAAAAAAAAACTGTCAGCAACACTTTTGGCATCTGGCAGCGCAATCTATACCTAAATTCAATTAAAATAAATAAGTGGACCGTGGAATTCAAATAAAAAAGGAGGTACGTCCTACTACACAAATCTGTACAACAGGTACATTGAATGAATAATAATATGCACTTATAATTAATAATAAACAAATAGACAAATTCTGTATGATCCAGTAAAGTTTTAATTATAAACGATAAATGACATGTAGCATTCAGGGTTAAATGGACCCCTTCTTCAGCAAATTCTAACGCGATAAAGACGTTAGAGACAAATTTAACAGATAGAGTTGTGCGTGCACGAGATTAAACATTCAACTACTAGGATGCCGCACATTGTTGTTGCACGGACGTATGGGGGTTTGCTGCCAGCGTTTATCCAGTTTCAAGATAGTTGCCTCTAAGATAGGGTGTAGCCTTGTGCCCTTGCAGCGATTCATAGTTCTTGAATTGCACGAGATGTTGAACGACTCCAGCCAGAGGCGGTGGCGAAAGTGTCGGGATTGGTCAATCACTTCGTAGTCGCGCTTGGGATTAAGGTCATGGTGGGTCGACCAGAAATGTTCCGCGATTGCGAATTGACCTGTCGTGCTCTGCAAGGCGGTCTTGAAGGCGTCTTGAGCTCTCCCCTATGTAGCAGTTGCCACAATCTTTGCAAGTGATGCGGTATACCACACCACTGCGCAAAAGAGGGGCGATCGGAGTCTTCACGTTTGTTCTAAATACTGACTTCGGTATTCAGTTAGATCCCTATGCTAATTGTCAATATGCTCATAATAATAATATTCCACGAGAAATTAACCCCAACGTTACGGGACTTCTGATAGTCCCTCAATCATAAGCACTTCACTCACAAATATAACATTTACAAAAACAAAGTATTTCGAAAATGGAGGAAAAACCAATTCTGATCTGGACCATATGAACTTTAAGTAAGAAAGAGAAGTTCCTAAGATTAAAAGGATAGGTGCATTCTAGAATGGTCTATAAACACCTTACACAAATCCAGTTGCATTTACATGAAGCACCCTAACGATGCTAACATGGATGAGCCTACTCTCAAAGAGTAGATCTTGAATTTCAGATTTACAACACCCAACAGTACGTACCGAGATCAACTAAATATATTCATTAATTAGTTACCCAAAAAGATTATAGTTGATATCGAAGACAGATTTCCATTCTTATGATAAAACCATGCAGCCCATACTTTATCGATACATTCTTGTGTCTTCTAGGAAATTGACAAAACTACAGTTATGCCCAAAATCTGAAATAGCTATACTGTTAAATCAGACTCATACAAAAAAAAAAAAAAAAAGAAGAATTTACTTAATTTTTTAAAATTATTATTTTAGTAAATAATTAATCCCAAATTCAGTGAAGATTAGCATTCTACATAAATGAGTTATTAAAAATCGTTGAATATAACTCAAGGTGTGTATTTTAAAAAATAAAGCATAAGTTAAAAAACAATTTCTTTATATTTTCCAAATTCATAATATTCTAATATTCAGTCAACTTTTTTAAATACGTAACTGAAGTGCATATCATACTCTCTGATTTTCTGTGCCCTCGTGGGTACCACAGTTGGTAGAATCGCCGTTGTTGTTGTTGGGTTTTTTGGGAGCATCGGCGACTAAGGCCATATTGCTATGTGTATATTGTCTGTAAATTGCATTGTTTTCTGAGGGTGATTTTTCTGTTTGCTGGACGAAAAACCTGAGTTTCCGGGAGGAAACAAAAACTATGCTACCGTCGTTGTGAAAAAGGTCCTTAAAAATTCCTTCCGTCATCGACGGGATTCGAACTCGGGTCTTTTCCATCCGGTGTGGGAAGGATGGTGATCCTACCAACTGTGCTACCCACGAGGGCAAGGCTTAAATACGTTAATTTAGTCTTATCTACCTTAACTAAAATTTTGGTTAACATAAAAATGGCTTTAACGGATTATCCCCCTTTTTTTTTTTGCATTTTAGCTCTGGGGCATGTATATACATAAATATTATATTTTTAACTTTATAAATAAAAATGATAGAAAAATTATTCTGTCACTTTCAAATTCACCAAGGTGTTTTGTTATCCTCACTGCCCTCATTAAGGCCTGATTACTAACTTGTCATAGGCAGAATTCCCGAGAATTAAAGGCTGTGCAGTTTTAAACTTGTACTTTACATAACTTGTTGAATAATTTTTGAAGTGCATCGCGTGTGTCCAGAAAGCCATTGACCTGTTTGATGAAAATGATAGGCGTCTTTACATACTTCGGTCATCTTATGTAGTCGATGCTATGAATATTCAGTAACCAATCCTGTTTAAATATTGAATTACAAATTAACTTCATGGTCGAAAGCAACCGGAATTTTAAAGTTCAAAAGCTTCTACGAGATTGAAATAAAACTGAAGCAACGAATAAAATGCAGAATTTCTTTACTCAGGGTAGGTATAAACGATGGCATAAAACAAGTGACCTTGAATCAATAACTCGTAAGAGTAAACAAACTAGGCCACCCAAACTGTGGGCCTGCTGTTAGAGATATGCTTATTAAATCAACGTTGTTTGATGTGAGGTCCTCGTGCGAGCACAATGTATCATATTGTTGCAGTTCAACACATGGGCTTAACGCTGTGAAACTTCTCTCGACACCTACATCACTTGAAGACCACTTCTCAAGTCCAAATAAAAACCTTTTTGCAAATATCTCAACAAGAGGCCAATTAGAACTCCACAGCTTCCGCGATGCCCTTATCTGAATGCTAGTTATACTTTTCACCAAACTATGGCCTCACTAGCAATCGCCCTCACCCCTCTGATATCTTACCTATTGGACACATGAACGCATAGAAACGTTACAAGTGATTGTCTATAGCGGCCAGTTTCTGAGGTACGTCTATCAACACTCCCGATACTAGATGCTGACAGATGGTAGCTGGAGGAAGAAATGACTGACAGGCGGTTAACCTACACGCCAGAGGGCGCCATTATTCAGTAGGCTGAAGCAACATTACCTGTCCATGCAAGTGAAACTTAGAGATAATGCACCTAGAGAAATCAGACTGTCAAATCGGTCGATTCAACTCTGTAAACCTAAATAATTAATCAAGATTATACGGAATCTGTTGCTCTAACCATCTGGCTAAACAGATAAGACCGTCATCCCCTCTTGTAATATTCTGTTTCAGGGTTAAGTTCTACTCTGATTTGTATCTATAAGAGTAAAGCTAGTTAACCATCATTGATTAACTCGGTCACTAGATCAAAAACATACGAATTTTAAATGCCATCTTTCTGTATTCTTTCCTTCACTCCGTTTTCAGTGCCAGAATAAATTCTGGAATAGAATCTTCAAACAGGAAAAGAACAACCTCACTATACTATGTGACCATTTCAGGCAGAGTAAGGATACCAACACTTAGATAAGAAAATAAAGTAAATTAATATGAAATGTATGCTTTTGTTTTTAACGATCAGTTAATTTTTTTTCCATCTACGCCATTTCTGGCTTTCTACAAAAGTTTCTAGTTTTAGTGCCCCGCATAAAAAAATTTTATAAAGGAATTTTAAAAATATCTTCATAATGAGTAAAATGAATTCCATCCTCATGTTTTGCAGTCTTGTAACTGATATTTGACAGTATCAATATAGATTCAGGGTAGATTTTATACTTTAATTGAAACTAAAATTAAGAATTGTATTGTAATATTTACAATAATTTCATTTTTGTAAAAATTAGAAAGACTGGAAGCACAAAAAGCATACTTTAAATCAAAGATACATTAAAACAAAAATTTGATGTTCTTTTAACATAATTTTTCCTATATTTTGAATTCAAAAATAATTCATGGTGCCTGTCAAATTCTGTCGTTCACAACAGTAATCACCTTACGTAATAATAAGAGAATAAATTAAAAAATAAGTTTATTAATGTACGCAGTGCGTTATACACTGAGTGATCACTGAATTATGACCACCCCTATGAAAACTGAATGCAACCCGTTGACCACGTTGAGGTACGAGAGTGCGGAGTTAGTCGACCTACGTATCATAGATAAGGTGTCAGTGGTTCAGTAGGTAGTAAAATTCCGAGCGTGATCGGTAAAAGGAAGGATTTATCGGACTTCGATAAAGGACAGATTATTGGTGCTCGACGAGTTGGTGCCTCGATTTCCCAAACGGCTAAACTCGTGGGGTGTTTGAGAGCCGCCGCAGTTGAAGTGTACCGGGACTGGCGTCAAAATGGTCAAACGACCCAACGGCAAAACTGCAAAGGTCAGCGAAAGGTGCGATGACTCGTACAGGCGCAGCAGTGTTGAAGAGTTGACTACCCAATACAACATGGGGCATCCCGGAACAATATCTACCATGACCATGCGTCGCACACTCGCACGTATGGGCTATACCAGCAGACAACCCCTACGGTATCCTCTCCTAACCAAGTTTTATCGGCGTAAAACACTCACCTGGTGCAAAGAGCATGCAAGTTGGACGTTAGAAGACTAGAAGAAAGTGTGCTGGTCGGATAAGTCACGTTATTTACTCCACACCGTGGATGGTCGTGTACGGATTTGACGTCAACAACATGAGGCTCTTGATCCATCATTCATTGTATCAAAAGTGCAGGTCGGTGGAGGCGGTTGTATGGTGTGAGGCGTGTTTCACTGACAGGAACTTGGACCCCTGGTGCATGTGGATCAACGTATCAGTGGTCTCCGCTATTGTCAACTGCTTGCTGACCGTGTACACTCCACTATGTTACACATTTTACCGAATGGCGATGGTGTCTTCCAAGATGACAATACGACGAGCCATCGGGCACTTGTTGTGCAGGAATGTTTTGAGGAACACAGTTCTCACTTCCAGTATATCGATTGGCCTCCGAACTGCCCCGATATCAATCTCATAGAGCACTTGTGGAACACTATGGAAAGGCATATCAGGCGTCTGGATACACCAATCACCTCCATACCTGCATTGCTGAGCGCATTACACACAGCTTGGTTGAACGCTTCCGAGATCTTGTTGAATCAATGCCACGTCGGATAGCTGCTGTACTGAGGGCAAAAGGAGGACCTACGAATTATTAGGTAGGTGGTCATAATTCAGTGATCACTCAGTGTATTTCAGGCGCGTAAAAAAATAGTAATAATTCATGATATTTATATTTAAAAAAATAAAAACAGTGACTTTTGTGTATGAACCGAAAGCATTTCTGCGCATCCGCCATATTTCCATTCATTCCTCCAATCAGCCCACAGCATAAAACAATATCCAGTGTACTTCAGTTACAATACATGGTATATGGATAGCCTATGTAAGAAGAAAAGAAATAATAAATAAGCGTTTTTCTGTTGGTCTGATTTTAATAAAATTTCGGAAGGTTTGACGAATCGGTCTAGAAGAGCAAAATATAAAATTTCATGAAAATCCACCGACTGAAAGTCGGATATTACATGTGAACGGACGGACAAAAAATTGCCGGATTTCTGTTGGTCTAATTTTAATAAAATTTGAGAGTAATTACTCTTGAAAGAAATTACAACTTTCTCTAAAAGAGCCAATTTTAAAACTTTTATGAAAATCCATCCATTAAGAGTGCAGTAATTACATGAGGAGGACGGACATAGGCGAAGACAACAGGCGCATTATTTACACCGAAAGAACAGAATTCATGGGATACCTGGTTCCTGGGCAACGTCACGCTGTTACCCCTCTCGCTAGTGTACCTACATACCTTGGCAGGTATATAGATACACTGCATCACAGCATTCACGTAGACGGTAATTCGATGTCAGTATGGATAAACGTCGACTTTGAAAGAGAGATGATAATGGGTGCCCGAAGCATGGGTCACTCTGTCGCGGAGGTGGTACAGAAATTGCACTATGCCCGTTTGACAGTATCAAGACTGTATCGGGAATACACCATTTCCGGAATAACACTTCATCGTGGACAGCGCTGTGGGCGGAGAAAAGTGGAGGATGAACGTCGACATCTATCTCGCACTGTTTCAGCCAACCGAAGAGCGACAGTGGCACAAATCACCACAAACTTCAACGAGGGAGATACCAGAAACGTCTCCACCAAGACCACCAGGCGATCGTTAGCCGCAATAGGATATGGGAGCCGCCGACACACCAGAGTTCCATTGCTAACACCACGAGACAGGACTCTACGCATCAACTGGATGATTGGAGACAGGCCTTCTGGTCCAATGAGTCCCGTTTCCAGTTATTTCGAGCGGACGGGAGGGTGTGTATCTGGCGGAAACCGCATGAAACTATGCGCCCGTCATGTCAACAAGGAACTGTTTAGGCAGGTGGACGGTCGGTAATGGTCTGGGACGCGTTCAACTGGCACACGTTGGGACCTCTGATACGTCTACACGCATCTCTGAATAGTCAAGGTTGTGTCCATCCTTGCAGACCATCTGCATCCCTTCATGGTCATCGTGCACCCACAAAGCAATGGACTCTTCCAGCAGGATAATGCGCCTCCCCACAGAGACGTGGTAACTAGAACATGGTCCAAAGAACATTCCGCAGATTTTATCACCATGGAATGGCATCCCCGTTCACCGGACATGAATCCTGTGGAATATCCTTGGGATGCTGTGTAAAGGTCCGTTTGAGCTTTGGATCCTCCACCCATGAATGCGACGGAATTATTGACAGCGGTGTAGCAAGCATGGATGGAAATATCTGTGGAACGCTTTCGTGAACTAGTGGACTCAATGCCTCTCCGTGTAACTGCCCTTATTCGGGCGAAAGGTGAGCCTACCCGTTACTAGGTAGGCGTCCCATAATTCGTGTCCACTCAGTGTATATGCTAATCTTTCCTACAAAACGTAAAGAGAAATATTTGCAGTGCATAATACAGACACACATTGCAAAAATTAAATATCGGATTCTGTTAATATTAAAACAGATAACACGACTGTAAATCTGAGATCACAGATGTCTAATAATATCATATGAGGAATAATGGGAACTATGGTCACGATTTCCATACGTGTCTCCTGATTTTGCGCTACAATCACGCTTTGAAGCAGGATGAGCATCAGGTTAGTTACGTACATATGATAAAGATCAAATGCAAACTAGAAAGGCCATATCTTTTAGCAATATAAATTTTTATGCTGATCCATAATTTATAGATATGTGTAGATACAAACAAAAAATATTGGAAGTGCAAAACGCTGTAAACATTTTGTCACCCTTTCTCGACTATATCTCGAATTGGCTAGGATGATAGGCTCAGGAACATAATCTTCCTCAACCTGGAAATAATTGTACCATGCCGGAGTAGCGTATTTAAATATATTTTGCTTAAGTAATAGTATTCGCCATATAGTGCAAGGAAGTCACAGGCTTTTGCTACACTGGCTAAAAAAATAAAAAAGTAGATAAGAAAATGCAAAATCCAGTTCACCTTTGAATTTATTCAAACACTCAGCCTCAACTACCTGCGAGGGCAACTTGTTCCAGCTATCAACGACTCGCTGGCAAAAAGAAAACTTCCTCTAATCTAAACCTCAAGCCCTATAATTTGAATTTATGACCCCTAGTTCTGGAATTCTTTATAACAGTGAGAATTCCACCTTCAGTCATTTTACTAATCCCTCTCAGAGCCTTATAAGCCTCAATCAGGTCACCTCTTGGGTGCCTGGTTGCCAATCTCCGTAGCCCGCATAATCGGCGTCTTTCCTTATACGGTCATCCTTCTGCCGATCTGACCATTCGAGTTGCCCGTTTTTGGACCCTTTCAAGAAGTGCAATGTCTTTTTTCAGATGAGGTCTCTAAGGATCATTTAAACACAGAAATACAATGTGGCAATACTCAATAAAAGTAGAACATTTCGATTTTTTGTATCAGTTTTTCATATTTATAAGTGTAATGGGATATGTTAATATGTGATCGGATTGGAAGTTTCTACATCTTATAAGCTCTAAGTGGTTATTTTCATGCCCAATCACATGACCTTTTGTCACGTTTCAGCTCAATGTTTTAAACATGTTTACACTGGAAGTTGATCGTAATCACGTTTATGTAGGTTTTACAAGAACGTCCAGCTTCGTGTATTGGTGCTTTCAACCTCATAAAACGAATCTCTATTCCCAGATGGTTGCCCTTCCCTTTAACATAAGATCCTCTTCGTACTATCTAGAATTAATAAACCCACCCTAATGGCAGTTTTCCTTGAAACCATTAGAAATTTAGGGCTTGTAGCAGACCCCCGTCAGTAGAAGTATGTTAGGTGGTAACAGATAAGCATTTACTTCTCACTGCTAGCTCACGTACTTCGTCACGGACTCGTGAGAAGGAAGATGGAGATAACTGTAAAGATAACGCGTGGTGGAAAATTGGCCATAATTAAATTCTCCTAGGTGGGATAAATAGGCTTAAAAATCAGCATTTCAATGTAATCCACGTTAGAAGTAGACCTGATCAGTAAAGGCTAATTTCAAAGGTTTGTTTATTTATTTATTTATTTTTTATTTTTTTTTTAGGTTTAAGATTACTTAATCATTCGGTTTTTGCACTCATTTGCCCTTTACCATTCATTTAAATATTCATTTTATCCCAATATAGTTTCACACCGGAAAAGTTTAAAATACAGTCTTAATTTCTTGGATAAGTTTTTCCAGTTGTAATATTCCGACCCTATTATAAAGTAATTAAGGCTTATCTTTGAAGGACTTCTTAGTAGTTGTTATTACACCTCGGTTATCTCGATGACAAAGTGCACAATAACCTTGCTCCGTTTGTTGCTCGGAAAATGGTCGAACAGACTCGATTCATAATTGTAGCACAGTTCAATTTATCAAGTAGTGATTGAAGTAAACGATGCAATAATGGGTCACGTAAGATAATCCATCAACATGCTGAATGCCCAAATGACATTTCCATACTAAGAAAGTGACAGCAGGTGATTAAAGATGGTTTGTCACCTCAGCTCAATGGCTTCAGAATTACAAAGCTGTGTTTTCAGTTCGAACAGTGTAAAAGGGTGTGTCCTTCTCTCCCAGTATCCTATCTGGAAGAAAGTGACCACTCAGATCAACTAAATTTAGGAATACCCTCCATAGAATTCGTTGGCATTTGACACATCTGGTAGGCAATAGCTCAACTACTCGGATATGCCAGCAATGCTCTAGGATGGACATTCTAAATTTATTGATTTTTTTTTTTTAATTTCATTGGTATTCACAATATTACATAATGAAAATTCTTCTGTGTATTTTGGAAGAAGCAGTAGGACTTACATGGTTGTAAACTAATAGATTTATAGGGTTTCCATACGCTCTATTCTTAGTTATTTAAGACACAATTATAATAAATGAAATTAGTGTGCCGCAGTATTTTGAAGAATTAGTCTGCTAGTATCACAAAAGCCCCAATTCTTGTCGCGAGGTTTTTAGGAGCATCAGCGACTAAAATCATATTGTCTGTATATTGCGTGTGTTCTGCGGTCGATTTTCTGTTTGCTGAACGAAAAATCCAAGTTTTCGGGAGGAAAAAACCATGATACCTCGCCTGAGACCGACTAACTCACTCAAAAAACCTGGCCTGAGACCGACTAACTCAGTCAAAAAACCTGGCCTGAGACCGACTAACTCAGCCACGTTGTGAAAAAGGCCCATTAAAATTCCTCATGTCATCGACGGGACTCGAACTCACCCGGTGTGGGGAAGACGGCGATTCTACCAACTGTGCTACCCACGAGGGCCGTCCAAGGAATGAGGAAAATCATTTAAAATAGTAAAGATATCTAACTTTTATACGATACCTATCTCTCCCTAATAATCGCTTTTTAGATTTTAGGATTTGATTGCGTTTGAAAAACTTGAAGCAAGTATCGAACTATAATTTATAAATGGGGTTTAAAATTTATGTTCTAACAGCATCGGCTACCAAACATAATGGCTAATTAATGCTGTCATCAGTTAGTCAAAGGATGATGTGTTGAGCAGTTCAAGGACTCATCAGAAACAAGGAAATGATACAAAACGACTGGGAGGTTTCAGCACACCTCGAGATGGCAGCTGATGATTAGGTCATTCTGGCTTGTCCGGCTACAAAGGAGCGTGTTCCCTCCCCCTTTTTTTTCTAAGAGGCGGCAGCAGCACCGAAGGTCAGTGTGTGCAAGTATCTTATTAATATCACCAAGTTTTTCTAGTCCGAGTTTAGACAACATCTTTGGAAATGGGTTTGCATGAGAATTAACGTGACCTGGAAGAATGGATTAGATGTATGGCGTGTTTACTTATATTAGCATTCATAAAATAAATGTAATCGTGCTTGTTTTTATTTCTAATTATTATTATTTATGATACACAGTTTAATGGAAAATGATGTAATTGGCATATCCTCCTCTTCAAAACAATCCGCCAGTAATGAGCTGGTATTCAAGGTTAGAATAATTTGTTTAAAATCTGTCGCTCAATTACTTCCGGATCGAATTTCATAGCTAACAAAGAACAACTTGATACTAATAATGTAACATGGCAATTGTTAAAAAAAAAAAAAAAAAAAGAAAGGCTATGTATGGTTCAGGTGCAACTCTAATTTAAACAACTATACGCCATCTCTATGCCCTCAACGCCAGAATTCCTTGATTTTTCCAATCGTGTCGCTGCATACTTCTCAATACCTGTCCTCGGCGAGGACAGGTAGAGAAAGTGTACTTGGTATACTTTTTACTCCACCGAAATCAACCTATATTAATGATATTTAGCTGATTCCTTTTATGAAAGTCTTGTTTCTTAACCGTTAGCATAACCAAGTGTGTCTAGTCATCAATCAGTCGAGGCCAAAACCGTCACTGTGCCAAACTTTAACTCGCATCCCTCGATGTAACACTCTTCGGTTTCTCAAACAAAATGCAAGAGGCTTCAAAAATAAACTTCACACAACTGAGCACATACTGATTTCTCAATTTGTGAGCGTCTTAGGCTTTTCAGAAAGTCTGAGTCCCCAAAGAGCAGCTTGCATTTACCACTGAAAGCAGATTCAGTACCATCTTCATCTCTCGAAGCCAGACAGACGCCATGAGATCATCTTCTTCAGTAGCTATAATGATTACTATACTGAGGAGAAATTCTATAGGCAGTTGAGAGTCGTTCATTACCTACTCTATTCTCTCTCATTCCGTGTACCTCATACCATATACTTAGTATTAAAAAAAAAAAAAAAAAAAAAGCCCTCAAACTATTATATTAGGGCCACCCATAATTTCTTATATATGCCCGTATATGTGTTATGTCTTAGAAGATGAAATGCACAAGGCATAATTTCTTATGGGTTTAGGTAATTAACTATATAATATCGGTGTAGATACATCATAGTTTTACCCATAAATTTAAACTACGTATGTAGTGTAAAGACATCGTTTTAATTGTATCCCATATTGTGGGTGCCTTCTCAGTGAGATAGCTGGTATTGCACTACTTCAAATAAATAACAGTAGTCTTCTCTACTAGAGAAGCGTTATTAACAAAGCTACTTATAATCTAAAAGAGCAGGGTTACACAGTCTGAGCACCATGTAACCAGTCTGTAAAATCTGAGATGACACTGAAGTCAAAACGAAATACAGTCTGTTAATCCTCCGAATTGGTTTACAACTAATCTGACCTTAAATTCAAAATGATCATGGTTGATGACCTCATCGCCGAACATAGTGAAATAAGTATAGTACTTAAAATATTACACTTTGGGACTGGCTGCTGCCTCCCCAAATTGCGAGATTTTACCACCCTTTAAATGTCAAAATAGCTTTAAAACAATATAAATCTCTTACATTTTCACACATTTAGCCTAAACAATTTTGGTCAATGGGCAGGTTTACAATATGCTTCTTCTTTGTCTTCGCCTTTTCCCACGTTATATGGGGTCGGCATTCAATGTTCCCAATTCACACTTACATCCTCTTCTTCTCCTCCTCTAGTTGCATTAACTTCTTAACCGGAACACATCTATTGGTTTTGGCATAGCTTTTACGACCGGATGCCCTTCCTGACGTCAATCCTCACCATTTATTCGGGCTTGGGATTTAAGCTGCCGATCTACTAAACCTGCCGTAGCCATATAAATGCAGTAGCTCTTATTCACTGATGAAGCTTCCTCGTGATGTCACAACTTAATAATTTTACGCAATTTATGCCGAATTTCTAGTCACCACTGAACAAGCAGGTGGCACTGCTGTAGTTCTTTTATCTCCTGGAAACATCCAAATGACTGACTCGGTAGAATTACTGTGACCTTGAAAATACCAATAATGTATAACTCAGCAACACGTGAGTATTTTTAAATACAATTTGGTATCCTGAAAACTTCTACATCAAAGCTATCAGGCAGCACAACTATTCAACTAAGAATCAGGTTTACAATATGCTATTTTGCCCTAAAAGAGCTCGATTAGCAAAGCTAAATACCATATCTTGAAGTTGATCTTCTATATTCTTTCCTCAAAATACACCGCATTATCTGATCTCTGTCCATCTCCTCGACAGTATAATATTAAAACATCATCGCATAGAGGCGCAATGCTTCTACATTTACGAAGAGAGTTGTAATATAAGCAGCTTAATTGGAATACAAAATAAGTGTTCATGCATTCTATTAGTTACTTTGATCAGGTTTATTCACTATTAACCTTAAATGCCTTCTTCGATTTATTTGCTCTTCAATGAAACCGTAAGCAGCTGCGAACTCTCCACTACACTCATTACATTCTCGAGTTCCAGAAGCTAAATTCGGTCAGCATAACCTCATATCAGAGAACTGGTTCATAAATTAGTCAACTATAAATATCCTTAGGCCAAATGTTGGACGAGTTTGGTACCTTCCTTTTGGAGGGGAGGAGAGAGAGAGAGAGAGAGAGAGAGAGAGAGAGAGAGAGAGAGAGAGAGACGCGAGCTCGGTTCAGTTGGTTATTCGTACAGTTAGGGAAGGGTCGTATTCCTTAAGTACTACAACTCATCATGTTCGAAGATTCTTAATAATCTAGCTCAAGGACGATCCATGATTGCTCAGGAAGCTGTTCCTCTTGCAGAAAATGTTCCGACTTTTCCAATTCAAGCCTGTATGAACAGAATGCTGTTGTTTCTTTAGAAGATATACGGTATTATGAATAGTATCAGGTGATTTCAGTGCGCACCCTAAATGGGTTTAATGTCTGAATATATTATTTTGTGACTTGATTCCGAATATCAATGAAGAAATTGGCTGTATATTTTACTAACTTCAAGTAAGAAGCATGACAATATAAATTACAACAAAAAAAATTAAGACAACTACAAACAACAGTTTAAAATTTTACTAGCTATCTAACATACGCAATCATTTATGAATGGGAGGAAGGTATATAATTTTTTTTAAATAATCCATTAATCTCTGGCTGCTGTCTCAATAATAATGATTTATTACACTATATAATACAAAAATCTTTACATTTAACTATTTTTACATGAAATTTGTCCGAAGAATCCACCGACATCAATGTTTTCTTCGTTAGTTTCAGTATTTTTTCGGCAATTTAATGTTTTATGTTTTGCAACATTTATATATGTATTGCATAAATGCGTACCAATACTGTGATATAGGTGTCATCAAAAAGTCCCGGAGGCTGAACATTTTGAATTTCGGAATTGAAGTTTACCGGCTATTGTGATATATCTCCTTCGAAATAGTCTCCTTGACTCTAATTCCAACACTTCTGGTAGCATCCCGGAAAGACTTCTTTTAATAGTTCCTATTAACAGGAACTGTTAATAGTTCCTTTTCTTTTTAGGTCACTTGATAGGTCACAAATCGTTGAAAATTTGTGACCTATCAAAAAGGCTTTGCTTGGGAAACAAAATTTAAAAAAAAAATTACAGTGAGCTAAATACGGTGAGTATTACAGATTGGGAGTACAAAGTGATGGAGTTCTTCGCAAGAATTTCTTCCATGAAAAACGCTGAGTGTGCAGAGACATTATCATGATGCCATCGCCAATTCCCGGAAGCCGACTTTTCCAGCCATTTTCTCCAAACAGCATCGCGCAGTCGCCGTAGTTGGTTAGTTATAGGTTTTTAAGCTTATCAGCAACTTAGGCCATATTACACCGTCTATAATATGTCTGTAAATTGCGTGTGTTCTGTGGTCAACTTGCTGTTTGCTGGTCGTAAAACCCGAGTTTTCCGGAAGAAAAAACCGTTACCCTCGCCTGAGACCGATTAACTCAGCTCACGTTAAGAAAATACCATAAAAATTCCTCGCTTCATTGACGGGAATCGAACTCTGATCTTTTCACCCAGTGTGGGGAGGACTGTGATTATACCAACTGTGCTACCTACGGTTGAACCGTTTTGTAGTATTGCTCGTTCACTGTTTCACCGTGCGAGACAAATTCATAATGAACATTACAACAGGAACATCACATGCGGCAAAAAAGATCTTCGTATTTGATGGATTTTTCTGCGCTTTTTGAGCTTTGGAGAACACGGAGTTTTTCATTGAAAGGACTGAACCTTTCTGGGTTATAGCCATACACTCAAGGTTTGTCACCAGTAATGGCAGGGGAAAAAATAACAAGTGTGGGTCAGCAGCACATTAACGAAAAGCCTGACACGCGAGTACTCCTCGTTCACTGTGATTAACAGTGAGGATAAGAGGCACAAACTTGGCTGAAATATCACATTCCCAAGTTTGATATTGAAATTGATTAACATGTCCCATAAGAAATAACAATTTCACCAGCAAATTTGTCGAGAGCCGAAACTTCGATCACTCCATTGAATCTTTGGTTTTTGAAATTGAAGATCTGCTAGAGCGAGGATCATCTTCGATGGACAAATGGCCCCTCTTTAAACTTTGCAAACCACTGAAAAATTTTCGAACACTTGTTCACCGAAAGTTTGTTTTCTTAAACATTTCTGAATTTCTGTTGCACTTTTCTCTAATTTGAAACAAATTTAATGCAAATTTAATTTAATTTTTTATAAAGTGTGCGGACCAGTCGAACATTTTGCGACAAGTTCCAAATCGCCGCAATTTTAAAAGGTACAGACTCTCTCCCCGAACTCCTAAAGCAGGTCTTGAAGCCTCATTTCAGAAAGCATTTGGATCTGTTCGAATGAGTGCAGAGAAGAGCAACAAGATTAATAATGGGTACAAAAGGGAGTACTCTTTCCAATAAAGAGTTCAGTTCTCTAAATAATAGCGTCAATAAAATAGGCACTTGCGAAGAGACCTGATTAAAGTGTTTAAGGCTTTAAATGGATTGAGTAAGCTAAATGTCGATGGTACTCTTGCTTGTACGACACAAAGGGGCATACATTTAAACTAAAAAAAAAAAAAAAAAAATGAGAGTTGCAGGATAGATATACGAAAATTTGATTTCAGCCAGAGAATAATTGTTTTTTGGAATGAACTTCTATCTAGCGTTGTGGAAGTAGATAGTTTGGAGATGACTTAGTTCGAAGGATTAGACAAATTCTTCCAGGGGATGGACAAATGAAGACGGTAAGGGTTTTTTTTTTTTTTCCAGTTTGCTATGGCTACCAAATGAAGGTGTAAGTTATCACAGGACCCATGCTTGCGAATATTATATAGGTCCGAAGCAGATGAAGCCTAAAATACTTGGCGGTACCAAGGTTTTTAATTGCGTATGAAGCCTATTTTGGAATGCCAGTGCTGACCAGAAAAGTTGAGCAACTCATTTCTGCTGCGGTAGTTGCAGATCAATATTTCGTGGTTTTTAATTCGCTCAATGTGCAAATTCAGTCGTAAACACCACACAACACATTATGGCCTAGATGGTAATGCAATATGTAAACAACAACAAGCTATAAGTTGCTCAATATTCTGCGGTGCGTAAATAATGAAACAATGAGAATTAATTGCAGCTGAAATGAAATCATTAATTTCTTCCTTTAAAGATGAAATGAAGTTTATTATTCATTGCACATATTGGCAGTGACAGATAACTGGTCAATGGCAATGAAATTGCTAGATTAACAAGATAAAGAGGTTTTTTTTTTTTTAATTTAGAAACTATTACTTAAAGATTAATATTAATTAAAGAGGATAAATAATATTAGGTGATTACAAACCACTTGATATTATTAATACAAGTATGACCTATTTGAATCAATTATAAGACATTATACATGTGCAATATGGCCTTTGATGCTAATGCGCTACATAAATATAGTAACAACTACCTCGTATGAAACAGATAAGATGATTTATTGACACCGTGATCAAAATTCCGCGTGAAATTTTAACCTCCCCATGCATGATTGATATATATCATGTTTTGTTCGCGTTCACCTGTTTACGAGTATTCACTTCCACTATCAATCTCGTTATAATTGTCATTTGTTATATTCGTTTTTGGGGAACCTGCTACACGTGCCTCGAGTGACCGGGGTTCAAGCCCGTGACTGCTGAATACGGTGCTGTTTCTTGTAATCTGTCTATCTTGTGAACTCCTCTGACCGTTTGGTCGTCCCGGAGTATAAACAGAAAAATTTATTTATTTATTTATGTTAATGTTGCAGGTTCCCCAAAGTTATGAAGTTTCTGATGCGCTTGCACTATATTTATACGAAGTTATGAAGTTTAAAACGCTGACACATTCAATCAAAATAACCTTTGCTCACTGCACTTTCGGACTGTTGTTTTGACTTCTACTGCAGTCGATTATACAGGGTATTCCAGAAGTAACTGTGCCGTGAATTTGTGTGATAGTTCGGACAATATGCCGAACATTACAGAAAACCACTTATAATTAATTTTAGTATCTTCTCTAGATGATCTTTGCTTTTTCTTTGATCTTGTTGGTATTCACGCCAATATGCTTCTGCTTTCCATCAGTCCAGTGCATTAGCAAAGTCTCTTTTTTAATGGGTTCTAGTCTGTTTATACAAATGTGCAACCCATGAGTCGCTTGCTTGATAACGACTTTGAGTAGCCGAGTGGTTCACACAGGGAGGAGTAGCACACGCGTTTGTAATGATCGTGTTTCGAGCTGCCTGCTAAATATGGTAATGTTCTGTAATATCTATCTCGTAAATTCCCCTAACCATATATGGCCGTTTCGAAATATAAAAGAAAATTTATATATGACTCTTATTATATCCTTGTTTGCTCCTGCAGTGCGTATAGTTGAATCGCTACCGCTATATACAAATTTGTATATGTCTTAAAAAAATTATATGCTTTCACCTTTTTCGAGACTCTTGATTAACATGGCCCTCGAAACTCCTGGTCGCCGGGTCTGCCTTTCCCTCATTATCAATCTGGTTACACGATATTCGGGCCTGGGAAGCTGACATCCCTGCACACCTCCCTCCCTCGATGCCCTCGCTGCTGATAACTTACGTGGGTGGTTTTTTTACAATAAAAATTTTGTATGCATGATGCTTATGCCATCATGTACCCTCGTCTCAGACTGTTCAAAATCTTCGAGGGGGGGAGGGAAGATATAGGTAGGTCATTCTGTAAAACAGAATCGATCTGCCGTAGTGCGAAAGTTCTTAGTGCTTCCGTTCATTTGATTTGATTAGAAGTGTATCATTGTCTCCTTATACTATCAACAAGGATCCAGAAACAGGTCCCTAATGAGTAGCACAGTTGGTAGAATCGCCGTCCTTCCCACACTGGGGTGGAAAAGACCTGTGTTCGAGTCGCCGACCGGGCTAGCCGGGTAGGTAAAATGCCTGCCTAGCAACCCAAAGGTCGCGGGTTCGAATCCCGCCTCGAACCTGGATCAGAGTACAAAATGCAAAAACCTTGGGAGGCGCAATATGGCCACAGAAGCCGATGCGCCAACAACTAACAAACAGTGTTCTAGTCCCGTTGATGATGAGAGGAATTTTTATGAGCATTTTCACAACGTGGCTGAGTTAGTCGATCTCAGGCGAGGGTAGCATGGCTTTTTCTCCCGGAAATGCGGGTTCTTCGTCCAGCAAACAGAAAATCGAACACAGAACACAAGCAATTTGCAGACAGTGTACACTGAGCAGTATAGCCTTAGTTGCTAATGCTCCTAAAACCATACTACTGCCAGAAACAGGATGATAGAACATAAAACACAAGTCGTATGTAACTGAACTTGCATATGCCGATTTCGCTTAATTTTATTTTTTATTTTGTGCTCCTTAATCCTGCTGCTTTTCAACTTCAGCCAACTTAATTAGCCTTTCAATTGGAGAGAACTAGATGATGAAATAAGAGATCTAATTATACAGACAAGCTAATTTTTTCCCACCTACTTCACAGAGAAGTTACCGTTATTCATGATCTGATATATGAACCGACTGGAACTAATTTCAAGTAGAGAATGAATTATGTGCTCATAAAAAAAAAAATTGTTTTCATGACTTATGTAATGAAGAGAAAACTAGAACAGAGATACTTTTTTTTTTTTTTTTTTAGAATTTTCAAAGATAAGATATGATCTTCGTGATCTCCTGAGATATGACAGGGAAAATTAAATTCGATGCTAATGCCTTCAAGTAAAGTCAACAAAGGGTGCTTTAAGGAAGTTAATCTTCATAAATGATTCTACTTTGAAATGTCAGTAAATCTTTAACTCAAGCTTTTGATGCCATTAAAGGGCTTGTCCATGCACCTTAAAGTCCGTAATTTTGGACACCACTTTGACCCGATCCATCCTCATTTCCTTTAAGTGGGATACTTAAAGTCCGACACATTCACTAACAAGCTGCCTCTTCCTCCCTAATTTTCACTTCCTACAACCGTAAAGTGCTGAGTAATCCTCCAAGAAATAATTCTATATCGGTAAAAAGTGAGCTATACATCCTTCGTCTTAACGGCAGGCAACGGAGGTCAAGAGCATGTCAACATTACCGCACACGGTCGCTTCGCTTTACGATATATAACGCTTGTCGCAAATTTGTGTAATGGTCACAGGATGGGTAGGGCTTTGACCTCAGCGAAGGTCGATAAGAATGGCATTGGCCAGTAAATTGGATACACATGGTAGCAGGGAGTCAAAAGAGGTACTTAAATTATGTTTACGATTTTTTTTTTTTTTTTTTTTTTGGTCATGCCCAGTGTCAAAGAACACGCTGACTGTGCTTGCTCAATTTTCCTAGAGGAGTGGCTTTTAAGAGAACGAAAAGCAACTTCAGAAAATTAGTTTCAGTAACATTTGAATGCGAACCGTTCTTACATTGTGTGACCAAGAAACGGAATGGTGATTAATGGTAATTTTAAAAGGGAGAAATGAGATTAATCAGCGGGCTAATGTTATTATATAACATCAGCCAAACCTCATCGTGCGTTGGGTAGTAAACTCAGTCATTTAAGGATGGAGAGGTTAAACGCGGTTCGTTGTAATAAGCAAATTGTGAAAGAATATTTTCTTAGTGTAGACAGGTAGAGAAAGGAGAAATTTCTCTCTTACTGAGAAAGCATTCACAATTTCTCAGTTGTCATTATTATTAAAATAAATATAAGCACAATGGCAATTTGATACTGTGGATCCTAGACGTACTACGTGAGGTCACTCAAGTGTCTTTCTCTCTCAATAAGCATTAGTATATTAACTGGATTTTTGCTTGCTTTCTCTTATTTGTAAGAAAAGCAAAAACAAATTATCCTTACAAAGTTCTTTTAGGTAGTTCCCCCCTCCTAGTGTACTGTTCCTTTTCATTAAATCTCCTTCCCTTTCCTAGCCACTGGCCATCTTGCTTAGCATCGGGTTCCGCCAACCACGCGTTATGACCGTCCGTCGTATATCAACCTGATCACCAGCGCAAATCCGGGAGGCTATGAAAACAGGTTTCTTGAGCTGGTTACTCTTCTTAATTCAAAGTAGTTATCCCCTCTCCCTTTCCCTCCGTCATCTTTCTCCAAACCGTCATGTCAGTTTCGTTTTATCTCCAATGCCGACAGTAGATTCAAACGTGTCGGAAAGTTACTGAATATCTCGAGGCCACCGCAAAACCAAATCAGTTGGTTCTTATCTATACCTCATTACTTTGAGATACGTTGTTTTTTTTTTTTTTTTTTAAATGTAGACAACCCCTAGAGAAACAGTGTATACCGGTTATTCTCGCTAAGTTCTGTCTACCGTTCAGATATGAGCCCTCTGGGAATATCCAGCTATTTTTGCCCAAGTCTTGGTCTAATATTATAGATCGTTGTGTATTTGTGAAGTTAAAATCACAGCCTCCGATAACACATGCAGTGTTGTTGATAATATGTGACTTATTCGGAATCATGTGAAGTATCCGGAAAAAAAGAGAATAAAGCTACTTGGTGATCCTGGACTATCCTACTGACAAGTCAATTGATGCTCTGCCTATCACTTACCCCACTAGAACAGTTTCATATTTTCTGAGGACAGATGCAATATTTTTATAATTCATAAGTGGACAACTCACATGTGAGCACGCTTTTCACTAGTATGACAATATACTAACTGTAACCGATGTTACGAGTTAAACGCCAATATGTTAACGTGGGAATAGTGTAAGAGAAAATTGATAATTCAATTGCTAGTACTGTAGTTGAAGAAAAAAAAAGCGAGCTCTGAGGCTGATTGTTTCAAATTACCACCTTGTAGTGAAGCGTGATCTGAGACAAAGAAAATAGTGCAATTACATTGCTTGCAGCATTGACTGAAAAGTTTGGGGTTAAAGGAAACTGTTAAATGGAGAGATTAACTCTGAGGAAATGTGGTGTATAAGGTGTTCCGAGGTCAATCAAAATAACCAAGAAAAGCACAATTAGAACAGAAACTTGCGAAATACAGAATGGATGGAAAGTAACTGGATTTATCTTTTTGTTTGATTGCTTGCTTTGCCTACTAAGGTAAAGAGAAGGGCAAGCATACTATATGTCGGCCGTTTACCCACTGAATTGCCCCCTTGATCTCTACGACATAAACCATGACCCGTTGCAAGTAACGAAGTCTCCGTGGCGAACTATGTCAAGAACCTCATGACAGTGGAGGGGGTTGGACAAGGAGAGCAACCCACTGGTCACGTTTCCATCTTTTGCCAGTTCGGATGACCTCACACAGCGACCATTCTCACGGCCGGTGACTGGTCACGTTATTATTAACTAGGCCGAAATGAGATGTCGCAGACCGTTGGGTCACGACCTGCACTGATAGTTTGGAGGGTGGACACCCACCTAAAGGCTAGTAATTCAAACACCGTTTTACAACAAAGCAAATAACCTGCGGAATTTCTTTGTCATCAAGAGTGAATTATCACTGCCAATAACGCAGTCTAGAACGAAACCAAAAAAGTCATCGTTAGGAGGTGAATAAGCGAATGTTGCATTATCTTGCAGGGAATAAATAGGGTTACTGCCCAACCAAGGCCGGATTTATCGAGGTGCAGTGACGCAGTTTCTCCAGGAACCAAGGTCGCTGGGGTTTCCGGAATAATGCAATTAGTGTTGGTACAGGAGTCCATACGAGCTTATTTTTAGGACCTTTAAAAATATATGCGCCAGGGCCCCAGAATACCTGAATCTGGAATTGTGCTCAACCAGTAATTTCTAGGAATGTATTCTTATTTGATTGCTTAGTTTACACGTAGATTATACAAGTATAATAAGAACTGCAATGCTCAAAATGACAAGTATTTAATTGTATGATTTAAAATCCAACACAAAATTGTACATTTATACCATAAAGCAAGAATAAGTAATGTAACCTATTCAGTTATATATAATACAACGATTAATCCGACTGACTTGATTAATTTAACTATTCTTTCACATGCTCTTCACTTTCTTTTTGATAGGTAAATATCAATATATATTTTTATTTCATACCGGGCTGTATTCTATACCAAAGAGAAGTATTATCATTTGATATGAATGCGGTTTCAGAACGATCATTTATGCCACTAGTTCATTTGATTACGTAATAGAGGGTACTATTATCTGATTAAATACTATCGATCGTATCCTTTATCTTAAACTACCATTAAATATCAATAATTGCAGTAACCGAAACATAAGTTTCATTCCACAACTTTCAACGTTTGTGGTTCCACCATTACTCTGATGTGGCGTCGTTTTTTTTGAAAGAGATTGTCAAACAAAACTTTATTATTACTTTTAATTTTATTATTTTTACTTTATTATTAATTACTTTTACGCAACACTGCCTGTTCATCCGTGGTCTGACTTTTTCTCTCCATCAAAGGATGTATTACATAGTTTATTGAGGAAAAAAAAATCAAACCTTCATTTTAGAGAAACTTCCATACAAAGAAATAGTTGAAAGATAGCACTATCTGCAGCGTGTGAAAATCAGCTGTCATTTGAGTCTGGTTTCAGATGATGCAAACTTTGGTCTTTCTCTTATTGGGATAAAAGTAAGGTCCGTAGTATAAAAGTTCGCTCTGTTCTAAACCTCGCTATTTTATTTTAATTATGACTGAAATAATTCATATTAAGTTTAATCTTCTCTCTTCATGCATCGCAAGTGGTTCCTTTCCACTCGGCAAACAGTCATTGAGTACAAAAGTTGGGTTCGAATACCATCGACGGTAGGAGGACCTTTTATCCAATTTTGAATTAGTGCACTTCATCTATAACCTAGTTTTTCACTATTCAAAACACAAACTGACTTAAACACAACTTATACACATAATGTAGAAATTTGCCAAGACCCGAGATGACTTAGTGTAAGTTAACAACCGACTAGCAGCCTAATGTTCACAAATACATCCACAGAAAAAAATGAGTGCTGTACAGTCATAACTACTGTATTCTTATTGAAAAGTAGTTCCTAATTAGTGAAAATGGTGCAAGCCAAGCCACTTTCGCTGGTAGCACACAATGACTACGATTGGTGCATTTCCACACCGCCTGTTTTGTGGGAAAGACCTGGGTTCGAATCCAGCCAAGGAGTGAGACATTTTTACTTTTTTTATTTTGTTTTATTCTCTCACATTGTGGCCTAATTATCAGGTCTCCGGTTAGAGCTGCATGACTTTTTCTCTGCTAGAAACTCTGGTTTTTTATCCAACAGTTAGTGGTTTTGGTGCAAAAACAAAAGAACATAAGCAATGCACGACTTACCTTTATAAATGGATTTAGAGCTGCATAAGTAACATTAAAAACATCTGGCACGATCATTCATATAGTTGGCTTAGCTGTTATAAACCTACAGGCCTCCTACAATCTCCAGAAGACAATGACGGTGTATATGTATCGCTCGAATTACGCGATTTCGAGATAAGCGTTTTAGGATATACGCGCATTGTGTTTCTTGGGAACATTATTTTTGAAATACGTGACGCATGTTGAGTATATCTCGAATTAATTGACCCACCAACACTTTCTAAAAGGAATTTTTATAGCAACACAATAATACAGTATCAAATAAAAAAAAATTAATTCAGTAAACACAAGGCGACATGTGATTTTCACGTGGTCAACCGAAGTCAGCTGGATATCGCGCATCTGCCTATACAGTATTCACGAAACGAGTTTCGCCATTATGGAGGGCGCACACACACAAATGCACGCACTAATTTTATCTTTTAATTTATTCTTAATTTGTTTCATCCTTTATATTAATCATCAGTTGAGCGATCAAAGAGCTCTGTGTTTTATTCTTGTAATAGTAATAGAGGCATGTGATGCAAGAAAGCAAGAGTATGAGCTTATGTAGCAGCAGCCAAAAAAAAAAAAAAATTGCACACAACCATTCCCTCTAAACGTTTGTCTAGTTCCTCCTTTTCCACACATCTATTCTATGTTAAACTTCAGTTGCCACTTCTCAGCCCATCTGCCCAAATTTTCTAGATCCTGTTGCAGTAGCACACTGCCATTACTTACATTAACAACCCTGCCAACCTTTGTGCCATCTGCAAACTTCGACACTAAGCCTATACACCTTCATTAATATCATTGATAAATATACAAAACAGCAGCGGGGCCAACACCGAACCCTGTGGGACTCCCCTAATAACATTAGTCCACGAAGAGCAGTGTCCATTGATTACCACTCTATCTTCTCCCACTCAGCCACCCTTTTATCCATTGTAGCAACTTACCCTTAATACCATTCTGCTCCAATTTGTACAGTAATCTTCCATGCGCAAGTGTCAAAAGCTTTCCTGAAATCCAAGTATATGATATCAAAATTATTTTTTGCATCCAGTTCCTTTGTAACCACATCATAATATCCTATCAAATTTGTCAGACAAGACTTTCCCTTAACAAACCCATGCTGTGTTTGAATTATTGCTGCAGTCTTGTCTAGATGATCCTGCAATGCATCTTTAACCAGTGACTCCATTATTTTATCCGGAACAGAAGTTAAACTAACCGATCTGTAATTACCCGTGTCACCCTTCGATCCCCCTTTGTGAATTGGGGATACATTTGCTCATCTCCAGTCCGTGGGAACCTCCCCTAAGTCCAAGGATGCTCTCATAATTATGGCTAAGGGTATGCTTACTTCCTTTGTCACTTCCTTTAATATAACTGGATAGATCCCATCCACCCCAGGTGCCTTTCTTATTTAACTTCAACAATTTCTTCTCCACTTTGCTCTCAATCATTACAAAATCATTAAGCACCTGTTACAGTTTGATAAACATCTGGAATTTTCCTTCTTTAATAACCTCATGTATGAATGTAGATGCAAAATACTCATTCAGTTTGTTTCCTATCTGAGCAGGATCATCAATAGTCACCAAATGCGGAGGATGCGGAAAGGTCAGGGAATGACCAACTCATATCCTGGAGCAATATGGCCTTAGTTGCTAATGCTACTAAAAAAAAAACGAAAACGAAAACATCAATAGTCGAACCATTAAAATCAAGTGCACCAATTTAATTCATCCCCTTCCTTTTAGAGTTTATATAAGTACAGAAATCCTTGCTGTTTTTCTTAGCATCCTTTGCCAAAGATTTCTCGTAATCTGCCTTTGCTTGCCTAATTTCCTTTGTTACTTGATTACAGACTAGCTTATATCTGCCATAGGCTTCTGAGTCGCTTGATTATATGCATCCCATGCATTTTTCTTCTCTGCCACGAGTCTCATTAGTTCATTTGCCAACCATTAGGCCTAAACCTTGAATAATATTTCTTAATAGGTATGAAAAGTCTAGTAGCTTCCACGATTAATTCCTTGAATGCTTCCCACTTAGAATTTGCTGTTGGCAACATCATCAGTTGGTCCCATTGTACAGAATTTAAAAACTATCTGAGACCACTGCAGTCACCTTTACGGAAGCAAAAACCCTTTCCTTTACCCGTGATGGTAATTATATCTTTAAGTAAATCCCACATCAGTACACTGTGATCACTGCCACCTAGTGGTTCCTTTATCTGCAAATTCTTAATACACAAATAATCACTGCTGATAACCAGATCAAGAGTATTACCCTCTCTGATTGCCTTTTCGAAAATGCTGCTTCAGAAAACAATCATCCAATAAATCCACAAAAGTCTTGCTAGTGTGCGAGTGACCAACTCAAGTTCCAGTCAATATCGGAAGTTAAAATCCTCCATTATAAGACATTACTAGCCCACTCTATTTCTCTGTACAATTGTTCGTTGTACTCATTCGAGTCAATAGGCCTATAACACCCTCTTATTTTTGCTTTCCTAGTGCTTAGGTCCCACCAAACTGACTCAACATTGCACTGTCCATATATGCCAACTGGGTGCACTTCCTCAGATTTTATTGCAATTATAACTTATTTTTGAAGGAACAGATTGCAATTATAATCGCATTCCGATTCAAAATGCTTATAAAATATTAGCTCATCTAGTTTCATAGATAGTAAATACGAGTAAATAGTGTGAACGTAACGTCGCCTCATTTTTTGCCAGAAAAGAAAGTTCCTGGAACTTTCTAGCCGTCTCTTATATGGCTTTACAAAAGATTGTGTATTTAAAATAAAATGTAGCAACGAAAAAGATGTAGCCGCCTTGTGATATTTAATACGATGGAAAATAAGAGATCCTGATGTCCAATGAAACTAAATGCCGAGAAGTGAGTACTGTGCTGGTTCAACGTAAAAGGTCATTAACCCCCCCCCCCCCCAAAAAAAAGTGAATCTTTTCGTGCGGTCGGATCTAATTTACAACGGGAGGATTTACCTTTTGGCTGTTTCATTGGACAGAGTTAACTAGTTCCAGACGAAGGTAATGCGGTTCACCAACCATAACTGCAGTTATTCACCTAGCAAAACAGAACCAATCTGCCAATCTCCTTTTGCTCATGCTACGGAGGTACGCACCATGTATTTACAGACCAGGGATTTCACATTGGCTGAAAGAACTGTGACCTTGCAGGATATTTGTTTAGCCTCAGGCTTATGTCTGTTGGGTGGCACCATCGATTTTTATTGCGAAAGATTAAATGTACCTCTTTGGATGCCTCTATAAAGTTCACTATTACAAGCATTGCTATGGAAGAATTGAAAAGCAGGGGTTTTCAGCATCTGCTGGTATATATACAATCAGTGGTGCTGTAGTCGTAAAATTAGCATGAATGTTACGAAAAGCAGAGAGAGAGAGAGACAGTGTACTGTGCATATTAGACGAATTCCAGAGGGTATACTGCATATACCCGTATACGCCGTATTTCAGTCTTTCAAAACCCAGAGGTATACGCTATTCACCTTAAAAAAAAATCCAGAGGGCATACGGCGTACACCTTCCACTACAGCCCTGTATACAATTCATGTATTTGCAGTCGTGTCTGAAAATTAAGTGTGGCACTTCATTTTCAGAGACGACCTAAATCTTTCCTAAAATTGTCTAGTGCTGGGATTATTTTACACATGATATAAAACTATTTTCTTGGGGGGTTTTGTGGTGGGGGAGATTTTATTCTCAGATACTTGACGTGTTTCAGAAAATTGACATCTGCTAACGACTTGATCTTAAAACTGCTTTTTAAGCTGTTTCTTAACGCTTAAAAACGTTGACATCGCTCCAAATGTATAGGGTCTCACACACCTACTTATCTTCAAACCTAACACCTTCGTACCAGTTAGGGTGTATGTATGTAGACATGTATAGTAGCTTAAGTAAGGCGGTTCCCAAACACTAGTTCAACTCCGCCGTAGTACACTGTGATGATACAGAAACTCTACAGCAGCGGTTCTCACACTTTTTGGTCTCAGGATCCCTTTACACTTAAATTATTCAGGTCTCCAAAGTGTTAGTTTTTGTATAACGTCTTATTATTATGAAAATAGTTTTGACCTCGCGGACCCCCCTGAAAGGGTCTCGGGATCGCTCAAGGGTCCGTGAGCTACACTTTGAGAACCGCTGCTCTACAGAAAGGTCAGACATGTCTGTAATGCTATGTTTGCGCTGTGCATATGTTATGTTGTTTAGTTGTTTCTGGCAATTTGTTATTAGGAGGCAACAAGCACTAGGGAGGTGCAACCATTCAAAACATGAACAAATAAAATAAAGTAATAAAAAGGTTAAAAAATAAAAGGAATTAATTTTGAAAAAGAAAAAAATTAAGAAAGAAATTTAAAATAAATAAATGAAATAAAATAAAATTAAATTAAGAAAAATAAAATTAAAATAAGAAAAATAAAACAAAAATAACAAAAAAAGGAACTGATAGCAAACTACAAAAAAAATTGGAAAAAATTAAAGATAAAAATAAATAAAAATCCCGCACCAGTGCAAAGCTGGTGCCAGCAATGAGAAACACAGCAGAAGAAAGAATATCAGTAAAAGAAAGGAAGAAGAATAAAAAGTAAACACTTGAGAGACGGACAAAAGGAAAGTTGTACTCCGCTGAAGCAATTAAGTGGCTTTGTCAGTCGGTCCAAACCACCCTTGGCTCCGTATATATTGATATATACAGAGGCGATTATGGTTGGTATCATCATATGATCGATATATCGATTGATTATTATTATTTAATCTTTACTTTCCAACCACTGCAGATTTCAGCGCCAGTTGAGGTATTCAGCATGGATGGATTAAACCCCTGAGGAGGTGTGGATTAAAGCAACAACCAAGGTTGGAAAAACACCAGTGACTAAATTTTCCGTCAGATTTCATTACTCGTTCTTTAAGAACTTCTAATAAAATCTGAAAATACCTGGCTGATATTTCATTCAAGCCACTCCTGCCTCGAAAGTTCTCCAACACGTGTCTTTGAGCAGTTTCTGCTAATATGTTTCTACAGGCAGTCTTGCCACTAATGATTTAATTATCGAAATTCGGCATGCGTCTGTGGGCCATTTAAAGCAGCTGTTTGTTTTCCAGTCTAAAATCGCACTTAGGTAATGTATGTTCTTCTGTTTTAATGATTATTCACTTTCAGTTCATTATTTCACTTCAATATACAGAGTTCAGTCACAATATTATGACGACCCACCAATGCAGACATCACACACGCCTAGCGCGAATCATACAGCGCACGTGTCAAGTTCACACACCGCAAGCATATAAGGCTTGACGTTTGGCGTCCGTGAACACAGTAACAGCCACTGTCATGGGCAAAGCACGCGATCTATCAGACCTGGAAAAAAGGCATGATCATCGACTAGCGGGCCAGAGGTTCCAGCATTTCCGAAACAGCAGACTTTGCGAAATGCTCACGTGCTGCAATGGTGAAAGTGTATCAAGACTGGACGAATGGGACAACTTTAACGACCTGACGTGCCAATTGTAGAGACCCATGCGCCATTGATCCCACAGGTGAACGTCGGCTAAAACGGTTGGTCAGGACCGATCGGCGCGCTACCCTTACTCAACTGGAGGTTTAAATGAACCGTGGGGCCACCAGAAAAGTCTCCAACATGACGGTGCAGCGAACCCTGTTGCGCATTGGGCTCTGGAGCAAACGCTTGGTGACAGCACCCATGCTGAGGGCCCTTCATCGCAAACAGAGCCGTCAGTTTGCACAGCAATACCGACAATGGACCCCCGCCGAGTGGCAATGGGTGGCCTTCTCCGATGAGCCACGGTTTCCGTTCCACCGAGTGGATCGACGGTGGCATATTAGGCTTGAAACCTCCGAGAACAGACACCCGCACGCGATTGTTGGAGAAGGCAGGCTGGTGGAGGCGGCGTTATGGCACAAAGTATGTTGAGGGTCAAACGGCACCAGGAATTTCTCCCATCTCCGCGAGTGTTCGCTGTATCGAGGGACAGTACTCTGTCAAGACCAGAGATTTAAAAGTGTGTGTATCGTGTGGATAATATGTTGTGTAGTATGTTGTGCCCATTGTTCTTCTGGCCTATTGGCCATCGAGCCCCTGATGGGACCCGACGTTGTCCGTACTATGCCAACGAGGAGGCTGGCCAGGTGTACTGAAATTTATTATACTCTGGCAGGTCCCACCGCCTAATTTCCTGGGATTTCAGCGGATGGGTCCTAAAAAAAATAAATAAATAATCGCGGTGGTATTATTGCAAGATCGCTATTAAGAGATAGTATGTGGGGTTTGTTCGCCGAAATGACCATGGGGCTGTACGCTAAAATGACAAGTTCTAGAGGCCTAATGGGGCGGGCAATAATTTTCCTGTTAATTTAAATTTGGATGTGTGGGGCTTTCGCGGTGTATAGTCAAGAGAAGAGTAATGAGACTGAAGACTGGGGGCAAGAAAGAGAAGTAAGGGTAGATGGGCCCCTGCAGTCAGTGGGGCATGCCCATGCCCCACCAGAGGGAAAGAGGGGATGGCAGGAGGAGAAGACAGCGAGCCAGCTGCCACTTAGCCATATGGCGATCTGGGCTGGTAACCTTGACCAGCCTACTTTCACTCCTATTCCTTGGCAAGGGGGGAGACTTCCAGGTCAGGTCCAGTTACCTTATTCATGTCATGTTCATGTGTTCAATGAGATTGTCACGTCAGGTGGATACATCTGTGGGTTGTCATAGAGATTGTCACTTCAGGTAGACTCAGTTGTGAGGTTTAATTCTTTGGTTGTTTCACCCTGGTGTCAGTTCATCATCTAGGTAGGTTTCCGTGGTTGTGTAGACTTTCTGCTGGTCTGCACGGCATAATTGTTTACTGCAGTGGTTGAGGCTGTGGGAGCGTCCTTCTTCTTGTGAAGAGGTCCTGGGCCAGCTGCGCGAATGCCTGGTATGTGTCAACTTCAGTTATGGCGAGGTCTTCTTGATTACGGAGGTTAAGCTGTGTTCTAGTAATTCTTCTTCTTCTTCTTCTTCTTTGGTCCTTAGCTGGCAGCTGGGGGAGGCGGTTGGCCACGCAACCAGTATGCTGCTATAGGTGCCGCAGGGTTTCGGACTTGCTCTGTGATGTTCTTCCATACCTTACGATCCATGGCTTCAGTCCTGGCCTGGTTAAGGTCGAGACGTCGGCTCTTCAAGTCATCTTCCACTTGCTTGGCCCACGTTTTCCTAGGCGCGGTCCGTTGGATGCTCCATTGGGTGGGTCGTTGTCTCCAAAGGAGTGTGGATGGTATTCTGTTCGTGCCCATTCTACATACGTGGCCAAACCATCTGAGCCTTCGCTTCTGGATTTGGTCGGCAATGGTTGGTTGCTGTTGGCATCTGGCGCGGATGGTATCATTAGTGATGCGGTCGCGAAGAGAGATGCCCAAGATCTGCCGCAGGCATCGCATTTGGAATACCTCAAGTTTGTTCAAATCTAACTTGAGAAAAATCCATGTTTCCGATCCGTAAAGAAGAATGGGCAGGATCAAAGTCCGGAAGAGTCGGATTTTAGTCTTTGTGGAAATGTTGGTCCTCTTCCACAGACACCATTTGAGCGAGGCGAACGCAGTGGCCGCCTGTCCAATTCTGCTGTGGATTTCCATGGTGGATGCAACTTTCTTCTCCTGGACCAGCGACCCAAGGTATTTAAAGTCCTGCACTTGCTCGATCTGGACGCCTTCGAGATAGATGGTGGCTTGCGACCCATCTGTTGTCAGGGCCTTTGTCTTACCAGCATTGATCTTCAAACCGTATGGCCGGGCAATGCGGGCAATGTCGTAGAGGATGTCCGTGGCTTCAGCGTCGTTACCGGCAAGGATAGCACTATCATCAGCAAACATCAGGTCAGTCACATAGTGATCCTTGTCATATTGTATGCCCTGTCTGTTTCTGAATGCTTGCCTCATAATGGCGTCGACCACGATGTTGAAAAGCAACGGGGAGGCTACATCCCCTTGGCGGACTCCAGTTTGGATGGTAAATTCCTCAGATAAATCGTTCTGGATGCGCACCTGGCTGGTTAAACCGTTGTATGCAGTTTGGAGGAGTGTGATGACTTTTCGAGGTACATGTTCAACCTCTAGTAGTTTCCATAAGGCAGGCCGGTGAACACAGTCGAAAGCAGACTTAAAGTCAATGAAAACAATGACGGTTCGCTGTCCACACCGGATCCTCTCCTCCATCAGCTGACGAATGGCAAAGATTTGATCACAGCATCCTCGCCCGGGTCTAAATCCTGCCTGTTCTTCTCGACTGGTTTGCTCGCGATGTTTTTGCAGTCTTGACTGGATGATCTTCATAAAGACCTTTCCGATGATGGAAAGGAGGCTGATGCCACGGTAGTTCTTGCAGTCCCGGTTATCACCTTTCTTGTGGATCGGTACGATAATGGCTTTCCTCCATGTTACCGGAATTTGTTCAGTGCACCAGATGGTTTTGAGGAGTGAGTGTAGTCGGCGAAGCAGTACATCTCCCCCGGCTTTGATCGCTTCTGTGGTGACTTGGTCCACTCCTGGTGCCCTGCCATTCTTCAGGGATTGTATGGCTGCTTTCACTTCTTCTACTGTAGGCTCAACGTTCTAGTAATTAACCTGCAATAGAGGTCCTCATATAGTGGGCAACTGTACATTAGGTGCTCCCACATTTCACGTTCACCACAGAGTCAAAACGGCGTATCACTCAGTCCAAATCCATGTAGTTTGTCTCTAGTGGCCCCGTGTCCCGTCAGCAGGTAGATGGTGTAGAGTCCTGGTGAGAGCCACGGTGGATAATCCGGGTATACCAGCCGTATGTTGGGTCGACATTTTCTAGTTATTGCACCTTTACTGCAGGTCTCCCAGCGGGCCTGCCAAGTTTGTTGGAGGTAAGCGGAAAGACGGTTCCTTTCTACTTTGGGATCATTTGACAGATCTACGGTGTAGTCGAGGCATGTTGCCGTTCTGCCTTTGGTCAGTTGATAGAGTAGCCCGTGTTTAGCAATCTCCAGGTTCAGAGGGAGGGATCCCGTTGGGGCCTGGAATGCATGGGTACTTAAAGTGTTACATGCTCTCGAGATGGTTATGAGTATGTGTCGCTGCGGAGTCTCCAATTTTTTCCGGTTCACTGCAGTGGTAGCCTTGCGATACCATATTCCAGTAGCATATGTAATCGCTGGCAGGAAAATAGCTTTATAGTAGAGGCTGAGGGTTTTTCTTCTCAAACTCCATTCCTTGCGTGTGATTCGCGCAAAAAGCGCGGAGATTTACGGAAGAAAATCTAATTTTCTTCCGTAAGTGCACTATATGTGGTGTAAAGCTAAGGTTCTTATCTAGTACGACTCCAAGATGCTTTAATTCGGTGGTAAGCTTAATTGTTATTACCTTGTATCTTGAATTGAGGGGGTCGTCTGGTGTCTAGGGCTCCTTTTAATAATATAGATCTTGTCTTCGAGGTTGAGATCTTCAAGTTATTGTTGTTAAGCCCAGTCCTCTAGAGCTTCTATTGCTCTGTTGGCGGTGTTCTCCAGTTGTGCCCTGTACCTCCCACGCAGCATTAGAACCACATCATGAGCTATGGGGACGACGTCGCCGAGTTCCAAGTTCAAAAAGCCGTCTAAAACCAGGTTCCATAGGAGTGGACCCAGGATAGAGCCCTGTGGGCATCCTCTGAATACTTCTCTTGTTACTGAAGAATATGGTGCTCTGACTGTCACGAACCTATTCGACAGGTAGGATTTGATGACTTGATACAGATTTGACGGTAGGTTGGCCTTCCAGAGTCGGGCCAGGACGCTTGGCCACCATAATGTGACAAAGTGACCAGAAAGTATTTCTGATCTGAGGTAGTTGCAGCATTAGTAATATTTTCCAGGACATCCAGGGTTGAGCATCCCTTCTTGAATCCATATTGTTGGAGTGACTGTAGGCCGGCTGCAGTGTAGTGGATCCCTAATCTGTTTCTTAATAGCTGCTCAAAAAGCTTGCTCAGGACTGATAAGAGTGCTATGGGTCTGCATGACCCCCAGAAGGTCCAGTTGTTTGTTGAGACTTTTGGGAATGAGGCACAAGTTTGCAGTTTTACAGGTCTGAGGGAACAGGCCTTCTTTGAGGCAGTGGTTGTATATGTTAAGAAGCACCTCTGGAATGGTTTAGACGGCTTTCTTGACAATCTCTGGCTCCAAAAGATCAGAGCCAGGAGCCTTCTTGTTTCTAATCCTCATGGCAGCTGTTTCCAGTTCAAGTTTTGTGCAAGGGTCTTCTGTTGCAGTCGCGTAATAGGTTTCATTGTCCGCACAGAGGGTTATCTGCTCTGGAATAGAGGGAACAAGATGGTCTTGAAACATGGTATCCATTATGTTAATAATTGTTTCCTGCCAGTCGCTGGTATGGTCTCACCCCTGGGGAGTTTGTTTGTGGTTACTTTGTATACCACACCCCAGGGGTTATCATTCCCAGTGGTAGAAACAAGGTGTTCCCAATTGCGCATCTTACGCTGGCGTATGGTTCCAGTGTACAGGTTCCTTGAGTCCCGGAAGTTCTATCTTAGTGCCTCCGCTGCCGGCTGGGAGCGCCTTGCCCGCTGGAAGAGTTTCCTTCTCCTGTGCACCTCCTGCCTAAGCCTCTGTAGCTCTGGATACCACCAGGGTACAGCCCCTGGGGTTGGGTTTTTCTTTTTAACAGAGGTGTTGGCAGCTTCAGTGATGAGACCAGCGACCGTCATCTGGTGCTGATCCAGGCTGAGTCCAATGATGTTCAGCGATTTGTTCTGGGGAATGTTTTCGTGGCATGTCTTGGGATCGCTGATGCTTCTGGAGGGCATCCTGAACGCAAATTACATATCGGTCGTCGCCGATCAGGTACACCCGTACATGTTCACCGTGTTCCCTAGGGGCGATGGTATCTATCAGCAAGACAGTGCACCATGCAATGTCACCAGAATTGTCCGTGAGTGGTTTGAGGAGCACGACGAAGATTTCAAGCTACTCCCTTGGCCACCGAATTCCCCGAATCTTAACCCAATTGAAAATCTATGGGACCACCTTGATCGACACATCAGACGAATGGATCCTCCACCAAGGAACCTACAGGAACTCCGGGGTGCACTGCAGTCTGCATGGTCACAGATACCCGTAGCAACCTTCTGTGGACTTATTGAGTCCCTCCCACGGCGGCTGGCTGTGGTGCATGCTGCGAAAGGCACATTCTGGATACTAGGTAGGTGGTCATAATAATGTGACTGGACCCTCTATTATTTCGATTGAATTGTTTCAGTTCACGTTAGTCGCTCGAAGATTTGCTCTTCCTTTTAAAAATCCGTGAATATATTTTAACATGCTGTGTACGTAGTTCAGCTCGTTGAAGTGTTATCAAATAGTATTGTATTTAATAATAATAATAAACTTTTACCAGATATTTCATGCTGTCATCCCCGAAATAGTTCCTTGACATTTGGTAAATCCAGCGATTCTACAACTGTGTTGGAAGCATTTCAGAGCTCCTGTTTCTCCTTCAGTACGCCCTGAGATTTCTTCTGGATCTCTGAAATGTAATAAAATCTCCGTCATTGAGCGCAAAAGTTTAGTTTCAGGAACAAAAAGAGGTAACAGGAGATTAGATCTGCAGATATATGTGGCGGTTTACCATATCCATGTTTCTCTTGGCCAAAAATTATCACACATGACTCTAGTATGAGCAGTAGGGCCTTCGTAGCCGAGTGGTCAGGAGCAGGAGTGCAGTAGCACACGCTCTTTGAGTTTACCGCGGTTCAAGCCCCGGACTGCTAAATATCGATCTGCCAACCCGCACTAGACCAGCCTTGCACATTATTCTCCATTTTATCTCAACAGGAATCGTTGAGGAGGCTTCCATTCTATAGTGGATTGATAATGGCTGCAGTTTACATTTTTTATGAGCAGTAATCAATCTCCAGCATACGATCTTTCAGGTGTTTTCGTAGCACATCTTTTAGTACTTGCTATAGAAATTATTTTTCATCTGCTCGAGAATCACATTTAAATTATGCCACCTTACATTCGTACGATATCACATGATGTGCGACACCATACTGGTGATATTATGTTGCTGCTGTCATGCATCTAAAAATATTTTTATTTAATTTGAAGATCGTTTGAATATCTGCTTCTCCAGAACGCCGCAATATCTTCCTTATTCTGGCGTTACGCCTGCTTTAAGCACTCAATTTTTTTACAAAGTAAAGTTCCGGTCACCCAAGACACAGTGAAGAGAATCAAGGGAAACTGACGAGATTGTTCATGTTCTGGGCGATGTATAAAAGAAAGTGATCCATTCCAGGCCAATTTTGCAAAGGAAATTTGCTAGTTGTTTAAGTTGCCGGATAGTATTTGCAGTGCTAAACGAGACCTTCTGATTATCGCGGAAGGTGATAATATCTGCGTATGATGTGAAATCTCTGCGCGATGTTAAGAATGGGTCTAGGACAGCTGTGAAGAGAATCTCCCCTTCAAAATCAAATGAATCTCTCCTGAAAAATCAAATCCGAAACCTATACACAGACAAGATCAAGAAAAACAAAAAATAATCTTGGGAAAAATTGGTCCAAACAACTGGTAATGAAAACCCCTGGGGAGTGGTGTATAGGATCACCACAAACAAGCTCCCCAAGGGGGAAGTAGTAATTGTAACCAAAACTCCCCAAGGCACCATTACCACGACCTGGTAGGAATCTGTAGGAAACATACTCGATACCATTTTCCAGGAACCACCCGATCAGCTGACATTGGAACAAAGAGATATATTCCAAGGCAATAAACAATATGAAAGTAATCAGACAGAACTCCCAATTACAATGGATGAAATGCAGGATGCAGCACAAAGAACCAAGAACAGGAAATGCCCAGGCCCGGACCAAATTGAACCGTAAATGGCAAAAAGGCATTGAATTCATACCAGATCTTCTGCTCCGCTTCTTCAATACCTGCCTGGCACAGGGCCAATTTCCAGTCCAATGGAAAATTGCAACACTCAAACTAATCATCAAATGCTCAACCAAACCCAGGGAATTACCAAACTCTTACAGACCTATAGCACTGCTATCCATGCTCAGTAAGATCATGGAAAGAATGCTACACAAAAGAATAAATCAACATTACGCAATGCCAGGCTCAACACACACTAGGTGGTAGATGACTTTCATCAACCAGTGAAGTACCACCACTTTGCTTATTGGAGACTTGAAGGCCCCGGGTGCCAAGCGTTATAGTGATCAAGCGATTCTCAGTGATTTCTAGAGCGTTTTTCTCGAAGCTGCAGTTTTGTTCAGTTAAAAAAGTTTTCTTACGTTTTCATTAAATACTAGTAAACTTAGACTTACGATCTGTAAGTAAGTTTCAGAAAGGCAAATCACCTTTCTTTTTTTCATTTAAACTAATATACTAACTTTTATACCGCTTGGTCACTCTAGCGGCACTGCTCCTGCCTCCCCGTGGCGGGGCCGGTAACCTGGGAGAAGAAATCCACTCTCCCGGGGCTGAAAGGAGCAAAGATGGATAACAATACGTTCCCACCTTTAGAGCCTCCGAGCTCAAAACTAGCGACAAAACACACCGATGATGACTTCTCCCAACCCAAGAGGTTGAAAACAAATCCTCAAGAGGAGATACCAGCATTTCTCATACTGCACTCTACATCAGACCAGCCTTTGAGTAAATTGTCCCCATTCCTTGTGCAAAAATGCTTAGAGGCTGTCGCAGGTTCACCAAAATCAGTAAGGCGACTCCAGTCTGGGGATCTTCTGGTAGAGACCATGAAATCCCAGCATTCTGCAAAGCTATTAAATCTGACAACTTTCGGCGGACATCCCATAAAAGTCACTCCCCATGCCACCTTAAATTCCTCCAAGGGAGTAATTGCAGAATGGGACTTATTAACCGTATCAGAGGAGGAAATAGTCAAAGAGCTACGAGAACAAAAAGTCATCCAAGCCAGGAGAATCATGACTCGTAAAGATGGTACTCTCATTCCAACAAGGAGCATAATCCTCACTTTTAGCTCTCCCATCTTACCAACATCTGTCAAAGCAGGCTATCTCCATTGCCGTGTCCGACCCTACATCCCAAACCCAATCAGGTGCTATAAGTGCCAAAAATATGGACACTCTCAGACTGCATGTAGAGGTGAGGCAATATGTCCTAACTGTGGATCGAAAGACCACAACCAATCCGATTGCAATGCTACCACTCCTAATTGCCCAAATTGTAAAGGGAATCACCCAGCTTTCTCCAAAATATGCGAACTATGGAAGCAAGGGAAAAAAATACAGAAATATAAAGTGGAAAACAAAGTCACTTATTCAGAGGCGAGAAGAGAAATAATCAAAATGGAGCCAAAGCGTACGTATGCCACAGCTGCCAAACAGGTGCAATCAGTAAGTATCCAAACGGACGTTACAGTTCCTCCTAATACATCTATCGCGAATTGGGCACGATCCATACTCACTTCTCCCAAAGAGTGTCCTTCACAACAAACAACTGAACAAGCCAGCAATACTCCAATCTCCATTCCAGCCGATGCGTCAACAATGAAACCAAAAGCTACAGAAACCCCAATAGTGCATCCACGGATTTCAACGGAAATGGATATTGATCAGGAGAAAAATTCAGATGATGGAATTTTAGAACTCCATGCAACTGATGAGATAGACACAACACGTCCTTTCTTTCCTAAGAAAGACAAAGGAAAAATAGAGAGGTATAAACAAGCTACAACCAAAAAACTGTCAGAAGCAAAAACAACTAACAAGAACGCATAATGGAAAGAATTCTTCAGTGGAATTGTAGAGGCTTTCGTAATGTAAAAGATGACTTGCATGATCTCGTAAACCGCTATGAACCAGCATGTATATCATTACAAGAAACCTATTTAAATCCACAAGTGTGTCCTACCATTAAAAATTATACCATGTTCAGAAGAGATAGGAGTATCGACTCGCCAGCTCGTGGAGGCGTGGCAGTTCTTGTTAGAAATAATATTCCATCTAAACCTGTTGCTCTTCAGACTCCTTTTGAGGTAGTGGCAATGCGCGCAGAAATTGGCATGACTATTACAATAGCATCTATATATCTTCCCCCAAATTCCTCAATCTCCTCAGAAAATCTAGAAAATCTAATAGACCAGCTACCACCTCCTTTCTATTTACTCGGAGACTTCAATGCTCATCACTCGCTGTGGGGATCTCCAACAATCGACAAAAGAGGTAAACAAATAGAAAATCTTCTCGATGTGTGCCAACTTACCCTTTTGAATACTGGAGAGCCTACCTATATACATTTTTCAACAGGATCCATGAGTGCTATAGACCTTTCAATCTGCTCTCCCTCCATATGTACTAATACGGAGTGGTCTGTTCTTGAAAATCCACTAAATAGTGATCATCTACCAATTCTCTGCAAGCTGCAAACACGGGTAAACCCCCCTTTGCCGGGTCGCACCAAATGGAAATTTCGTAGGGCACACTGGAATGAATATGCTTCAAATGTTCAGTTAGATGATGAAATAATTCAACTTCAACCCATAGATTATGTCACACAACATATAACGAATCAAATATTACAAGCCGCCAACTCTACAATACCAAAGTCCTTGCCTGGGAAACGCAAACACAATAATTACTGGTGGAATCCGGATTGTACATACGCTAAACAGGAAAAAAATAGGGCTTGGAATTTGTTCCGCAAATTCCCCACAACCAGTAACCTAATTAGTTTTAAAAAAATGAAAGCTAAGTTCCGCCAAATAAGAAGGAAGGCAAAAAGAGAAGCATGGCTTAGCTTTTCCTCTAGTATAAACAAGGACACAGATATCAGACTCATCTGGAAGAAAATACAAACAATTGATGGCAAATATATCCAGTCCCCAGCCTCAATATTAAACTGGAAAGGAAAGGAGTTGTCCTCACCGGCAGAAATTGCAAATGCCTTAGCCGAATCATTTGCCAGTATATCAAGTGTATCCACCTACAACCCAATCTTTCAGAAAATTAAAAAATCATCAGAGCAGCATAAGATCAATTTCTCCACTAGAGTTTCACACCCGTACAACCAGCCATTTACATTAACAGAACTTTTAGGGGCGCTCAATAAAACTTCCAGTAGTGCTGCTGGTCCAGATGGGATCTACTACATCATGATAAGCCAACTAAACAACAGAACAAAAAGGGCATTGTTAAAATATTACAATCGAATATTTCTAGAAAATATTTACCCAAACTCCTGGCGTCACTCAATTATACTAGCCTTTCCAAAGCCAGGAAAGGATCGCAGCTTTCCACATAATTACAGGCCGATTTCACTGACCAGCTGCTTAGGCAAAGTCTTGGAAAAAATGGTTCACAGGCGGCTAACGTGGTTCCTGGAAACTAACAACTTGCAAAATAATAATCAGTACGGGTTTCGAAAGAACCGGTCCACGTTAGATGTAATGATAAAAGCAGAAGCAAACATACGAAATGCCTTCATAAGGGGACAACATCTGGTCATGATCAATCTTGATATTGAGAAAGCCTTTGATAACACCTGGCGATACGGTGTACTTCAAGATCTTCATTCTTTTGGCTTGAGAGGTCATTTACCCCACTTTATAGAAAACTTCCTATGCCACAGAACATTTCAGGTTAGATACATGAACAATTTATCTAAATCATTTGTACAAGAGGAGGGTGTTCCTCAGGGGTCCATTCTTAGTCCGACGTTATTTTCAATAAGAATTACAAACATGACACAGGATGTACCTAATACAGTAGAATCATATATGTTCGCTGATGACCTCGTTGTTTCTTGTCAATCCCAAACCATGAACACCATTGAAAGACAACTCCAAATTTCCATCGCTAAAATTGAATCATGGGCATTGCGGAATGGCTATTCCCTATCAGAAAAGAAATCTAGCGCAATTCATTTTTGTAAAAAACGCAAACTTCACCCGGATCCCGAAATATTTTTAAAAAACAACCTGATTCCTGTCACTAACAATTTCCGTCTGTTGGGGTTATATTTAGATAACAAACTTAATTTTGCTTCCCATATTGCTTTCCTTCGAACTACATGTCTAAAAAAACTGAACATCCTGAGAGCAGTCTCTGCTAAGTCCTGGGGTGCTGACAGAAGCTCTCTCCTTCATCTGTATAGAGCTTTAATAAGATCACGATTAGATTATGGATCACCTGTCTATGACTCCGCTAGGAAGAGTTCACTATTACGTCTAAACACCATACAGCATAGTGCTCTTAGGACAGCTGTGGGAGCCTTCAGAACATCTCCGGTCCACAGCCTGTATATTGAGGCAAATGAACCCCCTTTGAATCTCAGGAGAAAATCCTTATTGTGTAATTATGCAGCAAAAATTAAAAGCATGCCATTCCACCCTAGCTGGCAGTACCTGTTTGATCCTCAATATGTTGAATTATATCACAGTAAGCCTAATGAAAACCGCCCCGCAGGGATTCGATTGCAAGAACTCACGATCAGTTGGGATCTTAAATTTCACAACATATTCCAAGACCTTGCTACTCCTGAAACTCCCTGGACTGAATTCTCACCTCTCTGCGACAATTCCTTTTCCAGATGGGGAAAATCCTCTGTGGCAAATATAAACTATCAACAGCTCCATAAAACTCATTTGTTGGAAAACTCAGATAAAGTACCTATCTATACTGATGGCTCCAAAACAGATGCAGCCGTTGGTGCTGCAGCAGTTTCTTCTACCTTTTCAGATGCTGTGTCTCTTCCTACGGAATGTACTATCTATACTGCAGAATTATTTGCTATTAAACTAGCTCTAGATAAAATACACAACAGCTGTATAAAGCAATCTATGATATACACAGACTCCTTAAGCGCAATCACTGCCATTCAAACTACCATGCCGCCCTCTCATCCGATTCTTAAAGAGATACGGTCCAAGTTATTTTACTGTAAAAAAGCCAACCAGAAGGTTACCTTCTGCTGGATACCTGGTCATGCAGGCATTCCAGGTAATGAACAAGCGGACGCCGCTGCTAAACACCCTGACTCAAGCACTTCCAGGCAACAAACAGTGCCCTACACCGACTACAAATCCATCATTGAAACATCATGTAGGAAGCAATGGTCTGACCTATGGAAAGCTCAAATAAATAATAAACTGTTGCAGATAAAAAAAGAGCCAAAATTGTGGACATCTAGTATCAGGAAAAGCAGGCGGCAAGAAGTAATTCTAGCAAGGCTCCGCATCGGACACTCACATCCAACTCATCTGTATTTGCTTATGGGAGAGAACCCTCCTCAGTGTTTGTTCTGCCAGTCACAGTTGACAATATATCATATTCTCATTGAATGTCCCCAACTTTCAACTACCAGAAAATCAACCTTTACCTCCCTGTCCCATTTGAAGGAACCGATAACCTTATTGCAGATTCTTGGCAATGATGCAAATTTGGAGGAACTGTTTACTTATTTGAAACAGATAAATCTCTATAATAGCCTATGATCACAATAACATGAGAAATTTGTGATAAGCAAATATCGAACAGGCACAATATGGCCCAAGAGGCCCTTGTGCCAGAAAACCCAAATACAACAACAACAACAACAATTGGAGACTTGAAGTGGTGAAACCCATGTTTAGTCTCTAGAGCAAAGTTTCCGGCATCCCCCCCCCCCATAATTCTCCTTCAACCCATGCACGGTACTAAGTACTATAGGTTTTGATACCTTTCGTGTTTGGGGTTTTCATTAAAAAAAAAAAAAAAACAATACGGCTTCACTCCCACAATGTCGACGGTTGAAGCAATCCGAAATCTGCTCTGCAAGGCTAATCAGTGCACCAAAAAATATTTTCTAGCCATCACAATTGACTTTGCTGGGGCGTTCGCTGTGGTGGCCGAGCGTCCTGGCAAGGCTCAGAGCGGCGCGACTCCCACAAAACCTTTTCAATTGTTTAAGATCATACTACAAAATAGAAAAGTCCAGATTGTTGCTCTTTATGCCAGCACTTGTAGAACGGTCCGCAGCGGCTGCCTCCAGGTTCTGTTCTGGGGCCGCTCCTGTGGAACATTGTTTTCGACGATTTCCTCTCCAAGGATCTCGGTGATGTCGATGTCCAGGCCTTTGCAGACGATCTAATCCTGACGACTGCAGCGCACTCGAGAGCCTGCCTGGAGACCCAAGCTAATCGGGCACTTCAGACACTTCAAGATTGGGCAAACACTCATACTCTTAGAATTAGTTTTCTCTGACGCAATTCTATCTTACTTCGGGGTACCCTGGACCTGAGGGGCCTCCACAATCAAACTGTACAAACAACTCAAATACTTGGGTATAATACTGGACAGCAACTTATCTTTCACTCCCCATATCACCAATTTAAAACTGAAAATAAGAAGATATACGGCCCTAATTGCAAGAGTAACACGCAGGGACTGGGGGCTCAACAGGAGAATCCTATCCCTCTAGTACCAAACGCTTTTTACACCGGTCACGGAAACCCTGCCTGGTTCTTGAAGGCAGGAACCGCGGTCAACAGACGACTACTAGAGACAACCCAAAGAAACATCCTCCTCACGATCTCCAGGGCAAGCAGCACAACAAGCACTGCGGCTCTTCAAGTCCTGAACGGGGCTCTTCCGCTGGACCTTGAGGTGCTCCGATGTGGACTGATGTACCACCTTTCACGGAAAATTCCCATAACAACGAATGGATATGACTAAGGAGTATAAAAAAGAAAAAGCAAGAATATCGGATCATCTGACGCAACAGTGACAGACTAGGTGGAGCGAGACAAGTAAAGGCGAGATCACTCGTAAATTCATATACAATGTCACGAAACTATATCCAAAGGTTCCAGAATGGCTTTGACCAGGACTGAACACCACCTCCCTCCTCACAGGACATGGATCCTTTAAAGATAAGCTCCACAGTATGGGTATTATTGAGGAACGTCGTGCCCCTGTGGCAAGATAGAAACCTGGAAGCACGTTATCCATGAGTGCAAATAATATGAAGACCTAAGAGAAGAACTCATCACAAGAATAAGATACACTCCCACAAACCAAGAATACCACCTAATTGACTCCAAGGAGGAATTTGCTGCCCTCAGCAAATTTGCGCAGGCATTATTCAGTAGACGAAAAACAATGATAGCAATTTATCAAGGAACGCATAAGAGACAAACATCAGATGTGGTGTTGCGACACCTGGACAGGACTGTTGAAATGGGTGATCCTCTAATGATAGAAATCCAACAAGTAATACGCTAAACAGACAAACCTGAAATTAGAGGACATGACACCCGAATAAGACTGTAAGACTAATGATTCCCCATTTCCCAAAGACAGCGAATCAATGAGGAATCCTTTAAAAAGACTCACCAGATCTAACGAAATATATGGCGAACTGGGCTGGATACCCTTGTCTCAGCCTGCTTTCTTCCCCCCCCCCCTCCCTGGCAGGGGGTGACGGCCTTGTTGCCTCTTCCCTCTGGCAGGGCATGGGCATGCCCTGCTGCCCTCTGGAGGCCATCTTCCTTGTCGGCCTCCTTCTGCTTTCCACCCCTCCCCCAGTCTTCTGTCTTCCCACCCACTACTTTCTCCTTACACAGAGTAAAGTTCTTTCCCCACAGGCCCAAATTTAAATACACCAAAATTATTGCCCGACCTATTAGGCCTTTAGAGCAAGTTTCTAGCGAATAACCACACGCACTTCTAAAATCAACAACCGCATTTTGAAGAAACCGGGATCTAGCAAAGTAGGTGGCAGGACCGCCCAGAGTACTATACAAAATACTGGTAATACCTGGCTGGCCTCCCGTTGGCGAGGTGCCGCTAGTAGAACCCAAACATACCTCATACCTCCCCAGAGGAACAACGGTACACGACACTACACATATACAAAATCGATACACTTTTAAACCTCTGACATTGACAGTTCCGCACCCACAATGTATACTACGCGGAGATGGGGGGAAACACCTGGTGCCGTTTGACACTAAACACACTCTACACTCCCCTTAAGGAATGGATCGAAAACTATGAGTTGCAGTGATCTGCCTGCCGTTCAGTTCAGTTCAATTCATGAAAGGCGGCTCTGACCGTTTGGTCGTCCCGGAGTATAAACAAAAAATTTATTTTAAGAGGTTTTCTGAAAAGCTTCTCAAGAATTAAAAGGAATGGTCGAATACGTATTTTACCAAATGATTTTTACTTCTGAAAATTCTAAAGGCAGATAGCACCTCGAAAAGTGACTAATTTTATTTTGCTGTGTAACAAAATAAATAAATAAAATCAAGGTAAAATTTGAAACCTAATCCCCCCCCACACCGTTCATACAGTTTCTTCTACTGATTTAACCACTTCAAATAAATGACAAGAATATAAATTCAGAAATAGTGTGAATAAATAGACGAATCTGATTAAAAAAAACAAAAACACGATTTTTATAGTTAATGGTACATAGGTTTTGCTTCCTTACATTATCATGATGTATTAATACATAGTTCCAAAGATTTAGTTGGACTATTTATTTACGAGGCCAATTGGAGTATTACGAAACCATTATCAGGTTGCGACAACATTAATTTTTGTCATATAACCATTCTCCCAGTGCCTGCGCAGCAGACACAACACAAGATAGGAAAGACGCACTATACTCAATGCAGCTTATGCGCCTTTAATTCCCCTTCCCTTCGGTTCCTTTCACTAATAATTGGGCAATGGAAATCAAATAAGAAAAATATCCATATCCTGTTCCTTATCAAAGAAAAGATCGTTGTTCCAAATCAAAGTAAAAGCTATAGCTGCTTGTCATAAGAACTTAAAAGAGAAATAAAGAAAAACACAGCAGGAATGGACAGGACTAAAGACACGAAAAATTCACAGGTCCTAAAAATTGAAATTGTTTAAAGAAAAGGTTATTTCTTTAAACTTAAAACAACACCTGTCTTTAGTATGGGGTTCCCTTTTAACACATTTCCTTTTACTCAGATATTAAAATGCAGACTTTTTAACTAAATACTTCACATATAAGTTGGCCACTTCCGGTTAACTTTAAAATGTACAGTATTCCAATAAGGCTTTTCATCCATTTAGAACATTTGGCAACGAGTATTTTACATGGAAACATCTCAGCACTGAACATGCAGTTAACCTCGCGATTTTAGTGTTTTCAATATTTTAAAGTTTCTCTTAATTAGTGGTTCACTTGTATAACTTTACTAGAAGACCTTTCTTTAAACTCAGCAGTCTGCTGTATCCTTTAAAGTTATTTCAACAGCGACAGGAAGACGATTTCAGATACAGTGCATTTAAACAACAAAATTCTCCTACCTCTGTTTGAAGAGCACGCATCCGAAAATCCACCCCCGAAAGCTTTATTTTTTGTTTATGAACAACAAGCTGTGTCGTCAATATTCATTATCTTCTGTTCACTAAAGAGAAATGACTCGAGTTTAACGATTTACATTCATCTGAGAACGGATCTTGCATTTAAATGGAATCAACAATATTAATTTTATTAACGAGGTTTCTTTTCAAAAAGCGTAAATAATGCAGAATAGGCCATATCCTCTGCCTTTTATTTTAGTAATAGTAATAGAGGCATGTGATGCAAGAAAGCAAGCGTATAAGCTTATGTAGCATCAGCCAAAAAAAAAAAAAAATTTCCACACAACCATTCCCTCTAAAAGTTTGTCCATTTCCTCCTTGAATTTATTTAAGCTATCAACTTCCACAACGACAGATGGAAGCTTGTTCCAGCAATTAACCACCCGCTGGCTAAAGGCAAATTTCCGCACATCTATTCTACAACTATATTTCCTCAATTTGAATTTATTCCCCCTTAGGTTCGTAATCTGAGCAAGTGGAAGAATCCCATCAGAATTCAGCGTGCTCAACCCATTCAAGGCCTTATATACTTCAATCAGATCACCTAGCAGGTGCCTATTCTCCAGCCGCTGCAATTTGCAGAACTTAAGCCTCTCTTGGTAAGAGGATCCCTTCACCAATCTTGTTACCCTTCTCTGTACACGCTCAAGCAAAATTCTACATCCTTCTTAAAATGAGGCCTCCAGACTTGTATGCAGTACTCAAGGCGTGGCCTGACCACTGCCTTATACAAAGTTATAATCGCCTCCTTTTCTCTACTAGCAAAATTCCTGTATATCATTGACAAAACCTCATGACCTGCTCTTTCAGCCTGTCTGCATTGCTCAGAAAACTTCATATCTAACTGCACAATTACTCCCAGGTCTTTTTCATTTTCTACCACCCTAAGTGTAGTACTACACAGTTGGTACGTTCCTCTGGGGTTACTTCTAACCATGTGCAGTACTTTCCATTTGTCAATGTTAAACTTCAGTTGCCACTTCTCAGCCCATCTGCCCAAATTTTCTATATCCTGTTGCAGCAGCACACGTGTCATTAACAACCCTGCCAACCTTTGTATCATCTGCACACTTCGACCCTAAGCCTAATATACCTTCATTAATATCATTGGTAAATATAAAAAACAACAGTGGGCCCAACACCGAACCCTGTGAGACTCCACTAATAACATTAGTCCACGAAGAGCAGCGTCCATTGATTACCAGAAAACCATCAAAGAAACTGATTACTTATTTCTGCTATTTATTTACTGGTTACCAAGTTTGTTCCACTAAAGTTTTCAATAATTTCATAATTCTTTACATTAAAAAACCTATTTTCGATATCTCTTCCCCGTTCTAAAAACCCACTAGCTCCAAACACAACATAGCGGCGAGTGTTCGAAGTATATCGTTGGTAAGTATGATGCAGTATATCGTGTACACACTGCTTAAGAGAGAAGGAAATAGTTTAAATAACAAAACATGGTTTATATATCTATGCATTTATAATAAGCAAAAAAGATAAGAATACGTAATCTTTAATAATATAATATTAAACTACTACGCTTCTAGAGAATGTGAAACTCCCTGATATTCTATGTAGTTTGTGTAGAATATGGTAAAGATACCTTTTCACATTAACAGTGCAAAAAGTTGTCAGGACACGCAGTAGTCAACCGACCGCATGCTCACATTCGACAAAACCACTCTCACCAATGCAAACATTCATCGTATCGAATAAAAGGTGGAAAACAAGCGGTGCGTAATACTGTACTGCATTTAAAAAGGGCATTAAGTGTTCAAAATGTAATTAGTCATAGTCACTTGCTGGTCAAAAAATGTGCACAACGGGTGCATAATATGTAAAATTCGCCAAGATGGTGCAGCGTAAAGACTTTCCACCTAAAAACAAACATTAACACAGCCATTAGCTGGCAGAGTTAGGTTCAGTGCCCTTTTGAATTCCAAAGGGGTAATTCATATCGATTTTCCACAATGAACTTGCTATGCAATGATGTATACCACTTAGTAAGCAAGAAAAGGCCCGCAGAACTGTCAAAGGCCCCGGGTGCCAAGCGTTGCGTGGCCAAGCGATTTGTAGTGCATTTCTAAAAGCGATTTCTAAAAGCGATTTCTGCAAAGAGTATTTGAGCAAACAGATTCTATTTTTTGTTTCAAAAACCGTTTTCTTGATTTCTTTGTATATTCAAGTAGCACTTTCACTCTACAAGAAGTAGGGAAAGGCCCAGAAAGGGAATCCACCTTTCTGTTTTTTTCTATAAATACTAATTACTAACTCAGCCGCTTGGTCACCTCGTGGCACTGCTCCTGCCTCCCCGTGGCGGGGCCGGTAACCTGGGTGGAAAAGATAATCCCCCAGGGCCAAAAGGAGCCATCATGGATTCTACAAATTTTCCACCATTAGAGCCTTCAAGCTCAAGGCAAGAATATTGTCATGAAGACAAGGAAAATAGCCAACCCAAAAGGCTTCGAACAGAAACACACTGTTCAGACATTCCCAATTTTTTGGTGATACACTCTATGTCTACCCAGCCTGTGGGTAAGTTATCTCCGTTCGTGATTCAAAGACATCTAGAATCTATTGCAGGATCACCAAAAATGGTAAAGAGATTACAATCCGGAGATCTCCTGATTGAAACAGCCACCACCAAACATTCGGAGTGGCTATTAAAGACAACGACATTTGGTGAGTTGCCAGTATCTGTTACTCCCCACAATACGTTAAATTCATCAAAAGGTGTCATCACAGAATGGGACTTAATTACTGTGTCTGAGGATGAATTAGTACAAGAACTTAGCAATCAAAAGGTAACCAGCGCTAATAGAATAATGACAAAAAAAGATGGAAATCTCATTCCAACTCGTTGCATCATTTTAACTTTTAGTACTCCTGATTTGCCATCCTCAGTAAAAGCTGGATATTTAAACTGCCGAATTCGTCCATACATCCCAAATCCTCTTCGCTGTTTTAAATGCCAGAAATATGGCCATTCACAGCAGGCATGCAGAGGTGACGCCATCTGTCCTATTTGTGGAGCAAAAGATCATACGCAGGCAGATTGTCCAGCCGCAATTCCCATCTGCCCCAACTGCAAAGGCAATCACCCCGCATTTTCTAAAACATGTGAAATGTGGAAAACAGGTAGGAATATCCAAAAATATAAAGTAGAACATAAAGTCACATATCCTGAGGCACGCAGACAAATAATGCTGACCATGCCAAGTCCATCTTATGCCTCTCGAACCCGAAGTTTTCATACAACTGCAATTCAAACAGATGTGTCGATACCGCCCAACGTCTCACTAGCTAATTGGGTTAAAGCAACCATATCAACCACAGGAAAAGAAAATTCTAAAACGAAAACCAGCAATGCCACCAACACCCCAATTAGTATCCCAAATGATACTGTGACAGTCTCAAACGACACAGAAAAATTCCCAATTGAGACTCGGGCAGTTCCGCATAACAAAGAAAAACTAAAAACTGCTAAAAATAACAATAAACCTGAATCATCAGCCAGTAGTATGGATGTAGATGTAAACCCAGATCATGAAGAACCCATACTAGAACTTCACGCAAATGACACGATGGATACCGGACGCCCTACTTTCCCGAAAAAAAGACCGAAAAAAATCCTCTTCAAACAAAAAACAGTCAGATGATTCATCCTCAACTAAACCAAAATGAACCAGAACATCTTACAATGGAATTGCAGAGGCTTTCGTTCCAACACAGACGATATTCAATACCTAATTAACCAATATTTTCCGGTTGCCTTTTGTTTACAGGAAACTTATCTAACCACACAAATTTCTTCTTCGATAAAGAACTATTGCATTTATCGAAGAGATCGAAATACTGCTAACGCTGCCCATGGTGGTGTGGCAATCCTAGTAAATTCAAAGATCCCATCTAAACATATCCCACTCCAAACTGAAATAGAAGCTGTTGCTGTTCGTATAACTCTCCATGGTACAATAACACTAGTCTCAATCTATCTACCACCAAACTGTACTTACTCTTTAAAAGATCTTGAAGACCTCTTTATACAGATACATCCACCTTTCTGTATATTAGGGGACTTTAACGGGCACCACCCATTATGGGGCTCTACTAAATTGGATAGACGAGATAGACTAATTGAAAGTTTTTCGGAGGCACTAAATCTCACTGTACTCAATACAGGTGCACCGACACACGTACAGCTCCCAGCAGGACACACCTCAGCAATAGATCTCTCAATTTGTTCACCAGTACTAGTCCCAACCATGGAGTGGTATGTAATAAACGATCCCATGGGCAGTGACCACTTCCCAATAGTATGCAACTTTCTGAAAGCAAAGACTCCTTCATTTCAACCCTGCAGAAGGTGGAAATTTGTCCGAGCAGACTGGGCAAAATTTCAGTCATCAATCGACCTTGATGAGGAAAAAATCCGCCTCCAGCATATTGATAATGTGACAGAATACATCACGTCGCATCTTTTAAATGTGGCTAAAGACACGATACTACTATCAAATCCGCCGGGCCGAAAGCATTATAATTACTGGTGGAATGACAAATGCACCACAGCAAAGAGAGCAAAAAATAAAGCCTGGAATTTGTTTCGGCAGTGCCCAAGCACAGTCAATCTCATTAATTATAAGAAATTAAGGGCAAAAGCACGCTTTATACAAAAGCAAGCAAAGAAAGAATCCTGGACCCGTTTTGCATCCAGTTTCCACAGAAATACTGATCCCAAAATAATATGGAAAAGAATTAGACAGCTGTCTGGTAAGTTTCCTACCATACCTTCTCCAATCGTCTCCTGGAATGGGCAAGATATATCTAATCCTGTAGATATAGCCAATGCTTTGGGCAATATTTTTGCAGAAATATCAGCAACATCAGCCTATACTAGCTCATTCCAAAGAATTAAAAACACTAAAGAAAAGCATGGTATTAATTTTGAAACTTCAAGCCTTCTCCCATATAATAAACCTCTGCAATATTCTGAACTGTTACATGTCATTAGAACAGCGCGCAATGGTGCTGCTGGACCAGATGGGATTTATTATGTCATGCTACAACATCTTAATGACAAAGCTTTGCGCCTCCTCCTAGTCTTTTACAATCGTATATTTTTAGAAAATGTTTTTCCAGTTTCTTGGCATCACTCTACAGTTTTGGCATTCCTAAAACCTGGAAAAGATCCATCCAACCCATATAGCTATAGACCCATATCTCTCTCAAGCTGCCTCAGTAAAATCCTTGAGAAAATTATCCACAGAAGACTCATCTGGATCATTGAGTCGGAAGAGCTAATGAGCCATAGTCAATATGGCTTTCGTCAAAACAGGTCATGCTTAGACCTTATGGTCAAGGCTGAATTTGCCATCCGTAATGCTTTTGTCAAACATGAACATCTAGTAATGGTTTCAATAGACATAGAGAAGGCATTTGATACCACCTGGAGGCATGGTATACTTAGTGATCTGTACTTTCTCGGACTACGTGGCAACCTTCCTATATTTATTAAGAACTTTCTACATACTAGATCATTTCAAGTTCGATACCAACATGCCCTCTCTTCAACTTTTATTCAGGAAGAAGGTGTTCCACAGGGATCAGTATTGAGTGCCACTCTTTTTGCTATTAGAATTGATTCCATCACCAAGCAGCTTCCAAACACAATTGAGACTTATCTATATGCAGATGACCTTTCCATCTCCTGCCATTCTCAAAACATGAGATCTATTGAAAGACAGCTTCAAATTTCACTAAATAAAATACAACAATGGGCCAGCCTCAACGGCTACCGACTCTCTCAGCAGAAAACAACTGCAATCCATTTTTGCAGACAACGAAAACTTCATCCGGATCCTGAACTTCAAATATCCAATGTCTCCATCCCAATCGCTACTAACATCAGATTTCTTGGATTAATCCTTGACCACAAATTAAACTTCCTAGATCATATTAAAAATGTACGGACTTCCTGTCTGAAAAAGATAAACATACTCAGAGCTTTATCCGCCCGAACGTGGGGTGCAGATCGTACCTCCCTGCTTCGGTTGTACAAGGCATTAATCAGATCCCGTCTCGATTATGGTGCCCCAATCTATGATTCTGCCAGAATGAGTGCATTACGCTGGCTTGATCCTATTCAACACAGTGCTTTGAGAATTGCAATTGGTGCGTTCAGAACGTCGCCAGCACATAGTCTCTACATAGAAGCTCACGAGCCCCCACTAACTTTACGCAGGAAAACACTGTTATTGAAATATGCTATCAAGATATAAAGTTGTGCCTCTCATCCCGTTCAGTCATACCTTTTAAACCCACCATTAGAAAACCTATACAGAAACAAACCCAGCATAGTTAAACCAGTTGGTCTTCGCCTTCTTGAACTGGCGCAGGTTTGGAATATTTCTATCCGGAAAGTACAGCAGATACCAACCTTTACTCAACCACCATGGGCTCCTCCTCCTCTTCCAACATGTGACACTTACCTCTGCCAATGGAGAAAGAATACTTTGCAAGCAACAAACTTCAAACAAATTCATGATGTTCACATTCAAAGATATATTGATTTCTACCAAATTTATACAGATGGCTCTAAATCTAATTCAAATGTTGGAGCAGCTGCAGTGTTTCCAAATACAGTTGTATCAGTATCCCTTCCATCAGATTTTAGTATATTTTCTGCTGAATTGTATGCAATAAAACTTGCTTTAGAAAATCTCTACTCTGACTGTTCTTTAAAATCTGTTATTTATACTGATTCCCTCAGCTCAATCATGTCGCTAAGTAATTGCGAAGATAAAGTTCACCCTGTTCTAGATGAAATCAGAAGCTTGTTACTACAAATCAAAAAACGTCACCAACTGGTTGCTTTTTGTTGGATTCCAGCCCATTCCGGTATATCAGGCAATGAACTGGCTGATAAAGCTGCAAAAAATCCAACTACCTTTGATTTAACCAATGTCCCTGTTCCAGCATCAGATTGTGTACTAACCGTTCATGCTGCTTGCCTAACACAATGGACAGCACTCTGGCACTCTCAGACTAATAATAAACTCTTCCAGTTTAAACAAGATCCGAAAATTTGGCGTTCCAGTGTCCGTACATCGAGACGAGAAGTAGTCCTTTCAAGGGCAAGAATAGGTCATACTCATCTGACACATCTTTATTTACTCACAGGAGGTGATCCAGCGTAGTGTACACATTGCTCTAACAACTTGACTGTTAGACATATTCTCATTGTCTGCCCCTACTATAAACAACACAGAGCTTCATCCTTGATCTCACTGGTAAATAATCGTAAACCAATAACTCTTGAAAATCTCATTGGTGATAAGGCAAATATTTCTGAATTTTTTGACTTCCTCAAGCAAACTGGACTTTTTAATAATTTCTGATTTCAAATTTTCTTTTGATTTTATGGAAATTCCTCATCTCCTAAAATAATAAGTGAATAGGCACATTATAGCCATAGATGCTTATGTGCCATTAAGCCTCCATAACAACAACAACAACAAGAACTGTCAAAGCAGATCATACAACTGCACGACAATGAAGAACCGCATACCACAACTTTGAACTGGGAACTCACCAGTTATCTTCCTTACAGTTCGGACTTTGGCCCCAATGATTTCACTTTTTCGGACCAATAAAAGAGCATGTGGAAACCGATATTCCAAATGAATGATCTCAAGCGCGGTGTCCTGAAGTGGCTACATGATCTGCCTATATATTTTTACTCCAGTTTCTAAAGCTTCTAATTTTGGCAACCCCTCTTTGAGTAAAACCAAAATCCTTGACTGTTCCGCTCCCGTGTCCCTTTACTGGTTATTGAAAAGCTTAGTTATTTTTTCTACGCACCATAATAAATTAAAAACTAATTTATTCTGGTACGCAGCGATCCTTCGAAATATTTTTCGAAACCTCTGGGGAGGTTGCAACCCACTAGCAGAGAACTGTTCTATGCGCTTCCGTCCTATTCTGCGACGCAGGATTAAATGTATTGATGTACAGGGAGAATATCCTTTGTGGTATGTATGTATATATTTTACTGATTAAAAAAAAATTAAGGCCACGTCAACCTTGAACCACCCTCGTAATAAAATTAACAGATGAAGTAATGCAATATCGTCCAGAATCTGGGATTATTGGGAGGGGAAGTTGGATTACTGTGTTCAAATGCAATATTCGGTTTCCTGTAAAACATTTAACAGGATTCTACTTTGAAAATACCGTTGACCACTTTTTTCACTCTGAGTGAACAACTAATGATTCAGATTTTCTTAATGGAAACTCAAACATTATTCAGTTACTCATATGTATGAAAGTGAAAATTCATTTGCTTTATGTATTGAGTCATAAAATATAGTGATTGACACGCACACGCGTGACCTTATACTTAAGTTACATTTAATATAATGCTTTGATAGAATAGTCTAGTAAGCTCTATTACAGAATTTCTTACCTATCAATTAAAGACTTGCTCTCTAATAGCACATGAATTGATATTCAGTGCTAACGTCCTAGTTACTGTTGGGAAAACCTGATCCCCTGTAATAGAAGCGAACTGAAAGTAGTTCCAATTTTCTTTCTACCATGTACTGATTTACAATGGATATGCCTGTTGCACCCCACTTGAGGCAATGAGTTGTTAAAGTCCTTTCTCTTTTCAAGAGTTCCTAGCCTTTGCTGTGCCGTCAAATGTTAAAGCATCAAATTACTTCAAATGGCCACTTGTAGAGAGTTCGAGCGTCCGCTACTGTACTGGAGTTTCTGGAAGATAAACCCGCACACACAAGGTTGAGATCAAATGTAAACTAGCCACAAGGCCTTCCCCCTTTCGTTGCTGTTTTTATTTATTTTTCATCTTTTATTTTTTTATTTTTTCAGATGAGTGTTTTGTGTTCGGTTGCCTAAGATTGTTTCTCATTTGATCTCGCAGATCATCGATCAGCATCCCTTTGAATGAGTACGCGTCCTATGAGAAGTTTCTTTGGGAAAATGTCACGGGTTCGCTCATTCTAAACCAATAAATTTGAAGGACAATTTTTTTTTTTTTTCTGTTCATTTCAGATATAATGATCACGGATTACTTTTACCAATGATTCGCCACCAGAGACCTTGATTTGGAATTACTTTATAAAACAGAACAGTACTCAATAATGATTTGTACACATGTTAGCAGTTTTAAATAAGAAATTTCTCAGATATAGCAGTCATTATAGATATAATGAAAAACTACTGTAACAAAGTCGGAATTAAGATTGGAACTGGTCATTAGCAGCTACGACTCAGCACTTTTGTTACACCAACTGTTTAGGGGGGATATGATCCATAGCGAGTGTCTTAATTCAGCAACATTAGACCCAATGCCTCTGCCTTTTATTTGCTGCACTATCGCTCTAACAACTTTGCATTTTCTTAAACTGGTTGGAGAACCAGGGTTATCGGAGTATTGTCTCGTGAATCTCCCTTGAGATTATTTTAAATTTACTTTACTTCAGGGAAATAAATATTTGACAATAAAAACATAACTATATTTATTTGACTTGTATGATATATAGGTTTTTTTTCTTGTAAAACTGACAAGAAACAAAGCACAGTATATTTTTAAATAAAATTTAATTTTTGAGCCTTTAGTCCAAAGAAATGCATCACGATTGATATCAGGTCGAGATTACCAGCAATCTCTTTTTCAGTTGAAAACATAGCCTATTGCGAGAGCTTTTCATCTGTCATTAATTTCGATTGTTAGAAACTTCTTTTGGGCACTGGCAACCATTGGTAAAATTAGAAAAATATGTAGCGCTAACCATATATTCGGGAAGGTATCGCTCGTATTTGCGTCAGGGATAACTGAAGAGCTTCTAGTAGTAAACCGTTCTCAAGTAGGTAGGACAAAAACGGAGATTTTTCAGCTCATTGCAGAGGTCCATTGCGTTTATATAAGAATGCTTATCGGTAAGGATGAAGATCATTCTGATATAAAAGGAAAGGACTTATTGTAAATTCATGCAATGAGAAGCTAAGTCTTCCGGCAATTTTCTCTGTGGTTATATAAAAAATCCTCGTGGTTATGATTTTTCAAGCTACTCAAACTGCTCTTACAGTAAAACGTGGTGTCTACTGTATTGTCGAAACACTCAAGTTTGAATATTTCCTCTGTCTTTTCCTTTTCGATTCGTCTTGCCCCTCATCATTAAACATTTTTTCGTGGACGCTTTCGTGCAGGTTCTTAAAAAGAAGTCCGCATCGAGATAATGTACAATATTAATATGACCTGAAACGCACAACTTCTATATCGAGACATATTCCAAAAAATCTCAGGAAGAGACGTAACAGGTGTGATATCTACAGTTGGTTTTACTCACAATATTTACTTGAAATAAAATGTAGCACCCTACAGTAATAGAAATTACGTTCATCAACAGGTTTGCTGATTACTGTGCTTGGTACCTAATATCAGCGCACCCATAAATAGACTCAAATAGTTTGCTTGATAACGTATGGTTCTTAAACTTTCAGTGCGACTTTCCCATCGCGTACCACTTAATATATTATTATTTTTATTAAAAAAAAAAAATTGAGGTTCACAGTGTCCCCAATCAGTTAGCGACCCGAGCAATTACCTCGCCCTAAAGCCGGACCTGGGTGTCCCAAAAGTAACGTAGTATGACATTGACTTCCTCTTATCTGATGGTATCTGATTAATAGAGCGACTGTATTTTCTACGTGAAAATGCAGAAGTTGAGCTCTTGTGAAGTTGTGTTGGAACATCGCATGCTTCATTCGTTCGAATGAAATGCGTATGTTTAATTAATTTTTTATTGATTTCGAAGTTCACTGCAATTACTTTTGGGATACCCTGTAGAAAAAAAAATCAGACTTCCCATCTTGAAATGTAGATTATTTCAGTTAAGTATTTAGTTTTGTAATTATGTTAAGAGACAAATGTCAGCACACTAAGATTTATAGCAATACTGCATAAATATTTCCGAATTCGAAATTAACTATTGAATCCTTCAATCAACTGCAAAAACGATGGAGATGTTGCTGACAGCATCATCGTTCCACTATTTCGGAGCCTGCTTATACTCGGCTGCTGTTTATGCAGGTCGTTGTAGACAGTAGAGTCATTAATCAAATGTTTATCACCTCTCTGTCCATGGAAAGCTATTATTTTTACTGTTTAATGGAGGGCTGTTGTAACTCCATTTGACCGTGAAGCAGTGCGCAGTGTTATGTTAATATGTTTGACTGGCTGCACTTCGACGTTCACGCAGTATCAGAGGTTAAAAGGCCAAAGAAAAATTACATTCGGATGATGACTGAGATTAAGAGGATATTATAAGAATTTTTAAATGGTAAGAAATTAATGTATGAAGGGCAGAAGCACCATATGTAAATAGTGACGAAAGTATTTGACGAATTTATCCATAAATCAATCTCAAACACGTTTCGAATTGAGATCTAAAATAAGAAGACTTTGGTTAGCGCTTACGTTAAAGGTTTTTATCCTCATTACTGATTACAATGTGATGATGTTGGGCAAGGCAGGAAAAATATAATTCATATTGTGATTAATAGTATGTTATTTTATGAGCTTGTCCGTCTAAAGACGCTAATCATGAATCATGAGAACTTTCATCGACAACATTTCGGATGCTCCTTGAGTGGATTTTAGTGTGAAGCTTTTTCGCATAATAATTCAGTCTGTTGGGTTAGTCGAAGGAAAACTAATGAAAGAATATTGTCTATCATTAGAGTCAGGAGGAGTTGAACTGACGTTCTAGGTGCCGCTTTACCTCAGACACATGTCATTAGAGTCACTTTGATAATGGAAATAAGCAAGATAGGCCCTCGTGGTAGCACAGTTGGTAGACTCGCCGTCCTCCCCACACCATGTGGAAAAGACCTGGGTTCAAGTTCTGTCGATGACGTGAGGAATTTTTATGGGCCTTTTTCAAAACGTGGCAGAGTTAGTCGGTCTCAGAGGAGTAGCATGGTTTTTTCTCCTGGAAACTCGGGGTTTTTCGCCTAGCAAACAGAAAATCGACCACAGAACACACAATTTACAGACATATACACGGAGCAATATGGCTTTAGTCGCTGATGCTCCTTAAACCCTACAACAACAACATATAACATAAGCAAGATATAAAAATTAATTGAAAGGAACATTGTCACCCTTGCTGAACTGCATTCCTGTCATATGGCTGCACCAGATGTATACCAACTCGTAAATCGTGCTCAATCCAGGAGAGCTGTAAAAGATGGACAGCGTCCGGTTCTTTTGTCTAAATACACACGACTGTGTTCCCTACAAGGTATGTTCCCAAAAACTGTGTAGTGATAAGAGTATAGAAATACGGCGATGGTAGAAATCTATAAGAAGATAGAATTCTAGACCTCCATCAGGCCTTTTCCTACAAGTTATACAATGGAGGGAATTGCCACAACTTTACAACCTTTCCTGAAGGCAGTGAACGTCTGTTCAAAACAATTATGAAGAATATTGAGAAGGGCAACAAGATTAGTGAATGGAACAAAGGGTTGCTCTTACGAAGAAAGACTTAAGTTTTGCAAATTACAGAGTCTGGAGACTAGGCACCGGCGAGGTGATCTGATAGAGGTGTATAAGGCTTTGAATGGTTTGAGCATGCTCAATGCCAATGGGATTCTTCATCTTGCTCAGAATAATCAGCTCAGAGGGCATAAATTCAAATTGAGGAAGGACGGATGTCGGATAGATGTGCGGAAATTTGCCTTTGGCCAGCGGGTGGTTGGTTGGTGGAACCGACTTCCATCACTTGTTGTTGAAGTTGATAGCCTAAACAAATTTAAGGCTCAACTGGACAGGTATTTCGAGCGAACGGAGGGGTGAAATGGGAGTGGTGTGTTTTTTTTTTTTTTTTTTTTTTTGTTTTTTTTTTGGCTGATGCTGAATAAGCTTGCTTTCTTGCATCATATACCTCTACTAATGCTAATCATACTTGTGTTCTTCAATATAAGGGGGCCATAAGCTGCTATGTGGTGCATCTTCACCACATAGAAATATAACTATGTGGTGCATCTTCAGTTACAGTTAATGAAATTAGCATTTGAAATTGTGAACTAACATTAGTAACCTGCTATAATTATAAATTGTAAATAATTTATAGTCTTCACCCTTCTAGCCATTATGGCAGTACAGAGTGTTATGTGACTAAACTGAGTTAAATAAATAAAATATTCAGAGCAATTAAAATATTAAAACATATAACAAACATAATACTTTATTCTTGTTCATAATTTAATGTGGTAGGTACTTAGGTTCTTCTTATGACATTATAATAACTTAACGCATCACGACCTCTTTAATTTTGAATTTTATATAGTAAATGAAATTTTAACAATTTTACACATGGAAAATTAGTTTATTGTAACATTTCAGCAGGCAATTAGAAACTTCCTGCACTCTGAACCGTTCCATATTCGTTTTCCGATTGGAACTGTTCAGCGTCAGGAATTTTTTAGATGAAGAATAATTACCATTTCAATGAAATAATTTTTCTAGTATTTTATTTACTTTATTATATTTCTCAGCGAGTCCTTTTAAAGTCATATACTGGCCTTTTATAAACACATTGATTTTGGATGTCTATTCGACGAATACATCTACCCAACCCTTTTCAGGATGCTTTCTGGCTTTACCTGTTCCTGGTATGGGAGTTACTTCAAAACAATAAACACTAAGGAGATAGCATATTTCAGACTTCAAGCATTATTACAGGTCTCTCCAATTCTCTCACCTTAATTTCAATAGATAATAATGAAAATATTATTCATTCGGATTTTATTGTAAAATCATCATCATCAGCCATTTTCAATCCACTGCAGGATGGAGGCCTCTCCAGCAACTTTCCATTTCCTTCTGTTTTGAGCACTGGCCATCCATTTACTACCCACAGACTCATGAATTTCATCTATCCATCTCCGCCTTTGCCTTCCAGGATTTCTTCTAGCTCCTCTTGGGTACCATTCTGTTATTTTTTTAGTCCATCTGTCATAATGTCTTCGAGCTATGTGTCCTGCCCAAGACCATTTTAGTTCTTTAGTTTTGATAAGAATGTCCTTTACTTGAGTTTGCTGCCTAATCCATGTGTTTCTCTTCTTATCTAACAGTCTGATTCCCAATATAATTCGTTCCATTCTTCGCTGTGTAGTTCTCAGCTTCTCTTCCATTCTTTTGGTGAGTGCCCAAGTTTCACTTCCATAAGTCATGGTGGGGAGTATACATTGGTTCATTATTTTACGTTTCAGACAAACTGGGATGTTGCTTTTCAGTATGTGACTATATTTCCTGAATGCTATCCATCCAAAATTTATTCTTCTCTTGACTTCCAGCCATTTATCATTATTACAGCTAATAACTTGTCCCAGATAAGTATATGAGTCCACTTTTTCAAATCCATATTATCATAGATCAAATTTTATTGTCAAAAACTCAGCCTTCTTTAATTTGTATTTAGACATCTTACAATTTGAAGTTAATCATTCAAAAAGTTCTATATTGCAAATTGTAACGCTGTAAAATCGAGTGCCGTTCAGGAAATGAATTTAATGTTTTCTTGCAAAAGCAAACAAGTTTTGTTACTTTTTTCTAGCTCAGCTTACACAGATCAACAAGGTTTTTTTTTGTTTTGTTTTTTGTTTTTTTTTTCATCAAGAAAAGAAGTATATAGAACAGACAATATGTGGATGCTTATTCCAATTTTTTTTTTTTTTTTTCGGTTTTCCTCTAGCACGCCTAATTTATGTGATGAATTCAATTACATAAATGTGATGAGAATGATTATACCACTCATATACCTATTCAGTCAACCTACTTGAATATAATGATTATTTATTTATTATAATTGTTTATACAGTCATATATATGTATGTCATTGTTTGACTGTCTGTGTCCTTATTATTTAATGATTTCATTATTTGATTATAAATTATTTCAGTAAGATTCGGTAATTACTGAATCACATTCACTATGCCTCGAAAGTGTAAAAATCACCACAGCAAATTCTGCCAGGTATGCTCCTTTTTTTTCTCACTAAATCATAAGGGGAACAATCACGACGGATGCTCGGAAAATTTACCAGCTATACTTTGGCTATACCCTAGCTAGGCAAGTGGTCTCCAAAGTGGGGTGTGCAAGATAATCTGCAACAAAGCAATATTTATTAATTATGAAAACTTTTTAGTTTGTTGAAACTTAATTGAAAATAAAAATTATAAATAAATGTTTTTTTTAATACTTCAATATGCGGCTTTGTTTGATCATACACGTTAAAATTTTGTACTTGAATTTCAATTTCATTTTGTTTTGTATTTTTTTATTTGTGATCTTTTAAAATTATGTGATTTTAGACATAATGCCTTCCATGTAAATGATTTATAAATAAAAAATAAATAAACTTATATATTTAATTTTTCATTCCGGAGTGCGCGCTAGCCCTTTTAAGTAAAATAAGGGTGAGCGACCAAAAAAGTTTGGAGATCACTGCCCTAGGCGACCAGAACGAAAAATAAGCACATTCATTCGAACCTGGATTCAGCGATGAGGCCAGTCCCTCACGATAACAGTATACCAATTTCCGTACCACGACAACATGGACTGTACTCTTTAGAAGACGAAATAGAATGCGATGAAGGTGAGGCGCCTCCGTAGCCAGGTGGGAAGGAGCAGCAGTGTGTAGCACACGCTTCTTGATTAGACCGGGGTTCGAGCCCGTCACCACCAAATACGGAGGATGCGGAAAGGTCAGGGAATGACCACCGCATATCCCGGAGCAATATGGCCTTAGTTGCTAATGCTCCTAAAAAAACAAAACAAACAAACAAACAAGCGATGAAGGTGCGGTTGGCGGAGACTCAGAACTTCAGCCGATCCTGGGTATACACCAGATGAAGAAAGATCGGAGCCAGAGCTGCTACCCAAGATGAGATGAATGACCTCATTAGATCTAGCCCTCTCCAAAGATAAAGCCGAACTTCTCACCTTGAGACTAAAGTAAAAATACCTTTTTTTTTTTTAAGAGACACATCAATAGGTCTCACTATCGAAAAAGAAACCAAGTTTTTGCGGCATTCTTACAGTAAACCGTATGTTCTGCTACATGACATCAACGCAGTTTTTAAGGAATTGTCACAAGTTCATTGCATCGAAAAAGAGAAGTTTAAAAGCTATTCCCTTGCATAACGGGAAGTTAAAGCCATCTGTCTGCATTGCCCACTCTGTTCACCTAAACGAGATATACTATATCATGAAGACACTATTCAAAACATTTCAATACGGCATTCATTAACGGAATATCTGCATGACCTCAGTCATTGGTACTTATCGAGGGCTTAGTGTCAGACAACGTTAACTACAAAATTGCATTTTTGTTTTGAGAAAACTTTTTAGTTTAATTTTATACAAATAACATGCATATCATGTCATAGAAATCTAATTCTCTAGTAGTTTACAAATTAGCTTAGGCTATAAGCACATTTTCGGTAAATCAAGGAAATATCAAATTACTTTTTCTTAGTTTATTACAAAAACATTTACTACAAAATGATTTGTAGTTAACGTTGTCTGACACTAAACCCTCGATATGTTAATGGCATGCAAAGAGGGTTCACAAAATATTGTGGTTTCCAATGCCTATGGGGCAGCCGTTCTACCTCAAACCAATATATCAGACATGACTGGCCTCAAAGAAGCGCATACTTCTTTAGAAAACGTGCGTTAATAACTTTGATGAGGAGAAAAAAGTTTTTCCTTTTGTTGACAAGTGTTAAGTCCAAAGACATAATCAGGTATATTTTTAAACGCTAAATAAATGTTAATAATCTAAGTATAAAACATATAACACGTAATATAAAGATTTACGTATATAAATCTACACTGGGTTATACACTGGGCCAACCCTAGAGTTCAGGGGAGAGAGTCGGGTGAGAATTAAATGTTGGAAAAAATGACAGCAAGGAGAAGTTTTCCATGATGATTGAGGAAGAATCCCTTTAAAAATTGAAAAGAGAAAGTTACTTGCGCTTTTATTATAATACCAAGTTGAACATGAAGATTCCTGCGGATACAATGAGTACTACGGCTTAAAGCCCTATTGTCGGAAAGGAAAATTTAATAATAACTATTGCTCATGGAAGATGCAGATGGCATCACAAAAGCCTTCAAGGTCTGATACAATCAGCAATATAACAATAAGCCATATAATCATGAGTTCCCTATTTAACACTATCTGTGCGCACTATATCCTAGTAAGGATGTCTTTAAATTGCGAACGAAAAAGAAATGTTGCACTTACCATCTAAAATGAAAAGTTAATCCTATTAGTTTCTTCTTCTTTGGTCCTTAGCTGGCAGCTGGGGGAGGCGGTTGGCCACGCAACCAGTATGCTGCTGTAGGTGCCGCAGGGTTTCGGACTTGCTCTGTGATGTTCTTCCATACCTTACGATCCATGGCTTCAGTCCTGGCCTGGTTAAGGTCGAGACGTCGGCTCTTCAAGTCATCTTCCACTTGCTTGGCCCACGTTTTCCTAGGCGCGGTCCGTTGGATGCTCCATTGGGTGGGTCGTTGTCTCCAAAGGAGTGTGGATGGTATTCTGTTCGTGCCCATTCTACATACGTGGCCAAACCATCTGAGCCTTCGCTTCTGGATTTGGTCGGCAATGGTTGGTTGCTGTTGGCATCTGGCGCGAATGGTATCATTAGTGATGCGGTCGCGAAGAGAGATGCCCAAGATCTGCCGCAGGCATCGCATTTGGAATACCTCAAGTTTGTTCAAATCTAACTTGAGACAAGTCCATGTTTCCGATCCGTAAAGAAGAATGGGCAGGATCAAAGTCCGGAAGAGTCGGATTTTAGTCTTTGTGGAAATGTTGGTCCTCTTCCACAGACACCATTTGAGCGAGGCGAACGCAGTGGCCGCCTGTCCAATTCTGCTGTGGATTTCCATGGTGGATGCAACTTTCTTCTCCTGGACCAGCGACCCAAGGTATTTAAAGTCCTGCACTTGCTCGATCTGGACGCCTTCGAGATAGATGGTGGCTTGCGACCCATCTGTTGTCAGGACCTTTGTCTTACCAGCATTGATCTTCAAACCGTATGGCCGGGCAATGCGGTAATAAAAGTACTTTTTTCATCCGACTGTTTCACCTTACTTAAGCTGCAGTTTCAGCAGTTTCTCTGCTGAAACTGCGGCTTTATATTTAGTTGGAGTTTATGATATTTAAGTGAATAAAGAATGGCATACAAAACTTACATTTTCGATTTGCATATTTAAGTACCTTTTAGCAAGAGTACAGAAAAACTTACTCCAGATGAACGATATTTCTATACGGGTTCGTTATCGACTTGAAAACGTAAAATTAAACCAATGTTTCAAATTAAAAATTGCATGCTTTGTATTCATTTCCACTTGAAAAAAAATGAAATAACAAACGACACTAAACAAGTGGCAGAGTAGAATTTCATAGAGGTTGTTTCCATCTTCTCTCAAGATAGCAACTCAAAATTAGGGAAAAATAATTTTTAAATCCTAAAAATACTCAGAACCGTGCAAAAAGTGGGAGGACGTGCTTGGACGCGAAGCACGCGGATCTCAACATGAATGAAATTCCTTAAAGTTTGATAAAATTGTGAGGGGGGATAATTTTGTTTCAAGATGATGGATAGATATTAACAGATCCATCAGAATGCTCGGGAACTTTCCTCCCCCCTCCTTTTTCCAAATGCACCAAATTTAGAAACAGGAATAAATACTAAACATGGCCTAAATGGGTGAAGATTATACTTTGAGTGACTGGCACAAGGATTGCAAATATGATTTAGATTGGATTATAAATGCAAACCATTCTAAATAGGTGTGGTTCAGAACGGAGTGAAGGCCATCCTGTTTCAAGATGACGGATTAAAATAAAACATCCTCGAGGTAGTAGTGTCCTATAATACTGTAAATACAAAAGTTATTAGATATACTCACAGATATGGTGTTCGCATAAGCCCGCATTCCATATCTAGCAAAGTGGGCAAAAACACAGGGAAGAATCCCAGTGAAAATTCTGAGACCGACTAACTCAGTCTGTCTTGAGAAGACAACCATCTTGTTTCATCGAAATGGCTGATCAAGATAAAAAATAATAACTCCATCAGAACATCGCTTCGTGAGTATTGCAAATTTGATTTAAACTTAAGCTAGATATCTACAAGTTTTATGATATGGACGGGGTTCGAAACCGAAACTTCCCAAAGTTATGCTGTCGCCAGGGACAGCAAAGTTTTCCGAAAAGGTTTTTTTTTTTTTTCAATAAAGAGAATTATCTGTTGTTTATAGTGCAAGACTGAAGTAATGGGGCTGCTCATGGAAGAGACTAAAACCTAGTACTATCCAGAACCTGCGTTTCTCTATGGCAGGAGTGGCCAACTTAATTTGTGATGCGATCTACTTTTTTCCTTCAAAATGTGCCGCGATCTACCATCTCAAAAATTTCATTGCACAAGGTGCACAAATCGAGGGATGACTGTATATTTAAAATTCGTCGTGATCGACCGAAATTAAATCCGCGCTCGACTCGTTGGCCACCCCTGCTCTATGGTATAAACTTACAAGTTCATACCTAATATAGCCATAGAGCATAAGTCCTACTCTTATTTAATAGTCTTAATCTTTCTAGACCTGAAGCTTCTTAATTTATTTTAATTTTGTATAATCACTATACATTTACTTTATGTGGAATTTTCCATTGTGACTATAAAGCAAACTTTGTTTAAATAGTGAAACAAGACTATCGAAATGCTTCTTTCACAATAATTTTAAAAATGCTATTGAAAAATTTTCGCAACAGCGTTCCCTTAAGGGAACGACAGAAGATGCAGTACCGCTTTGATGGAGGCTTTAACAGCATCTCCGTTGATTAGGACTTGGCCACAGAAGCAGAAAAAGTAATTTGAAGAGCGAATCACATGACTCGAATTAATCACAGCCACATATAACACTTGTTTCAGTATCAATTTTTGCAGCATCGGCGTGAGACAAAGGTAAAAATAAGATTTCACTCTCAATGAGGATCAACTGTAGGAGGGCAATGCACGAGATTAAAAGACCACCTCTTCGCTAGGTTACTTTGATTATGCGTGACCAGACACAGGTGGTAGGAGTAGCGGTGAGCATTTGATCCGCCGCAAAGATGACCTTTTTTCCCTACCTTGAATTTTGCAAGTTCCCTGTAAAGGCGAAAGCTCATTACAGTGTCTAGACTAATAGGCTGATAGTGTAGATCTTGTCTTTGAAGGAAGCAAATCAACCTGCGTGCCTCATGTAATAACGTTTGTGTGTGTGCGCGCGTGCGCATGCGTGCGTGAACGCGGCTCTGAATGTGGCGTCTGCCTCCATGTTCCCAGTAGTGATTATAAGAGCGACATCTAATTAACATCAATTGCATTAACAGAAACTAGAAGTTTTTATGTTTGATGCGTGACACATGCGTACTTCCAAAGAACACGTGTCTACTCATTGTACTTATTGCAACTACGTAGGCATGGCAATTTTCATGAAGTGAGGTCATCAGAGTACACATGTACACAGATAATTTCGCTATCAATTATTATCACTACACTACAGACTGAGTAAGCTTCTAAACTGATAATTATGAAAAGCCATTTCTGAATAAACAGTGACGAATAATTATGAATAAATTTTTTTCCTTAACTCAAATAAATAAAAATCATTCTTATGGTATGAGTAATATAAATTCTTATGGTAATCGAAAATAATACAGCTAGATCAAAACAGGGGATAATGAAGAGGATGCCCACGGCATTTATTGTAATTTTGGCCCACTTTCCTTTTGGAAATTGGGCCTACGAGATTACGGTGTGCGCGCGCATGCATCCCCTCCCTAATAACTTGAATTTACCATCCAATTAAATCATACAGTAAATGTAATTTAATATCTGCCACCTGAAACAAGATGGCAGCCACTTAAAATTATGAATCGTTTTCACTATCATTATACTGACACCGCGGAAAGCCACGAACTAGTAATATTTATACCTATACATCCGCCCGTGGCGGTATCTCATAGCCTAAGCTGAATTGGCGCTTACTCTAAAACAATCCAACCCAAATCGCCTTTCCAAATTGCAAAAATTACAAACTTGAAGCCTTGTTTACACGTTACAGTGGAGAGGCGAGTCATCGAGCAAGCTGCTAGCCTCATTTTGTAAATATGACCATAATCATTCCAACGAGTGTTTACATGCGCCTAGTGTGTTTCGTATTAGTTAAGTGAATGTGAGAAAATGGATCTTTCCGTTATAAAAATATTTCTGTATTACACATTAATTTTTTATATATCCCTGAAGAAGAGACGAATAAGAAAAAAAAAAAAGCTCTGGGCTAAGAAATGGATATTAGATCTACAGAAGAAGGTCTACACGTTCTGCTTTCCATTTCTGGTCTTCATTCTAGTGTCACATTAACATGTAAACGCCTACCAGTAGCCATCTGCTAGACCTAGAAGGCGTATACATGTTCATAGCGCCTTCACTAGCTCGCATGTGTAAACAAGCACTCGCAAAGTCCCTTCCTGCTTTGCACCGCTGCTTAATACCTATTCTTGCATGACTGATACAATTTCTGAATTAATACGAATCTAAAATGATTATAAGCAAAGGGAACAAACTAGATTATAAACAGAGGGAATAACGTACCTCGATGGTCAAAATCTATACTGTAACTGTAGCAAGACACGTCCTGGTGGAAGCACTCCACCAGCAGTTGTCTTGATATTGAATTACTCTAAATAAAAAAAACACTGCTCCAATAGAGAATTATACTGTATTTTATTTCTGTAACATTTCTGGACGGTCTGTGACAGCCAGATCCTCTTCTTGCACCTTCACGATGGTGGGACTGTTAGTAATCCTGGGTATAACCTCCATGCACAAGCACATTGTGGATGACCACCCAAGTGTGAACCAACATAATCAGGGGTCGAGGTGTGGCGCCCACACCACATGGAGGAACGCCACCCCTCTGTGTTACCAGGCAATACTAGGTGGTAGATGCCTCTCATCAACCGGTGCAATACCACCACTTTGCTTATTGGAGGCTTGAAGTGGTGGAACCCATGTTTAGTCTCCACAGCTAAATTCCGGTCAACCCTTCCCCATCTCTTCCATCAGGCAGTATGACTGATGACTTCTGAAGTTATGACGAACATCATGGCGAGATCCAATCTTCCTTACATTTCGAGGATCTGGGTATATTCTTACCGTGCGTATAAAATTTCATTACTTCATACAGCATGTCCCCCCCCACACTTTTTCTTACTATTGAATACACCATGAATTGTCAAACTAATAGAGTAAGCTTATCTGCGAAGAGATCTAAACCTCCCAAGCACTTCCTAGTTCATTTCACAGATTCTAATCTCAACGATGTCCATTTCCACTTGCGGTCTACCAAACTCCATGTACTTTTTCTTGACAGAATCTCAGTTACGGGTTGATTCAACTACTGCTCATCTCAGTTGTCCAAATTATTCGCTGTATGATTCCTTTCGCCTCAAAGGTGGTACTTGTGCATATGTCCCTTCCGTTATTCCCTGTCAGAGACTTGGTAATTTGGAATCTCCTCTTTTCGATCTTCTCTGGTTTAAATCTCTCTACCTCATTGTGTCAAATTCATCTGTTTTCTCTACCGTTCTCCCAACTCCACTAATCACTTGGAGCTCTTCGACTTCCTCTCTTTGCAACTTGACTTTCTCCAGTCTAACTTTCCTAACAGTTAGGTAATTTTCGTTGGTGATTTTAATGTTCACAACTCCAGCTGAATATCGCACTTAACTTATACATACTGATGATGCTATATGCTTAATACATACTTAATGATGCTATCGCACTTAACTTATACATACTCCAGCTGGCTTAATTTAAATTATAGAGCTATATGATATTAAATATACTGTACTATTAAACAGTATTTAAATATATTAATATACGGTTTCAAAACAGTATAACTGCAGGAAAGTGCAAGAAAGATGATATTTTAATTCGACCATTTTCAACAATCTAGTTGCGTGCTGATGCAGGTAAAGAGTTGAGTTTTGCTCTTTATCTTTCAAGGTTTTCAAACTTAAATTTATGGACAAAGGCATTAATGCATGTGTTACTTTGATATATGATATTGATCTTAAAGACATCCTGTTCAGTGTTTCTTCAGGCTTTGCCTGTGGCATCTCTCAGTGGGGCAAAAAGCGGAAGAACAGAATATCTAATGCTCCCACTAAATTCACAATACAGTACAATAAATTTCGAATTGCAAATACTAAACAAAAAAGGTTAATGCAACGGTCAGAAATTTAAATTTAGAAAACATTATCGACGAGGGCAACTTAAAACGAGACCGCACAGCAATGGAAAGGATTTATAAAAAAAAAAAACAAAAACTAAATGCCTTTTTCGTGAAAATCAAGAGATAACCAGTTCGCACCGTGCATTATAAAGAACGTAAAAGCACTCAACGATAAAGGCTTTTAAGATTTGTACATCGGCTTAAAATTCACTCTAGCGCATCAGCATTTTTAAATACGGACTGCTGTTCCTATCAAAGAAGACCAAAATCTCTAAAAAGCAGGGTTCAGAGTGAATTTTTGTGCGCTCGTAGGCCGTACTGAGATCATGAAAATTCACATGCCGCACACGAAGGCAAATACGTTATATCTAGAAATAATCCAGAAGGCCATCGCGCAGTTTTTCGGACTGTTTTGTGAAACAGGATATCGCAGGATAACTTATCTTCCAATTGTGCAGACGACGACGTGTTTCGTCGTTTTAACCACGAAGATCCTGCATATCAAAGACAAGACACGTTGTGCCTTCTTAGCCGCTTGTTCAGGCTGCATGGAAAATTTCACGTCTGGCTGAATAGTAACCCTCTAAAGACTTTATCGTCCCGAACCACTCTTAACTCTTCCCTCTAGTTTATAAGTAACTCATGGATTTCTGTTCCCCAGGTGCGAAACCTTACACTTAGAAGCGTTAATTAATTGCCATTTTTCAGACCAATTGTGAAAACTATCTGTCATTTTGAAGCGAAATGAAGCGTTAACCACACTTCCTACCTTTATATCATCATCAAACTTTGACAACTTTCCCTGCACTTTCTGATCAGTGTCAAACAGAAGTGAAGAAAACACTGAACCCTAAGGAGCTACACTGTTCCACCCTACTCTCTCTCTCTCTCTCTCTCTCTCTCTCTCTCTCTCTCTCTCTCTCTCTCTCTCTCTCTCTTTTTTTTTTTAGTCAGCCCTTGATCCAACGAAAGACTTTATCACTAATGACAATTGTTTCAGCTTATATAATAGGCTTTCATGGGAAACCATGTCAAAAGCTTTACTGAAATCAAAGTTGTTTCTTGCATCCAACCGTTTTGACTTCGTCTACACTTCGAATATCGTGTTCATGTATGGAGACCGCACCGAAAGAAAGACATAGATCATCTTTAAAGTATTCAGAGACGGGTAACTCGCCTGGTAAGTCGGCAAAAGGGCGTCCATATGAGGAAAGACTTCGAACATGTGGGTTGCAGAGCTTGGAAACTAGGCATCTTAGAGGAGACTTGATTGAGGTGTTTAAGGATCTGAGAGGCAAAAGTAAAATGAATGAGGACGAAATTTTCACGGTTATAAATGATTCCAGAACTATGGCCATAAATTCAAGTTACGGGGGGAGATGTTTATACTGGATTGCAGGAAGTTTTATTTTAGCCAGCGAGTTATAATTTACTGGAATAAGTTACCTATGTGGGTAGTAGAAGCTGAAAGTTTGGGGAAATTCAAATGTCAACTGGATAGTTGCCTACGGGCTAAGAAATGGATATTTCTTATCCCGTAGGCAACTATCCAGTTGATCCAACTATCCGGGCTAAGAAATGGACATTTCTTAGCCCGGATAGTTGAAATGGATATTTCTTAGCCCGTAGGTAAAACCGTAAAGAAATGGATATTTCTTTACGGTTTTACTTCTTTTTTTTTTCTTTTTTTTTCTTCCTTTTTTTTTATTCTTCTTCCTTTCTTTTTTTTTTCTTCCTTTTTTCCTTCCTTTTTTTTTTATTTGGCTGCTGCAGCATAAGCCTTAGATTTCCTTGCACCATATGGCCATTACTAATACTAATTACCTTTAAAAACTCAAATTTGGAAAGTTTTTAATAAAATTCCAACTATTAAAACAAGTTCTATCTTCACTTTCATTTTTTTTATGTGCGCAAGCAGTATCCTATTTCACGTTTTCAGGTAGCTGAGGAAGCCGTGTGACACCCTTGACTGTTTTATTTCTGTGCAGGATCAGCTCATTTTTTAGGCCAGTATATCTGTTATAGCTACAAATAGTATACGCTGATAGTGTTTATAAACAAGTAATAGTCTCGAACGATAGTTTACGAAGCCATTAAAATTTTTAAAACCTTAAAATTTTTGATCCTTAAAACCATCCATTTTTTGAAGCAATCAAAATCGCATCCCATAAAGTGTTATCCGCAAAAACGCATCCGATAAAGTGTTATCCTTGTCACCATCAACACCAACTTGCAGTTGGTTGGATTTTGTATCCAGAAACTACGAAATCATTTCATTCTTAATTCTGCCACTCTCTCCTTGATCTTCCCTTCTAGGCCATTTACCAATCTTTCATTTCGCCTTTTTTGCGATACTATCAAGTGACCCTAATATCTATTAGATATAAAGTTTTTAATTACTAATCAATCATCGTAATGTCATAGCGACTTGGTGCAATCACTCTATCGATATTGAACCTTATGACCCTCATTTATTATTATTGCAAACCGGGGATATCTCGGCCAACTTAATATTTTATTACCAACAGGGTTACCTGCTACTCTGATTCTTATACGATAGGCTTCAAGGATGACTGATATACATCCTGTTTTATCTTCTTTAAGAAAACTGATCAATAAAGAATTCGCTGACTGAAATTCTAAAGGGTAAAAGAAAGGACTATTTTGATTCCAAAGGAGCATTTCATTTTCTTTCCATGCCCAGTCACTAAAACAGAGGACTTATTGTCATATTAAAATTTTACATTTCTTACAAGAAGATGATTAAAAAGAGAACATAATTACGTAACTTTGGCTTCAAAATAAAATTGTCGTTATTGGGAAACTGTCTGATAGGCCAGCAAAAAAGCTACATTACTGCGTTACAGCTAATGTAATGTAATGTAATGTAGTAATTTTAATTATTTTCTGACTTAGAACCGCAAATATTTTCAGATGTATTTACGCTTCTTACTCATGTTTTCCAGCGATAGGATGTGTGGGGAGAGGTGAATATGCAAAAACGGTACTAAATAAAATACTAATACTGTTGCTTTGTTTGAAAGATCAAAATGAAGAGGAAGTCTTTTGCTTGCGTTTCCTCCTTCCCTATCCTTGGTAAGAGCCAACAAATTATTGTTATCCGTTTATTAACCACAAGAAACTGTGGATCACCCCGGGACGGCAGTGTGCCAGGAGGGTGAGAGATTTACATACTTGAGGTGCGAGGAACCACATGTACAAGACCCGAGATATTTAGATAATTGAACTTACATACGTTTCAAATAAAACAAAGTTTATAGTAATAGACATCAGAATTTAAAAATAAATAAATAAAAAATGTATATATGGAAAAAAAATGCAGCAGGCAAAAAGTCCAGGTGTAGGCGATCATTACAGGTTCAATAGTTGGTAACAGTTCTTGAGGCATTCCTTTCTGTAGAGCTTGTCCTCACAGAACATATCAGGGTTGATGCCCAATTTATTGTAGATTTCCGGCAGTTGGCCGGAAACATGCCCCTCAGGGAATCAATGTTTGTGAGTGTAAACCGCAGAGGGTGGCAGGAGTCGTGACATTCATCTCTTGTGTTCTTTGGGCCAGAGATTAACGGGGATACAGATGGAGCATCTATTCGGCCTGTGATAAGCCGAGCTAGCATGAGTACATTTCTTGTCGTGATGAGAAGTCTCCAGGGAGTGGTCCCTAGATTAGCTTGGAGGATGGATCTGGAGATAGTAGAAGGGTGACCCACCACCTTGTTCATCCATCTGAGCAACCAGTATTCTAGACTGGAGTGTATTTTTTTAGGTGGGAGGCAGGAGCTGATGCCCAAATTTCAGATGCGTAGAGAGGGACAGGGGTAATGCACCTCAGAATGTACCGACAAAGCAGCGCTGGCTGATGCACACCAACTAGCTCCTGACGCACTACCCGTAGTGCCGCGTACGTCTTCTGTCTCATCCAAATTCAGGAGCATATCCTTCGTTTATAATATTAATCGTTCTCTGTGATTCCTTCCGTGAGGGTGTTGTTTTAACTTCCGAGCAATGATTCATTTCCAAGATTTAGTACGCAGATATGCATGGTCGCGCACGAAGGCAATTATATCACAAACTTTCCGAAAAGTTGCGAAGTTGTCAAATATTTTTGGCCATCGATGAGCCTTTGAAGGAAAGTGATACATTTGATAGCAGCTACACCAAAGCTCGCAACAATTGTAAAGCAGTTAGTAATCAGTCCAAACTAGATTTTGGACAGGCTAAGAGTAGAAAACTTGCTTCTTGCCCTAATGGTAGGTAGCCGAGCATTCTGGTCTCTTGCCAAAGCAATTGGCCGCAACTTTTGCCCATCTCTGCTCCCACCTCTGTCAAAACCAGATGGTTCTGTTGTCACTTTGGCCAAGGATAAAGCTGACCTGCTAGCATCCCATTTTTTTTCATGTATTAATGATCTTGGTAAAACACCTCCCACCATTCCCAACACGCTCTATTCGATGCTTCCTGTGGTCTTCCTTCAAAAGGATGTCAGAAGGATTTTGACGAATCTTGATGTTAAGAAAGCTCCAGGTCCTGATGGTATTTCTCCACTTATTCTCAAAACCTGTGCTCATGAACTTACTCCTGTTCTTTGCCTCCTGTTTTCACTTTCTTATTCCAAATGTGTTTTTCCCTTCTGCTTGGAAATTTGCTCATATCCAGCCAGTTCCTAAAAAGGGCGACAAATCCCTTCCATCCAATTATCGTCCCATTGCAATTACTTCTACTCTTTCTAAAGTAATGGAGAAATCAATTAACCCTCAACTCTTAAACTACCTAGAAACCTTCCGTCCGATCAACGATCGCCAGTATGGATTCCGTCAGTGTCGATCCACTGGTGTTATTCTGGCTTATGTTACCCATTTATGGACAAATTCAATGGAAAAGTTAGGTGAAACACAAGCAGCTGCTCTTGACATCTCAAAGGCTTTCGATCGTGTTTGGCATAAAGGCCTTCTAAACAAGCTTCCATCTTATGGTTTGCCAACTGTTTTTTGTAATTGGTTATCCAATTTTCTCTCTGATCGCTCACTGAGGGTACTGGTAGTTGGTTCTCTGTCTTCTAACTTCTCCACTAATGCTGGTGTTCCCCAAGGTTCAGTTCTTTTCCCCACTCTTTTCCTCTTGTATATTAATGACCTTTTTCCATTGACTGGAAATACTATCCATAGTTTTGCCTATGATAGCACATTGCATTCCACTTTCCATTTTGAGAAACCTTGCCCTGCTCAATCAGCTTCAACTTCTCGAATATCCGCTACAAATTCCTTAAATGTCGATCTCCAGGTAATTCTCCAGTGGGGCAAAGACAACTTAGTTGATTTCAATCCTTCTAAAACTGTCTTGTCTTATATCTCGCAAAGAGGATTCTTCTGCTCCTATGCTTATATCTGATGGCACCCCGATTTCTAGGCAAGTTGATATATCTCTTTTGGGGATTACTCTGACTTCTAATCTCTCTTGGCACAAGCACATTACAAATATTGTTTCTTTTGCATCTAAAAAACTTGGTTTTCTCTTTTTCTCTCGCCCGTTACTTTTCTTCCAAACAGCTGTTCACCCTGTACAAATCGCAAATCCGCCCTACCATGGAATATTGTTCCCACATCTGGGGCAGTGCCCCCAAAACCTCTCTCAGGCTTCTAGATTCCATTCAGAAGAGGGCAGTTAGGTTAATTAATGACTCCTCTCTAACAGAGTCTCTCCACTCGCTGTCTCGTAGACGTACTGTTTCTGTTGCATGCCTTTTCTACAAATACTTCCATGGGCACTGTTCTTCTGAATTGGCTTCTTTAATTCCCGCTCTCTCTTTCAAAACAGTCCGAACACGTGCCGCCACCAGCCAACATCCATTTACTGTCCAACTTCAAACTCACAGAACCAACTTTTCATCTTACTCGTTTATTCATTTAACTGCCGTTTTCTGGAACAACCTCCCTTCATATGTCTTTCCTGAAAATTACAGTCTACAGAAGTTCAAGTCTAATGTCAACAAATATCTTCTCTCGTCTTCTCAACCTCCAACCCAAGCACGGTACTAAGTACTATAGGTTCTAATACCTCTCACGTTTGGGGTTTTCATAAAAAAATATATATATATCCCGGGGATGACCTTGTTAATAAATTGGCTGTTCACATTCCGGTAGTTCGGATTATTTATTTATCAAGTAATATTCATCCATAAGCTGGTTATGGAGTTATATTGTTAGAATAAAGCATAATATATAGAATGGCTATTCTTCTGGGTCGCTGGTATACGCAAAGTTATTCTTAATAATTATTGCTCCTAAAAGTGAAATGAAATCTTATCTGCCAACTAGGCATTTTATAAATACTGGTCAACAATAGAAATCTTTTCTGTAGAAAATCCATCTATAACAAGCAATAACGGAGATCTGCATAATTTATTCATTTACTTCCCCCATTAATTACACATTTCTCTCTCTCTCTCTCTCTCGTAAGCACAGTTGGTAGAATCGCCATCCTCCCCACACCGGGTGGAAAAGACCTGAGTTCGAATCCCATCGATGACGGGGGACCTTTTTCACAAGGTGGCTGAGTTGTTCGGTTTCAGGCAAGGGTAGCGTGGTTTTTTTCTCTTGGAAAAGAAACTCGGGTTTTTCGTCCAGCGAACAGAAAATCGACCACACCTAATTTCCAGACCGTATGGAGCAATATGGCATTAGCCGCTGATGCTCCTAAAACCCACTACAACAACAACGCTCTGTACAGCGTAATACTTCTTGAGCAGAAACGTCTCTTCATATTAAATCTATGAGTACGTATTATATTTATTTTTTAAGCAAAAAATTTATTTTACTAGCCGATCCATTTGTTATCTCCAATAAGAAATAATCAGCCTGATAAAAGCAATTTTCTGCATTAACTCCATTAATCTCCTAACTTTCTCATTCTCGGTTCGCTACTAAACTGCTAGGCATGGCTACAGTCGCTAAGAATACTTAAATTTCAGTTAAACAGGATGGATAAATCTGGCATATCTCCAGCGCTCTGATGGTCGTAAAATAACATTGCTAATACGAGCAGCTTCAGGTGATAAGTAAACTGAGACGGCACCTTGTACAACACATTCATCACTTCTTGGAAAGACAACAGAAACAAAATTTACGCGCAACAGACTTAATTATCTTTATACTATACAGATGCTATTTTCACTCTACGTGGGTTAAAATAGCATCTCGTTATTGATCACAGCTGTTTACCGTTCTTTTTTTTTCCCTCCTTTTTTTTTTTTGAGATTGGTTTTTCTACTACCCTTGTGTTCCCGATACGAACATTGCCATATTTCCAATAACCAGTCATTACTAAGTTATTTTAAATAGTAATTCAAGCTACAGTACACCGAAGTGTAACTGCTCATGCGAAACAAAACGCACCATTTACTTTGATTAAAAACAAATAGTTTGTTTTTAATATGAAAAGATATTGCAAAAGAATCTGTTAATTCCACAATTGCTTTATCTTGAACAACCAAGTTCTTACTGATGAAGATAATTATGGCAATTAATTAACACGGCTCTACTTTGAAATGCGGCTATTAGGATATTCAGGCGTTCCAAATAAACAAAAAAAAAAACCCAAAACATTTACGATTTTTGGTGAAACAAACAGAAGTACATTAGGTGTCCTATGCGGTACGATTATATGCTACCTTCGTCGATTTCACATTGACATATTCAATGCTAGGCATTTCGACAGGGCGTCGGTCCCCCTTTAACTGCTGTGGCGCACTCCACCCTCTTCAGTAGATTTTATACCAACGAACGATTGACTGCAGCAGGTTTAGACTTCCATTCCTCCTGCAGAAGGGTGACCACTTGCTACTGATGTGAAGTGTTGTTCTGGTTGTCGCTCTTCCAGTTCATTACAGAGGTGTTGCATAGGGTTCATATCGGACTTTGCGCGGGCCATTCCAACTTTTGTACATTCATATCCATGAACCATGAATCATATCTCGAACAACACTGGATGTATTGCATAGGGCATTATCCTGTAGAAACAAACATATGGTCTGTGCCAAAGAACCGCCACATAGTAAAAAACACTGAATTGCCCAAAATGTTAAGGTAGGCATCACTGTTCTCTGCACAACCACCAAAGGTCCTAGGCAATATTATGAGAAACAGCTCGCCACTGTAACCCCACTTTCCCCGTACTTCATTGTTGGCGCAGTGCAGTCCGGCAGCAGACGTTGCATCCTCCACAAATTTCTACTAAATAATCAGCACACATTCGTTTAATACTTGCTTGCCAATTCGTCTCATCTCTTCAAACCTTGTTGTTATATAATGAGAAAATCTCAGCAAATGCATTAGCAGCAGTCTACGATATGAGGGCCGGCCTCTGCAGGTGCGCAGAGGACAAGAAGTACAGAAAATAAATTCAGGACAACGTACACAAATGTTTCGGATCCAAAAGTCATAGAACTTTATTAGCACAAATAGATCAAGACTTGGTAATATTGATTTTGTATTAAAATAAAGCTTAAATTAAAGGTAATTCTGTTGTATGCTTAAGTTATGATATAAATTATAATTACTGAAGTTGCACAATATTGCAAATACAAATAGATTCAAGTAGTGATCTCGTAGTAGATCCGCATTGGTGTATATTTTTAATTAAAGGCTCACTACCACAAGCACAATTATTGTAAGCGTAAATTTAAATGTAGTAGTGACATGTGATGCAACAAAGCAAGTGTTAGAGCTTATGCAGCATCAGCCACAAAAAAAAAAAAAAAAATACAAAACAATTACCTTTTAAAGTTTGTCCAGTTCCTCCTTAAATTTATTTAACCTATCAACTTCCACGACGGATGGACGTTTTTTTCCAGCAATTAACCACCCGCTGGCTAAAGACAAATTTCCGCACATCTATTCTGCATCTGTCTTTCCTCAATTTGAATTTATTCCCCTTTACGTTCGTAATCTGAACAAGTGGAAGAATCCCATCAGCATTCAGCGTGCTGAACCCATTCAAGGCATTATACACCTCAATCAGATCACCTCGCAGGTGCCTAATCCCCAGCCGATGCAATTTGCAGAACTTAAGCCTCTCTTGGTAAGAGGATCCCTTCATTCCCCTCACTAATCTTGTTGTCCTTCTCTGTACCCGCCCAAGCAAATCTACATCATTCCTAAAATGAAGCTTTCAGAGCTGTACGCAGTACTCAAGGCGTAGCCTGACCATTGCCTTATACAGAGGGACAATCACCTCCTTTTCCCTGCTAGCAAAATTCCTATATCAGTGACAAAACCTCATGACGTGCCCTGGCAGCTTGTCTGCATTGCTCAGAAAACTTCTTATCTGACTGCACAATTACTACCAGGTCTTTTTCATTTTCTACCACCTTAAGTGTAGTACCACACAGTTGGTACGTTTCTCTGGGGTTCCTTCTACCCATATGCAGTACTTTGCATTTGTCAATGTTAAACTTCAGTTGCCACTTTTCAGCCCATCTGCCCAAATTTTCTAGATCCTGTTGCAGTAGCAGACTGCCATTACTGTCATTAACAACCCTGCCAACCTTTGTATCATCTGCAAACTTCGACACTAAGCCTGATATACCTTCATCAATATCATTGATAAATATACAAAACAACAGTGAACCCAACACCGAACTCTGTGGTATTCAATAATAACATTAATCCACGAAGAGCAGCACCCATTGATTACCACCCTCTGTCTTCTCCCACTCAACCATCCTTTTATCCATTGTAGCAACTTACCCTTAATACCATTCTGCTCCAATTTGTACAGTAAATTCCAAGCGCAAGTGTCAAAAGCTTTCCTGAAATCCAAGTATATGATATCAAAATTATTTTTTTGCATCCAGTTCCTTTGTAACCACATGATAATATCCAATCAAATTTGTCAGACAAGACTTTCCCTTAACAAATCCATGCTGTGTCTGAATTATTGCTGCAGTCTTGTCTAGATGATCCTGCAATGCATCTTTAACCAGTGACTCATTATTTTACCCGGAACAGAAGTTAAACTAACTGGTCTGTAATTAATCGTGTCACCGTTCGATTCCCCCTTTGTGAACTTGGGATACATTTGCACATCTCCAGTCCGTGGGGACCTCGCATGAGTCCAAGGATGCTCTCATAATTATGGCTAAGGGTTTGCTTACTTCCTTTGCCGCCTCCTTTAATATAACTGGATAGATCCCATCCACCCCAGGTGCCTTTCTTATGTTTAACTTCAACAATTTCTCCCCCACTTTGTTCTCAGTTATTACAAAATCATTAAGCACCCTGATACAATTTGATAACCTTCTGCCATTTTCAAACCTTAATAACTCCTCATGTGTGAATGTAGATGCAAAATACTCATTCAGTTTGTTTGCTATCTGAGCAGGATCATCAACAGTCGAACCATCGATATCAAATGGACCAATCAGATTCATCTCCTTCCTTTTAGAGTTTATATAAGAAAAGAAATCCTTGCTGTTTTTTTAGCATCCTTTGCCAAAGATTTCTCGTAATCTGCCTGCGCCTGCCTAACCTCCTTTGTGACTTGATTACATACTAGCTTATATCTACCATAGGCTTCTGTGTCGCCTGATAATTTATATCCATCCCATGCATTTTTCTTCTCTGCCACGAGTCTCATTAGTTCATTTGATAACCATTTAGGCCTAAACCTTGAACAATATTTCTTAATAGGTATGAAACTTTTAGTAGCATCCACGATTGATTCCTTGAATGCTTCTCACTTAGAATTTGCTGTTGGTAACATCATCAGTTGATCCCACTGTACAGAATTTAAAAACTGTCTGAGACCACTGCAGTCACCTTTACGGAAGCAAAATCCCTTTCCTTTACCCGTGATGGTAATTATATCTTTAAGTAAATCCCACATCAGTACACTGTGATCACTGCCACCTAGTGGTTCCTTTATCTGCAAGTTCTTAATACACGAATGATCACTGCTGATAACCAGATCAAGAGTATTACTCTCTCTGGTTGCCTCTCGAACATGCTGCCGCAGAAAACAGTCATCCAATAAATCCACAAAAGTTTGACTAGTGTGCGAGTGACCAACCCACAGGTTCCTGTCAATATCTGTGAAGTTAAAATCCCCCATTATAAAACATTCTGATTCACTAGCCCACTCTATTTCTCTGTACAATTGTTCATTGTATTCATTCGAGTCATTAGGAGTATAACACACACTCCTATTCTTATTTTTGCTTTCGCAGTGCTTATGTCACACCAAACTGACTCAACAGTGCATTGTTCATCTATATCAACTGGGTGCACTTCTTTTGATTTTGTTTTTCTTAATTAACAGCATAACACCTCCTCCCTTCCTATCCTGTCTATCCTTTCTTTACACATTGTACTCCCCAAATTCGAATTCTGCATTCATAATATCAGTGTGACACCACGTCTCTGATATCCCAACAATACCCGCCTTTGATGTCTTTACCAACACTTCAAATTCATAAAATTTATTTACTATACTTCTAGCATTGGTATATACATGCACCTATTCTTGTTTTAGTTACCCTAACACATCCCATACACCCACCTGTTTTACGATGACTGCCATTAGTCCCTGAAACCCCCAGCACCCCTCGCTCCAGGCCGCTGCTTATTCTAATAGAAGTAGTGCAAGAATCACCTTCATCTCTGCCTGCGGCTACTTTTAACCTTTTAGTCTGTGAATCCCCCTAAGCTAGCAATTTTCCGATCCACCTAATACTGCCTCGATAGCATCAGAAAATATTCTCCACCAGGCCATGTTGTTAAGCCCTACTAGCAAATAAGAGTTCAGCAACGAAACAGTTTAATATTTCAAAAAAAAAAAAAAAAATCACAGTTCTATAAATGACGTACATCAGGTTTTCGTTATAGAGCGCAACTGACGTAAGAGACGCTGGAAGAAAATAGTTACGGGGAGTGCGCTTCCAACATCGCTAGATTGGAAACTGCGTACAGTGAAAGTTCTAGCATGTTCGCGAGGGAAAATTATACTGACTGAGGATTATACTAATTCGTTCAGCGTACCAGAAAACATTTTTTTATAAATATTTCAAAACAATATTCAGTGAAAGCTGCATTAGTGGGAGTGTTGAGAAAATATTTTATATCATATCCGCCCAAACGGTCTTAAGTTATCAAATAAGGTAATCCAGCTGTAATTCATAATATTCATGAACCTCTCGTGCACCTGTTGCTGCTTCTAATCGTCACATAGCGCGGCCAACTGGGATAGGTATTAGACTTAAGCATTGGCGATGTCCTTGACGGATGGATGTATGCATCGTGAGAACGCGGAAGTCGGTCTGCCAGACATTAGAGGTAGAAGAAGAGACGAGAGAGGGGAATTGAAGGAGGATAAAGCAGAAAAGAAGAGCGGAAGGGGGAATATTTTAACTGATATAGTGAGGACTACTTCCGGACTGTTCTTCAGACTACTTGAGTGGGCGTTAGATTACAATGTAACCATTGCATGTCCTCTTTTCCCTCCCCATCCCGCCTCCCAAGATATCAGTTGGAGACAACGCCCTTGAACATAATTTATATGCCTTTCCAGCAGCGAGTTGTGGGCGTTTGTTCTTTTGTTAATTAGCACTTGGGTGTCCGGCATATCACAGATACAGTTGTTCCAGACACATTGAGCTTTCTACTTCTTCCTGTTAGAACCTGTCTCGCCCCTTTCCAGCCCAGAGAACTCGCAATGGAAACGGTACGACCTAGGGAGGGTTTGATATGACGGAGGTCAATCAGGTATTCAGTCCTAGCAGTTTTTATAGTAATAATTTTTCTCCTGACCTGCATAGAGAGAGAAAGACCGGGTGACATAATGAGCCGCGTGTACCGGTACAATGAGTATTCGTTAAAACACCGGCGCACGTGTGGTTTATAAAGTCCTATGACACGGGTGATTATTTCTAGGTTAAGGAAAGTTTGTCGGAAGGTGCCGCTATAGAATATGAATGATTCAGAACCTACTTCATTGATGTGGTTAATAGGGTGTCACGCAGGTCAATAACTGTCTCCACTCTGTTCTCAATGCACCGAGACGATGGGATATTCGAACGAGTACGTGACTTTATAGGAACTGGTGTGACAGAAAACAGCACAGAAACCGTACAGATATTGGAGTTACGAATGACACTAGCTATAAATTTTGTTAACGATAATCCCCAAGGTGGATAACGCGATCTTTAAAATTCTATATACAACTAATTTCTCTCTCTCTCTCTCTCTCTCTCTCATCTAAACAGTATCCAAATGCAAATCACTGCATAAACATTAACAGATTTACTTTAGTTACCGTGAAACAGAATTCATTTCTTAACCCCTGCACGAGCGTTAACTCCTGTTTTCTGTCGCTTCTCTTCATTTTGGTGTTAAGTCACATGGAAATTTAGTCACATTTCTTCAACCAGAATGTACAGTAATGGAAAAACCCGTTAGCTGCTAATTCTCACATCTAGAAACTTTTTTTCATCTTGATTAATTATCGCAAATATGGAAAGCTCTGGATCCACAGAAGACTTTTTCACTTACTTCATTCATCTGTGGAAAGATTTCATGGAAAAAAAAATGAAAAAACTTAAGCAGCTGCTCCTGGCATTTCTAAAGCTTTCGATTGGGTGTGGCATTAAGGCCTTCTACAGAAGCTCCAAATGTGTGGTCTACTTTCTGCTTTTTTGCAATCCGATAGCCAGTTTCTACTGATAGTAGATGGCTCTGTTGTCAAGCAATGGTGCAGTACTCAAGAGTCTGTTCTTTACCGCTTTTTTCCCTCATGAGACATGGAATTTGAAAATAATTTACTTCTTCCTTCTTATATTCACAATTAGCTCTCTTTAATCTTAAGTATAATTGAGAAAGATAACTGTTCTGCAACTGTCGTTAGAAATATGAGTTAGGGTTCCTAAAATCTTATAAAACTAACTCAGCTCATTTCGAAGTAACAGCCATTAGAATTTAGATTCGGAGGATACAAGCTTGTTTGTCAATAACGAAGTTTGGCACTGTTCATTCCAGAGTGACTGAAGCTCTCCAGTTCATTTGCTGGTCTTTCCATCCAAAATTAGTTGAGTCATAAAAAGTTCAATTCTGACCCCTCTCAAATCGAGGTTCTAGATATTATTCAGCCACTTAGTTTCTTCTCCTCTTGGAATGGTCGTGAACTATTCAAGATATCTAAACAAAAGCACTGAGATGTCTAAATCATCACTATACAATATTAATGTTTTAGTAATGAGATTGCTTAAAATGTATATCTTCCATACGTAATACCGTTTTCCTAATAATAAAAGGGCTAAATAGTACAGTATAACTATACAAACTGCATCCAAACGAATCATTGTATCCAATCATCAAACAGAACCATTTCCGAATAACAATTTAAAAAACCCCTCAACCCAAGGGGAAAAAAGCATACGAAATGAAGAACGAGTAGCATCATCGCATTGTTAACTCCATAAAAGTAAAACGAGAATTATCTACAACTAAATCTGTTGTTTCACGTAAGCTCCTTTCAACAGTGACCACATTTCTAAAGATAACATATCTCATATTTGCATCCATAAAAAAAATTTTGTGTCCGAGATAATTTTTTATCCAAAGTTTTCAAAGCTCATAGTTGTGCTGCTTTTCTCGTATATTATATCATATTTGTATAGGACTTCCCGAAATTCTCTATAAAATTTATATACTCTAACTAAAATAGAGAAATTAAGTTAACCCTCCTCTCTCCTTCATCTACACTCATTCCACTCTCCCACTCCTCAATCCGATACACTCTTGCATACGAAGCTAAAGCTGCAGTTTCTGCTAATGCTTTTATACCAGATATTTCCATGGTACTGTTTTTAAGAATTTAAAATCGTAATTATACCACTTTCCTCTAAATCGGTTAGAACAATGATAAAATGAAAAATTATAGTATTAGAATTATGACTTAAATGATCGCTATTATAATACAAATACTGACTATCTAATTCTGCTTTGAACTTAACCAAATATCAATCTCAACCACCGTATCAAACAGTTCATTTCAGTGATCTGCAACATACTGTCTATCCGAAATTAAATTCAGGATATCCAGCCTTCTATTAAAGTATTTCTATTATATTAAACCACAAACTTTTGTGTCCCCTGGTTCTTCTCTCTTCTGCCAATGAAAATCTCTCTCTCTCTCGTTCATTTTACTGATTCCCTTCAGGGTCTAACATACCTCTATCAGGGATACCCCATAAGATGTCTAGTTGCAAGCTTCGCATCCGCACTTTTAACTCGGTCTTTATATGAACATTGATTAGTATTCCTCACCAATCTAGTTTCCCTTCCTGTGAATCTTTCTAAAAATTCTATCTTGTTTCACGCTTGGCCTCCAGACTTGAACACAATATTGTAAATGCCGTCTTATCATCTCTTATACAAAGAGATAATAACATCTTTTTCTTTAGTTGTGAAGGTCCTAAATATCATAGGCAGGACACCAATGTGCTTTCCTAGCCTGTTGTTTTACAATGCATGGAAAATTTCATGTCTCAATCGTAAATAATGAAATCTAGGAATACAAATAAACAGTTTAAAAATAATTCAAGAAGCAGGAAAACAAGCATTAAAAGCGAGTAGAATGTAATATAATTAAGAGACAATTGTTAAACCACTGTTATTCAACTGATATTAATTATCTCTGTATAGATATTAATTATCTTTGTATAGAGCATCACATTCTGGAATCCATACCAGTCCCTTGATCTCATGTACAATTCCTCTCGTTTGGTCTAGATTAAATATCCAGGTAAGTAAGAGAAGACCGATGACATAAGAGAGAGAGATTGACGCTCCCAATCGGTTATATAGAGAAATCCAGTAACCAATCCTACCCTCGAAAGATCAGTTAAAAATGGATAACGGGGGGGGGGATATGGACTTACATCCATATGGACCCGTTATCTTTAACTTTTCTTATATACATAGCGTCTTTAACTTTTCTTTTGATAGAATGCCCTTTTACGATAGGCGTGTTCTACTCTTTCGGATTTTTTTTCAGATTCGGTTTTTTTTTTTTTTTTTTTTTTTGACTCGAGGGTTTAAAATCCAGATATATAATTACAAGAGAATTGAATTTTGAAGATTTGGATAGGTCAATGGGTCTCTCTGATTGGCCAATTGGAGGTGAATCGGTCTGTTATGACGTCATCTCCTTTCTCTTACTTGCCTAGACATACCGATCACCGAGAGGAGTTATGCAAGGGAACGGTATAGGTTCTGGAAGGTGATGCTCTTATAGTGGTAATATTGCGGAATAACAGTGGTTAAAATTGTAGCTATCTCTTAATGGAAATAGCCCACGAAAACGAACCGTTTAAAGTCTCTTGATTTGGGGAAATCCAAACATTAATCAAAATGTGAAAGTTAAAATATAAAAAAACTATAGTAAAACCTGTAAAAACGTTTGCAGCTGAGATAGATAAAACAGAAAAATAAAACAAAGGGAACTATAGAAATTAAAAGATTATACCCCGTTTGAATTCTCATTATAAAATTAATTTCTCACTGCCTGTTCCTCGTACTCATCACTTACTTGGTAGTCCTCTTGTTTCGTTTTCTTCAGGATTGAATAATTACAATATTGATTTTACTTTTAAATCATCTATCTATAAGAATTTGCTCCTTACTCTTTTCTTACTGTAAATTTTGTATATATTTTAATTCTAGTTTTGTATTGATTATTACTGTTTTATATTTTCTGTAACTTCTAGCGTTCACCTTTATTTAGGGTCTGTGTGCCCTGTTTGTGAGAAACGTGTTATATGTAAATAAATAAATTAAGGAAAATACTTAATAAAACATTAAGCGATTTGAGAGGAAATTATTAAATTGTTAAAAATACAATTTATTATAACAAACGGATATATAACAGGGAAAAACATATATGGAGAATGACAGTGGGAAAAATATTAAAGAACTGGAGACCAACAGGCAAAAGAAATACAGAAACACCAAGAGAAAGATGATCTATCTTAAACCCGACAAGCAGAATGCTTAATGGAAAAAGGGCGGTCTTTGCTTGCTTTATTAATAGGTTAAATGGTTTTACCTTATGGTTTCAGTGCATTTGATCTCTGGATATCGTGAGTGAGGGCATCCAAATTCGTGGTTCAACCGTCGGACTATCCGGTATTTGAGGAAGAGAAGTTTTCTGTATGTGGTTTGAAGAGCTCCTGACCATATTTCTGCTTCATAACTAAGCCCTATCAGATCGACGTCTCTATACATGCTTTGTGCTTCCTGTTGTGTTCTGTATTGTAACTGTCTCTTGGTTTACTCTACACTTCGTTTTTGAATTTTCCATGCCACATTAGCATAGTTGCAGGTAAAGAGGAACAACGATTTGGGCATCATCTTTTATGAATAATAATAATTTACAGATGCTTGTGAGAGTCCTCCTTGAAGCGAATATCCACTGCATTCGGATCTGGAGAGCATAGCTTGATTTGAGCAGATTTCTTGATGTTGCTGTGAGGTTTAAAGTACTCTACCTTGAGGTATACCTGAGGATGAGGATCCCTGACACATGGGGTTCTGTTCTGTGAGTCCCATTTTAGCCTACAAACGCACTCTAGAAGTTATTTCATCTGGAGACAACGAGGAATGCAATATCATCCCTCCAACATCAGAGAGAGAGGGACACTTATGGAGGCGGTGTTCTTGTGTGGGACGAAATAATGATCAACGGCTGCACCCTTTTTCATGTTTTTGATAGGGGTACCGTAACAGATCCTAAACCCCCAATTAGACTTTTTTAGGAGTGCGGGTGGCCCAGATTTTCTTTTCATAATTACTACAACGCCACTGCACATAAATTTCAAGTGGTGGAGAAATATCTTAAAACTGAAGATATCCAACGACTGCCGTGGCCAGCACGATCACAAGACACGATCCGATTGTGTGTGTGTGTGTGTGTGTGTGTGTGTGTGTGTGTGTGTGTGTGTGTGTGTGTGTGTGTGTGTGTGTGTGTGTGTGTGTGTGATGCCCTTGGGCGTTGCATTGCACACCGACAGCCAACTGCTCGGTCACTTGGTGAGCTAAGATCTGCACTGGTGGAAGAATGGAATTTGTTGTCACAGAACCTTGTCGACACCCTTATATCGAGCATAGTTTGTCGCTGTCGGGCTTGTTTAGCCGTTGGCGAGGATCATAAGCCGTACAGATGTCATGTCACCACATTTTTGAGCATCTTATATCTACTTCTGTAATGTCACCTCTTTGGTAATTCTTATACAACTCCTACATAGTCTCCGAAGTTTCTCGCTGTCTCAATTTCATCGTTATTCTATGGCACACCACCATACCAAATTTTGTGCCGCTTCATCGCAAGCTGCACGAGATACACCACCACTTTTTCTACGTGTTCTGTTAATTTTGTCGAGCAGTGTACGGCAAGTAAACATTAGGAAGATTTTTGCACCTTTTATTGATATAGTTTTCAGACAAAGATGTTAAGTCATGCAGAGCCATGCGGTACATCACAACCTAGTAGCAAACGTGCCAAATAAATTTCCAAAGACATAACAGAACCACTAACTATTGCTAGCTGATCGGTCCAATATTCTTCTGAGATACCAAATGAAATATCGTTTTGATGTGTAATCGATTCTAATCCCCATTAATTAATTCTTTAATTTTTCAATGCATCGGTAACTCTGATTGATTTTCATAAAACTACGTTATTATTTGAAATTATGAATATAATGCATTAATAGTGTATACAGGTGTCTCAAAAATATTGGTACAAACGTTTAGGGGGGGGAGGTAACATCTAAAGGAATGTGAATCGCATAGGAACCCATAACCGGAAACGTCACGGGAAAGTAGTAGCAGAGGCACAAGAAGCAGAAATGACACAAGACAGCAATTAATGGCAAACATTTATTTGACATAATATTAACAATGGAGTACGAGATGGATGCATTTCATGATGTTACAACAGATGCTCGAAGGTTCCACCATGAGATGCGATGCATACGTGACACCGACGCAGCATGGATTGGCGGACACGGTCGAACACACCTGGAGTTTCTTTGACAGTAGCAGCAGCGCAGACGAGTCTCGCCACGAGATCCATTTCCGTCTCCACAGGATTCATACACGATAGATTTGAGGCCCCCCCCACAGAAAGAAATCAAGGCTCGATAAATCAGGTGAGCGTGGGGGCCAGGCAACGGGTCCACCATGGCCAATCCATCGACGCCCAAAACGCCTGTTCAAAATAGTCACGAACACACCTTCCATAATCGGCAGGCGCCCCGTCATGTTGAAACCAAATGTTGCGTCTCACATTTGCTGGAACATCGTCAAGTAACCCTGGTAGAACTTTTTCAAGAAAGATCTGATATTTAGCGGAGTTCATGCGGAATGGTAACAGGTATGGGCCGACTAAGCAGTCACCGACAATACCTGCCCACACATTTATTGCGAAGCGATGTTGTGCCGCATGGAGGCGCACACCGTGTGGGTTGTCGTGAGCCCACGCTTGAGCATTGTGCTGATTGAATAAGCCTTCCCGAGTGAAATAAGCCTCATCCGTGAACAAAACATAGGCTGGAAAATTCAAGTCTTGAACACTTTCATGGAGAAACCACTGCGCAAAAGCCACACGTGCAGGATGATCTTGGGGAGAAGTAACTGATCCCTTTGGAGATGAAAGGGGTGTAAGGAATCGCCGTGCCAGACACGCTGTACACTGCAACGAGACACTCCTAAGGCAGAGGCAACGGCACGTGTGCTGGTAGTAGGATTATTCTGGACGGCATTCAACACACTTTATTCCATGGCGGGAGTTCGCGTTGAACGTGGTCTGCCCGCACTACTCCTGTTACCTCTAAATGACCCATAATCGCACAAAGTTTGATGCACACGCGCAAACAAACGGTGGTACATGTCTGTCTGGGAAGCGTTCTTCATAAATTCGTTGAGCGGCTCGTCCATTGCCCTCTGCTAATCCATACATTAGGTGCATATCTGCCAGCTCACAGTTCGTATATCGATGCATGCTCTTCGCGCGGCGACTACCGCGCCGTCTACCGACTTACGGTGACGTTTCCGGTTATGAGTTCCTATGCGATTCACATTCCTTTAGATGTTACCTACCTCCCATAAACGTTTGTACCAATATTTTTGAGACACCCTGTATACTAATTAAGCAAAATTAATAAAGCTATGAATGAATTTTAATGGAAACTAATTATTATACTTGAACACGGTAATTTATATTAGACTGATTGATTAAATCAAAATGTAGTAATCAGTCTTTCAATCATTAATATTTTCTTCACTTTTTTAAAAAAAATTCTTGAATTGAACGAAAGATTCTCAATGCTTCTTCAAACAGGCCTCTGAGGTTGGGTATGTTCATATTGTAGTTTTAAATGTTTTTCACCAACCTTATGTAGTAAGGTTGGTGAAAAACATTTAAAACTACAATATGATTCTCAATGTCTTCAGTGGAGACTGAGTCGAGATTAAAATCATTTTTGTCCATTGAACCATTTTACATTTCAGTTATAAGAATTTTTACTTTTTTTTCTCAAACTACTTACTTCTACTATTTTGAATATACAATAGTTGAATTAATTTCAGAAAAAAAAGTAAAATATAAACAGGTGCATTTAGAAGTGCTTTATAAATTACCAGTGATATTTAATTCCTTATGCAAGCAAGCATAGAGAAAGAGATGTGATTAGCAATTCGACAATAATTCGCATCAAGAACTGGTAACTGAAACCGTTCAGTTATTATTTTTTTTTTCACCATATACCAGATTGTAAGTTTAAACGGAAAGGGTAATAAGTGAATATCCTTTATTTTATCGTAGGTCGATCAGTAGTGCTGGTGTAACATATACAAAATACACGCCCAAATGTGTTTTCTGAGCCGTACTTTGCCTTTTGAATGGCTAATGTATATTTTAGGAGCGACTCGTACTCCATTTCAGATAAAGGTTGATTATATACAAATTTGTATGATTATTTTTTGAATCTTAAGTTGACTTAAATTTTCGAATTTTTGTCGGTAAAGTTGACTTTTTTTTTTTTTTTATTATTTAATCTTAATCGAACTGAAAACGTCATAGAAACCCCAGCAAAAGTGGTAAAGGAGTTGAACAGATACTTCGCAACGATCTTTACATTTGAAAGACCATTACGAGTCAGAATGCAGTAGATTAACTGATATATCAATGTGGAGAAGAGTACATGGAAAATACTATTGAAACTAAGCAAAGGTGAGGCATCAGGATAGGAAGGTATTATTATATTATTCTAAAAATGGGGTGCGCGCGCACACTATACCGTTGGGGATGTTAATAAGATCATTATTAGACTCAGGAACGATCTCATGTCCTCGCAAGTAACACAATAGCTACAGTAACTGTCCTCTCCAAACCGGGTGGATGGGTTCTGGTTCGAATCCCGTCAATGACGCGAGGAACTTTTATGGGCTTTTTTCGCTCCGTGGCTGAGTTAGTCTTGATGAAATCTGAGCAGGTCAGCATCAAGAACTTTCGATGTTTAAAACATGGCATAGGAACTGAATAGTTAATAGCCTCATAAGAAGCTAATAATGATTAACCCTGTATTCTCAATAATAATGCCAAATAAAATAAGCCAAGCTCAATACATACTCGTAAATTGTATATACCAACTACTTTTCTTCATCAATTTTAGTTCAAAAAATGACCATGAAAGGAAATAGGATATAAGTTACAGTGTATACTTCGTTGGTGTTGTAAACTGAAGAGAATGATGGACTGCGGAAACAGGAGATATGGACCAGCTTGAGAGACAGATGCTGAACTCATCTTTCACACAACGATACTTGATGTGACAAGCGATTACTCATTGACACGGCTTTTCTTTACAGTGTATTACTACAGAAAACTAGGTCCAGTTCGGAACACTGCGCTGGTAACCTGCACCTAATTACTAGCTTCAAGGATGACAAATTAATTTTTCCCGTACGAGCTCTGACCGGCCTTGCCTTCGGCCGTACAGCTTTCTTAATAGATAGCCTTCTTGTTGTATGATGATATTTGTTGTAAAATCTGAATTATATCTCTTCGCAGACATTTTGTGATAAACACAAGTTCTGAGAAAAAGCAGCATTATAAAATACTGACTGAAACATCATTAGAATAAAATCATACTATTTGACAATTTATACTATATTCTGTGAGGTCTTTAGGTGTACGATATCACGAATTAATAAATTCAGAATATATGCGACACGTGTGGCATCGATACTTCAACCGAAATATTTATTAGCATCTCTGGCTAGATGCTGATATTTCTCGTGAAGTATTAATGTTGCTTTTATTATTGCTGCAATATCTGTCACATCAGTACAAAATATTGTCAACCTATTTCAGCCATGACTTCGTCTACCTTCATGGTCAAGGTCTTGTAAAATACGGCCTGAGGTGTCGTTGCGATGTAATTCATAACTGGTTCATTTCTTAGATTACTCTAAACATCATATAAGGCGTCCTTAGCCTAGTAGTCAGGCGCGCGGGTGCATAAGTACACATGCCTTGAGTGACCGGGGTTCAAGCCCGTGACTGCTGAATACGGTGCTGTTTCTTGTATTCTGTCTATCTTGTGAACTCCTCTGACCGTTTGGTTGTCCCGGAATATAAACAGAAAAATTTATTTATTTTATATTGAAACGAAACTCAAGGCGCTTCAGTCAGCTTCGTCTTTACAAGTCCTTCAACACGCTTGCACTCATTGTCCAGCAATAAGAAAATTTACAGCAAAGTAAATTTTAGAAGACAAAAACCTAGAAGGCATTTTATAGGATGGTCTAATTCTTTGTGAGAAAGTAATGATCGTTTGCAAAAATAAAGATGTTCCTGAAGATAAAATAGGTCTAGCTAAAAGTTATGCAGTGCCTCAATTTAAGATTTATCCTTGAAGTCAAATTTCGCTAATATTATGGATTTTTTTTTTTTTTTTTTTTGTTTGTAAAATTATGGCATTATGGTCTAAGTCACTGATGCGCCTAAAACCCTACAACAAACAACCAACCAACCAATAGTCCCAAGAAGGGAGCTACTAAACATCATCCAACCACTAAAGTTGGATGATGAATTTATTTAGCGAATTAAGACAGTTTGGTGGTGGAAAGAGTTTCATTGACGATAAGGCTTTCCTAGACTTGAAACTGTTCCCCTTTATGGAAAATATGAACGGACATTGCACATCAATTTTCAAAATTTGTATATTACTTCAACCTTTTATACGTAAAATGTGTAAATTTTCTCGGGTCGAGCCCGCATGTACTCTACATGTAACCGGTTGTACCCCATGACTGCTAAATACGATACTACTTGTATTCTCTATATATTGTGAACTCCTCTCACCGTGTGGTCGTCCCGGAGCATAAATAGAAATTTATTTATCTATTTAATTATCTGATACCTCGCACCTCAGATTGTAAATAAAATACCTTCCTGGCACATTAGCCATCCCAGGATGATTGGCTTTTTGTGGATAAATAAATAAATATAATAATAATAATATAGTATTGAATTTCAAAAATACTGGTGAAACAAATCCCTAGTAACAGTATTCGCCATATAGCGCAAGGAAGCCACAATGCTTTTGTTCCACTGGGGGAAAAAAACCGAGTAGATAAGAAAATACAAATTAGATTCTTTCCTCATCACACAGGTAACTGCTATTCAGTTGGCCTTTGAAGTTATTCAAACTGTCAGCCAACTACCTGCATAGGCAACTTGTTTCAGCAATCAACGATTCGCTGGCTAAAAGAAAACTTCCTACAATCTAATCCAAACCTCAACTCCAGTAATTTGAATTCTTTATAACAAATTCCTAATTCTGGAATTCTTTATAATAAATGAGGTACATCTTTGCAGACCACAAACACTGTTAGCAGCAAGTCCAGATAAACTAGGTCCGCACAAGAACCCTCTAAGGTGTCTTTCTCTCCGAAACGACTTGGGTGTCATTTCGGAGAGAAGGGCAAGCTCCCACAAAGGGTAAGCGCCCACCTATAATTGGAACGGTACCACACATCCTGCTCTACCCGTTGAAATATTGAAATCCATTCTCATTATAACGGATTTCAAATTATTAGCCAATTCTTTATAACATAGCGACATAGTGTGTTTGTCTGGCAGCTCCGGATATTTCTCCCAACTCCGCATTATTACTCTGTGTAGAATAAAATACTCTATATAAGGCCAGGGTGTGTGTTAGTGAGTTTTTTGAGGTATTAGTGTAGATTGTGTTGTTCTTCTGGTTACATAGCCTGGGAGTCCGTAGAGAGCCACCAATCCTCAGTTTCCGTCACCGCCCAGAGAAGGCGGGCCCAGATCATAGGAGAGAATAGCTCTGATGGGACAAACCAAAAAATTACTGGAAAGGAAATAGGAGCAGATAGACAGACAGAAGCGGGATAAAAGGGGAAGAGAAAAGAGGGGGCTATAGCAAATGAGCCCGCCTGGTTGGAGAGGGGCGACGGTAGGGGACCTCTGGAACAGGAAGCCCATGTTACGGGGGGAAAGTAAAAATGGGTGGTGGGTTTAGCCACCAGACGAAGGGTTGGGTAGTTATACCCAGTGCTGCAGTCGTAAAATTAGCAGAAGATATACTCTATGAACGTTACGAAAAGCAGAGAGTATACTGTGCATATTAATCAATTCCAGAGGGTATACGCCATATTTCAGTTGTGGGGGGGGAAGATAAAAAGTGTTATTACTTGTTTTTTTGTTGCTGTTTTGTTTGTTTTGACTTCACTCTACTGAAGTTACAATCCCACCCCACAAACACAAATCTGACTGCAATTCACAGAAAATTCTAGATTCTAGGTTGTGTAAAGCGGGTGTTAGCAGAACATTAACGACACATTTATTTACAAAAAATTACAAACTATTAATGAACATTATATACAACATTTACAAAAAAAACTACATATATGCATATCAATTTCTATATATATATATATATATATATATATATATATATATATATATATATATATATATATATATATATATATATATATATGAACCATACTACAGTACAACACACTATCTACAGCCAAGATTTTCCCGTCATCCACCTGCCAAGCTGTCTCTGTACCCCTCTCCACTCATTACAAGCCACCATCTAACTTTCAGTGGAACCTTCCGTACAGGACGAAATGTTCCAAATCGGACGCAGACATCCAGTGGAGACTGTGGCACAACATCCTTCCCACCCCAGTCAAGCTACAAATGTTCGAGTTACGTGCCACTCCAGGTACCCTGGAACACACATACCTGGCGTGCCCTGTGAACAAGGAACTGGTCAAATACGCTTTGGATGCAGCAAAGCTTGCCTGCAACCACGCCCACACTCCGGAGGACCACTGGTACCTGCTTCACTCTGAACAGACAGCACACATCAAAGCAACTTCCTATTCATTGCTGCCAAAGCCGTCATTTACAACTTCTACTTGAAGCACACACAAGAAGCAGTAATGACATGCCTCCTGTCGCCACATCGGCACAATATCTGAAGCTATTATGGAGGAGCCTATGGAGGAAGTTGAAGAGCAGACTTCTACTCGAATTCCACTGCAAAAAGACTAGAAACTGTGGATCATCTTAGCAGCGAATGGAACAGTGGCGGTCACCTCTTCACCATCACTGAACAGTCCTTCTACTGTTCACGTTTTAAATAAAAAATTAAAAATAAATCTCTCTCCAACTATGCTCAATTTACAAATTATTAATATCAGTTGTATCCTGTTATTATGAATCATCAATGACTACTTCATTCTCTGCAATTTACTAATTTTTATCACTTGCATCAGTAAAACTCATTTCAACACTTATTACTGTGTTAGATGTCTTGGTTTTAACACTTAAATAGAAAGGGTGCGAGAATATTTGCTGATGCTATCGAGTCAGTGTTAGGTGGGTCGGAAAACTGCTAGCTTGGGGGGGGGATACACGGACTAATAGATTAACAGTAGCCGCTAGCAGAGGTGAAAGTGATTTTTGCACTGCTTCTATTGGAATGAGCAGTAGCCTGAAAAACAAGATGCAGGGGATTTCAGAGACTGCTGGGAGTCATTGCGGTACACGTAAACACATGGGTTGTGTTAGGGTAGCTAAGAATACGAACAGGTACATATATACTTGCGTGTACACCAATGCCAGGAGTTTGGTAAATTAATTTGAATTTGGTCAAAACATCGAAGGCAGATATTGTTGGGATATCAGAGACGTGGTGTCACACAGATATAAAAAGTGCAGAATTGGAATTTGGGAAGTACAATGTGTACAGGAAAGATAGAGGATAGGAAGAGAGGAGGGTTTATGCTATTAGTTAAGAAACACATAAAATCCAAGGATGTGCAGCCAGTCAACATCGCTGGACAGTGCAGTGTCGAGTCAGGTTGGTGTGACATAAGCACTGGGAGATCAAAATTGAGAGTAGGAGTGTGCTATAGGCCTAATGACTCTGATGAGTATAATAAGAAACTGTACAGGGAAATAGTGGGCCAGTAAATCAGAGAGTCATATAATGGGGGATTTTAATTTCCCAGATATTGACTAGAATTTGTGGGTTGGTCACTCACACACTAGCAAGTCTTTTATGGATTTATTGGATGATTATTTTCTACATCAGCATGTTCGGGCGGCAACTAGAGGGAGTAATACTCTTGATTTGATTATCAGCAGTGATTCTTCATGCATTAAGAATCTGCAGATAAATGAACCACTAGGTGGCAGTGATCACAGTGTGCTGAAGTGGGATTTACTCAAAGAGGTAACTACCATTAGGGGTAAAGGGAAGGGTTATTGCTTCCGTAAAGGCGACTACGATGGACTGAGACAGTATTTAAATTCTATACGGTGGGACAAACTGATGATGTTACCAACAGCAAATTCAAAATGGGAAGCATTCAAAGAATTAATCTTGGAAGCTACTAGGATTTACATACCAACTAAGAAATATTGTTCAAGGTTTAGGCCTAAATGGATGTCAGATGAACTAATGAGACATGTGACGGAGAATAAAAATGCATGTGATAAATATAAATTAATGGGTGGCACGGAAGCCTATGATAGATATAAGCTAGTGTATAACCAAGTCACAAAGGAGGTTAGGCCGGCAAAGGATGCAAAGAAAACCAGCAAAGAGTTCTTAGCTATGGAAACTCTAGAAGGAAAGGGATGAATCAGATTGGTCCACTGGATATTGATGGTTCAAGTGTTGATGATCCCGCTCAGGTGGCTAACAAACTGAGTATTTCGCATCTACATTCGGGAGGGGAATGCCAGAGATGAATTAAATTCTGGCAGTGAGCTAGATGATTTTGTAATAACTGGGAGGAAAGTGGGGGAGAAATTGTTGAAGATAAACATAAAAAAGGCTCCCGGGGTGGATGGGATCTATCCAGTTATATTAAAAGGAGGTAGCAAAGGAGGTAAGCAAACCCTTAGCCATAATTATGAGAGCTTCCTTGGACTCGGGGGAGGTACCCATGGACTGGAGATGTGCAAATGTGACCCCAATTCACAAAGGAGGATTAAAGGGGGACACAGGTAATTACAGACCTGTTGGTTTAACTTCTGTTCCAGGGAAATTAATGGAGGCACTGGTTAAAGAAGCACTGCATGATCATCTAGACGAGACTTCAGTTATAGCTAGGACACAGCATGGTTTTGTTAAGGGAAAGTCTTGTCTGACCAATTTGATTGGATATTATGATTTGGTTACAAAGGAACTGGATGCAGGATATCATATATTTGGATCTTTGATATCATATATTTGGATCTTAGAAAGACTTTTGATACTGTTGCCCGTGGAAGACTGCTGCAGAAATTGGAGCAGTGTGGCAGAAACTGGAGGCAAATTTCTGCTATGGATAAAGGGTTGGTTAAGTGGGAGAAGACAGAGGGGGTTTTATGGACACTGCTCTTCGTGGACTAATGTTATTAGTGGAATCCCTCAGGGTTCAGTGTTGGCTCCATTGTTGTTTTCAGTATTTATAAATGATATTGATGATGGTATATCACGCTTAATGTCCAAATTTGTAGACGATACGAAGGTTGGCAGGGTTGTTAAGAACACTAATGACAGTACGCTGCTGTAATAGGATCTAGAAAAGTTGAGCAGATGTTGCTGAGAGGTGATAAATGAAGTTTAAGATTGACAAATGTAAAGTATTTTCATATGTGAAGCAGTAACCCCAGAGTAACGTATCAACTCTGTGGTACTACACTGACAGTGGTAGAGAATGAAAAGGACCTGGGGGTAATTGTGCAGGCATATATGAAGCTTTCTGAGCAGTGCACACGGTCTGCAAGAGTAGCTCATGGTGTCTTGTCAATGATATACAGGATTTTTTTTAGCAGGGATAAGGAGGTGATTATCCCTTGTATACGGCGATGGTTAGGACACACCGTGAGTACTGTATACAGGTCTAGAGGCCTCATTTTAAGAAGGAGGTAGAGCTGTTGGAACAAGTACAGAGAAGGGCAACAAGATTAGTGAATGGAACGAAGAGTTGCTCTTACGAAGAAATTTGCAGATTACAGGTGTGTGAAGACTGGGCACCTGCGAGGTAATCTTATTGAGGTGTATAAAGCCTTGAATGGTTTGAGCATGCTCAATGCTGGTGGGATTCTGCCTCGTGCTCAGAATAATCGCCTGAGGGGGCATAAATTCAAATTGAGGAATGAAAGTTGTAGGATAGATGTGCGGAAGTTTACCTTTAGCAGCGGGTAGTTGATTGGTAGAACAGACTTCCAGGTTTTGTTGTGGAAGTTGATAACCTAAATAAATTTAAGGCTGAGCTTTACAGGTATTTGGATCGAACGGAGGGGTGAAGTGGGTTTTTTTTTTTTTTTTTGTTTTTTTTTGGCTGATGCTGCATAAGCCTGCTTTCTTGCATCGTATGCCTCTACTAATGCTAATGAAGAGTATTACAACTGGTATCCTTTTACATCAGTAATATTTACTACAAATCACTCATTTTACCTTAATTACTCTCTAGTTATCTTAGTCATCCCTATTTACTTATGAGGTTTCTCTATTAATAAAATTTCTTCCTCTTTACTCCTCATCTGGTGTGTTATCTTGTGTTGGCACCTGGTCTAATTTAATGATATAGGTTAACATATCCTTACCGTACTACCCATATAAATATAATTTCTTTACTAATTCTGTTATACTATTACTTTCCTTTTATTACCCCTGTCCCTTACATTTTTCATAATCATTAACAGGGCACCTCTGTAGCCAGGTGGGCAGGAGCAGCAGTGCATAGCACACGCTTCTTGATTAGACCGGGGTTCGAGCCCGTGACCACCAAATACGGAGGATGCGGAAAGGTCAAGGGAATGACCACCGCATATTCCCTGAGCGATATGGCCTTAGTTGCTAATGCTCCTTAAAAAAAAAAAAAAAAAAAAAAAAAACATTACCATTCATAACAGATTATCTCAACATTAGTAACTAGCTTGCCTATTTCAAATTTAATTTTCGTTAGAAAGAACTATCAATCAATTTCTTACAGAGTTTAGATTATGAGTCCCCATGAGTTCGGGGTTCAATTAAAAAAAAAAAAAAAAAAAAAACACAGGAACAGACTTACGTTCCGAAATGGCCGCTACTTCCAATTTCCTTGTGCTCAGGCTTCCTTAGTGGCGGACAGGCTTTCTTCCAATTCTTGGCTGGCATATTTACACAACTGGCTATTTCTCAACGGGCCGGAACCTAGACAAGAGTGTAGTTCTTACACGACAAAACTTCGGAGGTACATCTTGCGATTTCGTTGCTAGGGATGCCGAATGCCCTATCACGCTCCTCCGATCCCGGACCAGGCTTTCTTTCTCTTCTTGGCTCACTTATCTTTAAACTTAACCACCGATTCACTGACTATCACTGCCCTCCGATGCCGGACAAGGCTTTCTTTCTTGTATGTTTACATTAAACTTAACCACTGCCTATCGCTGCCCTCGATGCCAGACCAGGCTTTCTTTTTCTTCATCTTGCTACCACGAGATATGAACTCTGATCACCAAAAACAAAATCTACTTCAACCCGCAAACTCACGACTTTCTCCCCTTAGACTACAGAGAAGTTACAGAGTGGACACTTGCTCCCTTTTCTCCCCCCGAACTTTTCTTTTTCCCTCAAATTTGAAACGCCTCCCTCAAGGACTCACAACCAATCCTCATACTCTGCTTAATTTTTCATTTCTTCCTATTTACTAAAATATCAGACCACAGCTGTTTCCCTAGCGCACAAACCAACCCTTCTCTAGAAATTTCTTATTTTTTTTTTTCACACGCCAGTATGACCTTTTCATGTTTACCGGTCACCTCCAAAACACTCACTCCGTTTCGTGTTCACACCTTCTCTACTAAATATGGCCAACTTATCAAAATATCAGCCACCCTGACTCCGTTTCTTTTGACGCGAACACTGGATGTCCACTAATTTCAAAAGAGGCGCTTCGTAATCCCATTTCACGGTCCTGTTGTTCTTTCCCCCAGCAACCCTTTCACGCCTGTTCTCAAATGGCACCCCTTCCCTAGTGCTAACCACTATCTCTGTTTGCTCTCTATATTACTCGAAATTACTTGTTTCCATTTAGCCGCTATTTAACATATGTCTATAACTTTCCTATCCTCAAATCCAGTTTCTTCAAACTTTAACCTTATTTACCTTATGTAGGTTAATGAAAATGCATCATTTTAACATAGCTAGCTACCAAAGTAGTTAAACTAATTAATTAAATTGGCATCGTTTTGGTTATATCTCATATTGTGACTGCCTTCACAACGAGTTGCCATGGTATTGTACTACCTCGAAAAAATAACACTTCACCAGTGGAGAAGACTATTGTTATTTTTTCTCAGCGGATACCACCACCCAGACGGCACCGTTTCAAAGCTTGTTAGCTTCTCTTCGATGGGTGGGCAGGTACCCTGGTGTTGCAATAGTGACAACGCAGTTATGAAGTAAAACTTCACAATATGAAAGATTTACATTATTACCTTATTTACATTAAACTAAATATCCAATCTTAATATTTACTATCTTTAACTTAATGCTCCCTTTCCATCGCCCTTCCTGGATTTATTTTAGCAAAACAGGTATTTCTATTATATTTGTAAGATATACATCTTTAAAAAACCAGAAGGTATACACTATTCACCTTAAGAAATACAGAGGGTATACGGCGTATACCCTCAATTCAGCCCTGGTTATACAGTGAAAATTCACCTTCAATCATTTTACTAATTCTCTCGGAGCCTTATAAACCTCAACCGGGTCACCTCTGAGGTGCCTGGTCGCCAAACTCTGTAGCCCACAAAATCGGAGTCTTTCCTCGCACGATCATCCTTTTGCCGATCTCACCATTCAAGTTTCTCATCCTTGGAACCTGTAAAGAAGCTCAATGTCTTTTTTTCAGATGAGATCTCCATATTTGAACACAGTATTCCACGCAGCTTTCAAGAGTATCTGGTTCGGTTCCATCAATGAACTGGAAATACCTTCAGACAAACAAAGATGTGTGGATGAATAGACGTCAACAGATTTCATGTATACAAACTCCTTTTCTGATACCCCGTGCATTATTGCAATTTATGTTACTCTCACCATAAGGTTTATTTATTGGATTTGGTTACATCTGATTATTATTTGAGGGGTACAGACAATTCGATATATCATTAAACAAATGTCGAAAAATGATATCACGTTGTTCTTGAAGCGGCGATTGTTGTATTTAATAAAATAGAGCCACGTGCATAAATTAGACTAGTTTAAGTAATTATTCCACTTTACTGTTGCTGTTATATATTCCAGCAGCATAAAAGACGTCTTTAAAAACATAGACGGCAAGGTCTTTTGGGCCACGGTTAGACCAGGCTTCTCACATGAGAATAATTACAGTTCATTATAGACCATTAAATTTCCTCTTTCCGGGTTCGTTTTATGGAATATCCCGTGTGTGTGTGTGTGTGTGTGTGTGAGAGAGAGAGAGAGAGAGAGAGAGAGAGTAGTTCATTAAAGTAAACACAAACCAATTTATAACTTTCGAACGAGTTCTTTTTGAACACGACGCCAGTTGCAGTAAGCTACAAGGTTATGCTGCTATCTGTGTTTAATCGGAATTCCCTCCCGCCCCATCCATTCCCTGCAGTGTTTCTCGGTGAGTCATAAGTCGTGTTACGAAGGTAACTTCAACCCAAGACCTTGGTGGAAGCAATAGACATCTTAAATTAGACTCTAATGAGTACTATAAGACTAATTACATTGTTAAAATAACGTCATTCAAACTTAACAATGACACAGGCCATTGTTGCACTTTTTTTTTCGCACGAAGTGTGTATTTAGTTCATCCCATAGTAAACCGGTATTCCAGTCCTTCCAATTATCATTGGTGTTTTCATTTAAGATACCTTTGCAATTCACTTCACCTTAAAGCCGAATATATTTTCAAGGTCCAGGTGTCAGGCTGCCAATTTCTGGGTTGTGGAATGTGCATGCCATTTATCGATAGCTGCTTCATCGTTTATAGGACGCATGTTTATATATATAATTTTTTTCAATCATTCGTAGTTTTTACCAATTACTATTTTCGAAAAAGGGGGGGGGGGTTCTTTCTTGTGAAATAGCCACTGAAATGATTCTTGTCAAATAGTGTCAAAACACCATTTGACAAGAATTTTCAAAGCTGAAAATGTGTTCAATGTTTGTGTAGACAATCTTCAAGAAATTCTGTTACTAGGAGCCTTTTTCACAACGTGGCTGAGTTAGTCGGTCTCAGACGAGGATAGCATGGTCTTTTCTCCCTGAAATCGCAGTTTATAGTCCAGCAAACAGAAAATTGACCTCAGAACACAATTTACAGACAATATACACAGAACAATATGGCCTCAGTTGCTCCTAAAATCCTACAACAACCGTAACTAGCTACAGTGAGTTTGTAGAGATTTTATTCGCACAATTCCCAATGAGTCAAATCTGGTTGTCAGACTATATTAACAATCTGAAAATTAATTAATTGATTAACAATTATTGGTTACTAATTAATTAGTTAAATAATTACTGATTATTGTTGAAATTAGGTTGTTTTTTTTTGTTTGGTTTTTTTGGCGCACAGCTACTATGGCCATGTTGCGCCTTAAATATTAATAACAAAATTTCTTAATTAACTATTTCATAATATTGCTTCACAAATTATTAAAATTATGAAGCAATATTATGAAAATGAAACAGTTTTCGTTTGCTAAGTTGGCTCCAAATGCAGCTTACCTAAAGCCTGAATCTTGAAGTCACTCTCTCTGACGTAAACTCTACTTGAATGACTTAGAGAAATATAAATACTATACTATACATTTGTACACACATACTTTTCTGCCGTCCGGAAATTCAGTGAAACTTAAGTGGTTGTACAAGGGGGCTGCCATCCCACGAATTAAATGATCAGCTTGTGTATATAGTATAAAAGATTACTTTGTAATCTTTATTTCCTCGAAGATTAAAATGTTACTTAAAAAATGGGTTCATATGATATTTAATCATTTTATTTTTTGTTTACTTGTGAAAGTTTTCGGCAAGTATCTTAATTTTAATTTCTCCCTAAACGCATTTTGGAATCCAACATTGGATCAATGAGTTCCCCGAACCCCCTACAGATGAGCTCTGAAATACTCCTATGTCTATCACTGTATAATGGTCTCATAAGGTCTAATGCCCAGATATCTCTAGGGAAAGCATACTAATTTGAATGAAAATATTCGTTCTTGTATATCGATGAACTTTTTTTTTCTTTTATAATTGCACACTTTCATGTTTATAAACGTCTCTTCAAGACATTCTTCTTTCCTCAAATAGACTCCACCCATGAACTCGAGAACAAAGCACGATCATGGATGCATTTCAACAACGCTGGAAATAATATCAACTTCTTACATTCGAGGGCAAGACGATCCGTATCTCGAGAACTTCATCTAGAAGTTTTGGTGGTAGCCGATAGCAAAATGGCTCGTTATCATGGGGATAACCTTCGCCATTACGTTTTAACTTTAATGTCTACGGTAAGTACTCACAATTAAACAATTTTAATCATTTCAGCAAACTTAACTAGAAGTAAAACCAATATGATATTGAACTAAGTTCGCTTACTCTTCAAGCTTAATGTAATTTGTGAATGAGATTCAGTAGCAGAGAGAAGGTTTTAAGAATGTTTTATAATTCAGGTTTCGCCATGCCCTATAAAAAGTTGTTGCTCTGTTCTCTAACTTTACATAGGTTAGATTCTTTTGTTCAAAGGTGTAAAGATGTGTAGCATTGAAGCATGTTATCAAAATATGCTTTAAATTAATAGAGTTCATTTAACTGAAAGATTCCACCGATGATTCGTAATGTGCTTTTTAAACGTCTTTCGGTTGAAACATAAAAAATGTTTTCGCGTTCTCTAAATTTAGATAATTGCTGCTAAAGGTGAAACACGCCTTAAGCGCCGAACCTGCTGGGGACAAGGACCAGACGAAGTAGGGATATCCTTATCTGGAGATCAAAGTCCCGTAGATTGACTTACGTGTCATAAATATTCATTAGGTCTTGTAGGTTAGAGAGTGCCTGAGTTAATATACCAATAAATTACAAGATTAGTTTGCTACTACTAATACCTCCTTGGTAATTTTAAGCATCGCAGCCAGTTTACAATATCCAATGCTCCTTGTTTTTTCTGTGTTCGCTTAAATCGCTATTTGAAATTTAAATCGCGTTCTTAATGCATTTATTCCATAACCATAGGTGTGCTGTACAGATGGTGTAATGGGAAATGCTTATTGCAGGAAAAGTTGTTAGTACTGGTTGCATAAATTAAGTTTGTATAATGTGTATATGGGCGTACACCGAAATTTGATTCGGGTGACAAAAATTTAAAATTGCTTTCTAAACTTCGGAGGATTTATTTCCCCTAAAATGCGTTCCTGTATTTCCCTTGATCTCTCCCCGCATCCTTCTCCTGCCCAATCTTACAAATACAGATGTCTTGTAACCAGGTGCATGAGCAGAAATTAGATTCAGTGGTAGGGGATAAAAATACATTGCTTATTTCGAAAAGAATATTTATCTCCCTATTCCTCTCCTTCCCCACGTGGGTAGCACGCTAATAAAACTTATTTATTGTTCGAAATTTCTTCTAGGTATCGTTAATCTATAAGGATCCTTCCATTGGAAACAACATCAACATTGCTGTGGTAAAGCTTATTGTTATGAGTGAAGAAGAGGTAAGAAGCACATTAGTAAACATTTTAAAAAAAATGTCATTAGATACATTGAGATACGGTGGGTGATAGTACCCTGCTAAATTAAAGAGAGAGAGAAACTATATTGGCAATAACCCTGGCTCCTCAACCTTAAAGAAGCCAAAAAATACTCAGATATAAGCGATTATAATGGGTTAGGAAGGGATTATTATAAGATATTATAATAGGAGGGGAAGGTGTCATTTTAGCAGCTTTAATCCAGCACTGCAACATGCCTATTGTACAATATGTATTACGTGTCTGTAAAACTTAAAACTATTTAGCACTGGTGTTCCGTTTGGGTAGACCAGTGGTGTTCAACCTTTTCCCGTACGGGGGCCGCATTCAAAGTTAGATTTGTTTCGCGGGCTGCACAGAATGATTCAAGAAAAAATTGTGTCACATTTTCTATATCTTGTTACTCGTAAAAGAAGTTTCTATTTTCATGTTACCGTTTTTCCTTTTCAAGCTATATATAAAAAAAATGCAAATTCCCAGCACTTTTATGTGCAACAAATCTATGTCAGTGATTTATCTTTTTGTTTTTTTTTAAATACTTTACTTTTGTTTCTGTTTGAAATACTTCACTTTTGTTTTAAAAAACACTTTACTTTTGCTTTTAAATGCTCATTATTAAGTACAATACACAATAATATTTACTGGGCAAAATTTAACATTTAATGAGATGAGCTGATTGAGACTGGATATTTTTAAACAATTGTTCAAAATTTGGTTGCAAATTTGACGCCAATCTCAATACATAATGAAGATTATATACTGATGGTATTTCTCGATGGAGCTCCAGGTCCTGATGGTATTTCTACACTTGTTCTCAAAACCTGGCTCCTGAACTTACTCCTGTTCTATGCCACTTTTATTCGCTTTCTTATTCCAAAGGTGCTTTTTCTTCTACTTGGAAATTTGCTCATATCCAGCCAGTTCCAAAAAGGGTGACATATCCCTCCCATCCAATTATTTCTACTCTTTCTAAAGTAATGGAGAAATCATTTAACCATCAACTCTTAAACTATCTAGAAACCTTCATTCTGATCAACGATCGCCAGTATGGATTCCGTCAGTGTCGATCCACAGGTGATATTCTGGCTTATGTTACCCATTAATTGTTACCCATTTATGGACAACATAAATGGGTAACAATTAAATGGAAAAGTTCAGTGAAACACAAGCAGTTGCTCTTGACATCTCAAAGGCTTTCGATCGTGTTTGGCATAAAGATCTTCTAAACAAACTTCCATCTTATGGTTTGCCAACTGTTTTTTTTTTTTTTTTTTTTTTTTTTTTTGTAATTGGTTATCCAGTTTTCTCTCTGACCGCTCACGGAGGGTGATGGTAAATGGCTCTCTTCTAACTTCATTACTAATGCTGGTGTCCCCCAAGGTTCAGTTCTTTCCCTCCATTCTTTTCCTCTTGTATACTAATCACCTTCTTTCATTGATCGGAAATCCTATCCATATCCTATGCATTCCACTTTCCAGTTTGAGAAACTTTGCCCTGCTCAATCAGCTTTAACTTCTCGAATATCCGCAATCAATTCCTTAAATGTCGATCTCCAGGTAATTCTCCAGTGGGGCAAAGACAACTTAGTTGATTTCAATCCTTCTAAAACTCAGTCCTGTCTTATATCTCACAAAAAGGATTCTTCTGCTCCTATGCTTATCTTTGGCAAGATGATATAATCTCTTTTGGGGATTACCCTGACTTCTAATCCCTCTTGGCACAAGCGCATTACAAATATTGCTTCCTCTGCATCTAAAAAACTTGGTTTTCGCTCTCGACGTTACTTTTCTTCCAAACAGCTGTTCACTCTGTACAAATCGCAAATCCGCCCTACCATGGAATATTGTTCTCACATCTGGGGTGGTGCCCTCAAAACCTCTCTCAGGCTTCTAGATTCCATTCAGAAGAGGGCAGTTAGACTAATTAATGACTCATCTCTGACAGAGTTAGAGATGAGTCATTAATGCTGCATGCCTTTTCTACAGATACTTTCATGGGCACTGTTCTTCTGAATTTGCTTCTATAATTCCCGCTCTCTCTTTCAGAACAATCCGAACACGTGCCGCCACCAACCAACATCCATTTACTGTCCAACTTCAAACTCACAGAACAACTTTTCATCTTCCTGGTTTATTCATTCAACTTCCGTTTTTTTGGAACAACCTTCCTTCATAATGTCAACAAATATCTTTTGTCTTCTCAACCTCCAACTCATGCCCTATAGGTTCTAATACCTCTCATGTTTGGGGTTTTCATAAAAAAAAATAATAACAAAAAATGTTCATCTGTTATTCTATTTCTTTTTAAATATTTATTTGATTGTACGAGTGAAAAAAATTCTGCTTGCAAACATACGTTGATCTGAACAAAGTAGCCATTTTCATGGCATTTTCTTTTATTAGCGGGGAAATATTCAGATGGGAAAGCCTTGCAGAATTCGAATAGTTATATTTTTGCAGTCTGTATACTTATTTTTGAATCATATTTTGGCTTGAAGATCAATAATTTAAAGTTGCAATCTGGGATCGTAGTTTTCAGCCATAGAAGTAAATGGGTTCTCAAACAAAAGCTTTTTTTTCATGGGATTTTATTATCAGAAAATCGACTTTCAAACTTGTCAAAGTAATTGTAATAACAAAAGGCGACGATTCTTTGAAAATGTGTTTTTCCCTTAGTACAACATTTAAAATGAAATAAATTGTCTTGTTCAACTGGGATTTAAATAATAACAACTTATTCTGATATGATTTGATGTCACCAAAACAAATCAGACCAATTTTCCTTTCCCTTGTAGTTTTAAATTAATCGCATTTAAATAACTAGGAATTCGAATATCCGCAATCAATTCCTTAAATGTCGATCTCCCGATAATTCTCCAGTGGGGCTCCATTTAATTAATTAATTTAACTACTTTGGTAAATGGCTACGTTAAAATGATGCTTTTGCACTAACCTACATGCTAGTCATGACTAGAAATGTATGTATGAATTGCAAGATCAAACAGCTACTCCATATTTGATAGTTGTTTTATTGGTTTCCCTTTAGTTTCTGTGTTGAAACATTCGGTGACGTTTCAACAGCCACTTTAAGGACATGTGATCTTGTAAAATTTACAGTTGAAATAATCGCACTCATAACGTGTTGGAAATCCAAAACTTTCCCATAAAGAGCTTCTTGATGCACAATGCAGTGAATTCCAATCGGAGTTTCAACTCCGATATCTATCATTTTCTTAGTTATTCTACCCATAAGCCCAATGTTTTTACCAATCATTTTTTGCACCGCCAGTTGTGACTCCTACCAGGTTTTTAATATTTAATCCTAACTTTTCGATAGATTGGCAAAAATTTTCAAAAAGATTTTCACCTGTAGTTGTTCCACGCATACTGTGTGTAGATCAGCTAAATCTTCAACTGGTACAAAATTATCATTAATTCCACGTATGAAGATGAGGAGTTCGGCTGTGTCATTTACATCAGTATTGTCATCCAGTGCCACACTAAAATATTTCATTTGTTTTATATTTTCCAAAAGTGGTTCAAACAAATTCTTCCCAATATCTTCTACTCTTCGCATAATTGTTTGTCGAGACAAACTAATATCTTGTATCATTGTTCGTTTCTCCGGACAAATTCTTCCACAACTTTTAACAAACAACACTTAACAAATTCACCATCATTGAACGGTTTATTTTCAAAAGCGATCAAATGTGCAACTTGATAACTGGCACGTACAGCAGATAAATTTCTTGACTGATACGTTTTCAGTATGTTTTGTTGTTTTCTTAATTCGTTTTGTAACTTTGAACACTTTTCTTTTCGCAGCACTCCTTTATGTTAATCGTAAGATTTATGATTGGAATCGGTGTCGTTTTAAATTATATTCTTTAAAAACTCACACAACCTTCTTGACACACAAACACACTGCTTTTTCGTGGTAATCAATGAAGAAATAGAGTGTAATCAATGTGAAATCAATGAAGAAATAGGTCTAATCAAGAAGCGTGTGCGTAGCACACACTTCTTGGTTAGACCGGGGTTCGAGCCCGTCACCACCAAATACGGAGGATGCGGAAAGGTCAAGGAATGACCACCGCATATCCCGGAGCAATATGGCTTTAGTTGCTAATGCTACTAAAAACCAAATAACAAACAAACCACCTTGGATCAAAAACACGACACTCCAAATCAATTTTCCCCTTTTGGAACATTTTTAAGAATGCTTTTTTTTTTAAAATTCAATACAAATTAATTCAATGCAATGAACAAGTTATATCAAAATACAAACTGTATTTAGCGTATTATATATGACTGCACTGAACCACATGCACATGTTTGATACAGTCGAGCTGGACGCTTGCATGCCTGTACCCGCAGTGGCATCGATGCTGTTTTAGTTCACTTTCCGCGCGGGCCTTATAAAAATTATTCGCGGGCCGTAGGTTGGACACCACTGGGGTAGGCAGAGATTAACCTGAATGCCCAGTATTCTGGTTGTCTATATCATTCATATTTTCCTTACCTTTCAGGATAGAGATGTAATTTACTCCAGCGCCCCCATGACACTAAGAAGGTTCTGTAACTGGCAGCAGCAACACAATTACCAGGATGATCATCATCCTTATCATCATGACACAGCAATATTACTCACCAGGTAACTATTTACAAACTCATATTTTTTAAGCAATTAAAAATGTTAGTTTCCATATCTTCATATTTCTGTAACTAATGTACGATAATTATTGAGGCCGATTTTTCTTTCCGTGGCCCAATCCACTAACATCTCTTCATTTGTTCCAGCCGCTGAAGCCGTTAGCAGACAAACTGCCCTCGTGGGTAGCACAGTTGTTATAATCACCATCCTCCACGTACCTGGTGGAAAAGACCTTAGCTTGAATCCCGTCAATGACGGAAGAAGGAATTTTTATGGGTCTTTTTCACAATGTGGCTGAGTTAGTCGGTCTCAGGCAACATGGATTTTTCCTCCTGGAAACTCGAGTTTTTTGTCCAGCAAACAGAAAATCGACCTCAGAACACACGCAATTTACAGACATTATTATATATACACAGCGCAATATAGACAAAAATGCTTATTGCGCTTAAAATCCTACAACAACCAACCAGCAGATAAATTAAATCACTTTGATAACGTGAGGTTTGTTTGTTTGTTATTCAGATTAACTGCTCTTAACTGCTCTGTTACATTTCTAGATCCAGCAAGAAGGCAGCTTTTTTTCTTAATTCTCCTGACGAAGACCACAGTTTAGAGAGAATGAGAGAGAAATGAAAATAATTTTCTATCGAATGGAAAATTTACTTAACAAAAAACACTAATTTTGGGGTTACCTTGTAGTAAAGTACATTTCAAACGAAAGCATCAGTATGGCAGCCATAGAGATAAACCGGTTAGTCCCTTATTTGTTATCAAGTCCCTGCTTGAAGGACAGCAAGCCTTTCCTAACTACAGAAAATCTCCATAGCAGAAAGTCTGACTTTGTCATTTTTGTTTAATCATCCAGTGTTTTCACTAGCTAATATTTATAGCAGAAGTTTCCTCTTTGAGCATCTGTTATTTATTATTTTCATGTCAAACTAACCGAGAAGATAAGAACGATTGCAAATAAATGAAAGTTTTTCGGGCACTTTTACCTGGATGACGTCGCAACTTGAATGTCAAGCATGCTACGCTTCACGTTGTGTGTGCGTGTGTATTATTACTATTTGTGTCATGGGACATTCCAGGCGTGGGTGAAGGGTTAACGATCGTGTTTTGCATCCTTCAAGGGCGTTGGATTGCGGCCAGAAGAATTATCTCCAGTCCGCGAGAAGAAACGGGAAGTGACGTGCCAGTTAATCAAGCAGGAGATTGTATTATGACAACGCAGCCATGTTTACAGTTCGCGTGAGTAGTTGGCCTCCTTAACTTGCCTAGAAAAGTCGGTTAGCCTGGTGTGTTGGACAACCTTGTCAACGGAAAGGAAATATCACAAAAAATGCCCTAACTTATATATATATTATTTTATCCTGCAGTGACTTCTGCTGCAGGGGATGCTGCCTCAACAGGACCTTGTATTGAGGGAATACAAGAGGAAAAGTGAAAAATGAGAAAGTTACATAAAAAAATAAAAAAAAAAAAACTCCGTTGCACTAGGGTCCAACCTCGTAATGCTACTGTAAGCATTAATAGCATCTAGTATACAATTTACGAGCATCCATGACTAGTAGCATCTTATATAAGCACTATCATTGTATTCCTCACCCCAGTTTAAGAAGTTAATATTTTCGCTTATTTCATAAGTAATGTTAGATCGACAGAATAGCCGCAATGCACAACTTATTCACTATTGAAATCAAGAGCGAAAAGAGAAATATTTATTTAGTAAATCAGTTTATTTCCCATAGGTCAGGATCTTCCTTGGGACAGCCAATCACATAGAAAGGTGCACATTCAGATTGCAAACAATGCATATATCATTTACCTACAGGAATATACAGATATACACTGAGTGATCACTGAATTATGACCACCTACCTAATACTTCGTAGGTCCTCCTTTTACCCCCAGTACAGCAGTTATTGGACGTGGCATTGATTCAACAAGATGTTGGGAGCGTTCGGGAGGTATGGCCAACCAAGCTGTGTGTAATGCGGCTAGAAATGGAGGTGTTTTGTGTATCCAGACGCCTGATATGCCTTTTCATAGTGTTCCACAAGTGCTTTATGGAATTAATATCGAGGGAGTTCGGAGGCCAATCGATATGCTGGAAGTCAGAAATGTGTTTCTCAAACCATTCCTGCATATCAGTGCCCGATGGCTCGGCGCATTGTCACCTTGGAAGACACCATCGCCATTCGGGGAAAAGTGTAACATAGCGGGGTGTACACAGTCAGCAAGCAGTTGACGATAGCGGAGACCACTGATACATTACTCCACATGTACCAGGGGTCCAAGTTCCTGCCAGTGAAACATGCTCCACACCATACAACCGCCTCCACCAGCCTGCACTTTTGATATCATGCACGATGGATAAAGTGCCTCATGTTGTTGACGACAAATCCTTACACCACCATCCACGGTGTGGATTAAATAACGTGACTTATCCGACCAGCACACCTTCTTCCAGTCTTCTAACGTCCAACTTGCATGCTCTTTGCACCAGGCGAGTCTTACGCCGATGAACCTTGTTCAGGATAGGATGCCGTAGGCGTCGTCTGCTGGTATAGCCCATACGTGCGAGCATGCGACGCTGCGACGCGTGGTCATGGCAGATATTGTTCTGGGTTGGCCCATGTTGTATTGGGTAGTCTTCAACAGTGCTGCGCCTGTACGAGTTGTCGGACCCGGCGCTCACCTCAACATCAACCTTTCGCTGACCTTTGCAGTTTTGCCGTCGGGTCGTTGTTTGACCATTTTGACGCCAGTCCTGGTACACTTCAACTACGGCGGCTTTCGAACACTCCACCAGTTCAGCCGTTTGGGAAATCGAGACACCAGCTCGTCGAGCTCCCACAATCTGTCCTTTATCAAAGTCCGATAAATCCTTCCTTTTATCCATCACGCTCGGAATTTTACTACCTGATGAACCACTGACACCTTATCTATGCTACGTAGTTCGACTAACCCCGCACTCTCGTGCATTCAGTTTTCATAGAGGTGGTCATAATTCAATGATCACTCAGTGTATATGCCTGTATATAAAAATACATTATAAGAAAATACGTAAACTAGAAAAATCATACAGATTAGAGCCGAGGTAGTAGTGTTTGGCTCTTACATATTTCTTCGATTAAAGCTAAACATTAATCAATTGTGAGGCGAGTAAGACTGTTTTCCATGGTTTTCGTTCTCTAAAGCTTATCTTTGCACTATTTATCCAGTTTGGATACTTCGGTTTTTAAAGATTTCTATGCCGGAATTATATTATTATTATTATTATTATTATTATTTTCTCCTAAGAGACACCCGCTTACAGCTATTAACCAGGGGGTGCATATTCATATATGCAAATATAATTTATATACATAATTATCTATTTATAATTTATACAAATCAGTCTTTATAAATTATACAATGTCTAAATTATACATTTTCTAAATCATATATTGTCTAATTAATTATATTATACACATCATTGCCTTATTTTACATGACAGGCAGATAGAAAGAGAGCACAAGCATAATTTACAATTTTACAAGGAACTAGAGAATGTTCACATCTACAGCACTATTTACAGCGAGTTCACAGAAAGACAAGACGTCCAATATAAACATAACAGGAGCAAAAACAGTCCCGACCAGTTCATTCTTCAGCATTCTCTTTTGTTTCCCTCTGTCGGCATCACTCAACATTTATAGGTGGAGTAATGCCTTTTGAAACACTTCGGTCCTGTATCTCTTCTCTGCGCAAATCCTTTTTGGGTCTGCTTGAAGATCGTTGAACATCTTAATGGTGTTCAAAGGAAAAAATCGCCGAAGGCTTTCCAGCTGTGTGAGCGCGCTACTGATTGGAAGGGATGTTGTTCTATTCGCCCACCTTTGCGTCATGCGGGGCCGAGTCAGCAGGTGGTCAGTTTTCGGCGAGTCGACTCTCCCGGTCAGTAGTTTTGCAAGAGTGAGGATGTTCTTGGTGACAATAATGTGAGACCAAGGCCTGACATCCAAGTTGGCATATAAAATGGTTCTTGAGGTCGTAAATGGCTGCGTAGTGATCCTGTTTAACCATCTCAGCATCCAGTACTCTAAACCCAGGAAAGCCTTGATGGTAGCATCTGGGGCAGAAGACCAAATCTGAGATGCGTAGAGAGGGATGGGGATGACACATCTTAAAATATATTGTTTAACAAGGTCAGGGTTCCTGATACCTACTAGTTCTTGTCTGGAAGCCCATAGCGCTGCGTAAGTTTTCTTCTTTACATGTCCGAAATGGTGTGTGAAGTTATCCCTCTGAGACTTCGGGCTTGGGCCGAACCAAGATGATGAGCAAGAGAGACTTTAATTTCCCTTCTTGTAGGCCCTCTTGGACAGCACAGTTGGTAGGATCCCCGTCCTCCCCCACACCGGGTGGAAAAGACCCGCGTTCGAGTCCTGTCGGTGACGAGAGAAATAATATTTACGTACTTTTTTTTCACAACGTGGCTGAGTCAGTTGGTCTCAGGCGAGGCTCGCATGGTTTTCACCCGGAAACTCGGGTTTTTCGTCCAGTAAACGGAAAATTAACCACAGAACACACGCAATTTACAGAAAGTATATACAGAGCAATATAGCCTTAGTCTATATTGCTCCGTAACTGATGTTCCTAAAAGCCAACAACCCTCTTATAGATTAGAAATCGTGTACAAGCAGTACACACAGCGGGAGTAGTTTCTTGAATGAACTAGACGATTTATTTCAATGAACTAGATGTTTATTTCAATACGTAAAAGAAAGCACATGGGAGGTCAAATATCCTTGACCTGGTTTTCATCAAATGTCCAAGCAGTATCAAAAATGCCAGTTCAGTAACCGATAGCAAGGAGAGGTCACAAAATGGGCAGATCTATGCAAGCCAATTTTGGTGGTGAAAGGAAAGGTCGGAGCTTTAATTACAGGAAGGAGAAGACTATAAAAATGATCAAATAGAATTAATGCTATCTGATGTTAATGAAGCTTAATAAATGTTTACTGGGATTTATCCTGGAGGTTACAAAAACATTCGTTCCAGTTCAGAATTACAGGAAAAGAAAAATGCCAAAATGGATGATAAGAGAGCAGCAAGACTTGATTGAGTTAAAAAAAAAAAAAAAAAAAAAAAAAAAAGCACAGGAAAAGCTCTTTTCGCGTTCAGTCTACTTTAAATGGGAAGCATAACTCCACCACTCCTTCGATCTTCCGTCTTCCCTAAATAGTTTATAAATACCATAATGGAACTCGTCATCCTAATTTCCGGGTGGCACCATGTTTCTGTTAGCCGAGTTATGTCAGCATTAATTGTCCTAACCAGGAGTTCGAATTCACTCATTTTATTGATAGAACTCTTGACATTACTGTAGACACAGTTAAGACTAAATATGCTTCTACAGTTTACTAACATGACACACCCGTTGAAGTTATTTTGGTTTGTTTCTCTAGCTTTATCTTCCCGCTCATTTGAAACGTTGCCAACTTCAGATGTTGCAGCAACAAAGAAGAATTTTTGAAATCCGCGCAAGCATTACTTTCACTCACATTATCAGATAAACGCGGATCTATATTACCCTTCCACCACTACTAGCAGTTTCTCTGAACCCTTAAAGTATCTTCCATGATGCAGACAAGAACCCTTTCACCATTTTTGTTCAAATGAATACCGTCCCTGCAAATAAATTCCTTCTACCTGCAAGTGCGAACCACGCTGATAAAAAAAAATTTCCCGCTTCGTGCCTTGCAGACTCCCTCACATCTTGAGTTTAACCCACAAGGCTTTCAACGTACAATCCTTCCTATTACGTCTAGGCAGAATTGCAGACACGTACATATTCTGACCAAGCTCGCGGAATTTTTTCCCAGCGTGGTCCTGTATCTATCCAACAAATCGTCAGGTTGTGTTCGTTTAATATCGTTAGTCCCCCATATGAATAATAATGCTCTATTTACCTCCCTTGAAATTGTGTTGTGGTGTTTATGCCCCATTTAACGAAAACTGGCTTTCGCCCGTCCAAAACTCATTGAACAACTGTTATAGATTTCGTCTACCACAATGTTTGCAAAAGCCCACCTAGCGAATATCACTTGCTTTGTCAAATCTTGTAGTAGCATTTGCTGCGTGTGCTTGAATTTATAAAAAATATCAGTATAATGTATTCCTTAATGCCAGCCACACTGTTTTATGTTTGACGGGAAACTGTACAAACGTTGACGATGAAGCGGCAATTTCATCAGTGTGCTCTTCAATAGCAGCCACAACCGCGGTGGTGTTCGTTGAACTGTTAGACGTTATTTTCTTGAAAATGAATGACAGATATGCCGTAATCTATAAACACTCCACGGACAACTTAGTGAATCGTACCCCGGAAGGGACTGCAATTGCACAAAGCGTTTTGTTTATTTGGCTCCAAATAAAAAAAAAAAAAAAAAAAAAAATTTAGATTCAATTTTGCGAATAAGTGATTGCATAAAATAATCCATAACTGGTAGAGTATTAGACTTACAAAAGTTATTGGACATATCTCTGCTCGTAAGTGAAAGCAGTTCGAGAGAGAGAGAGAAACATGCTAAGTAGACATTGTTTTTTGAATGGTGTTTCTCTGGGGACATTCTCTAGCAGCTAGAGAATGCTGTCAGTGTGGATTGGTCAAGAATTCCCTAGGATCGCGGTTCGCTGTTTGAAATATCACATAATATTAGAATAATTCAATGATTCCTTAATGTAGACCATGTCACTCTTGCCAATATCAACACAGGTTACACATTGTTCTACCGACACCTTTTTTGCTCCATACAAGGGTGCCGCTGAAATCTCTTTACTGAGAGAACTGCCCACCATCAGAAGGACGTTTTTATTATTAACGAGGTGGTGATGTCAATACAGCTTGCCGTCATCTCAATCCTGGCGTCAAGAAAAGGGAATGGAAGTTGTAAATATTTGTCTAGGGAAGTTTTCTCTTAGACCTGTTTAAATAAACGGAAACTTCTATGCTTGTCTCCTTACTGCGGTGTGTTGTGGAGTACACGCACGTGGTGTCTGCAGTGCTGTATGATCTGAGCTGGCGACCCAGAACGAAAATAGTGAGAAGGAGCGCAAAACACTCACAGGTCTGCCTTTCAGAAAATTTAAAAATTAAATAAAAACGGTGTACTTAATAATGCCAAAGGGTATTATTATTCGTGATTTTTGTAAAATAAAATAAAGAAAAATTTAATAAAAACAAAAACATATTCTGCAACTCAATTCTATCTCATCTCCAATGTCAGCTAAATGGAATACAATATGAATGTATTATCAGTAGTAATGGAAAATGCAAGCTTTATACATCATCAGCCAATAAAATAAATAAATAATTACTATTTTTTGGCAATTAAATGAGAATTGCCACGGTCAAAACTCCCCAGTCCTTGCCGAATTTCGGGTGATCACGTTATAGTAAAAAAAAAAAAAAACCTGCAAAATATATTGTATATCTATACTGTACTACAACTTTTTCTATATAATATTTTACGCGTTTGGCTATTTTTTCAAGAGAAAAGTAAGGTACAAAACATGAAAAAGTGCAGTAAACATACGTATTGTACAATACAGTAATAATAAAATGTTTCCTGTTCCAAAATATACAGTACTGTGTACCTTATATTTTAGGAGGAGAGAAGCGAAGAAAAGTTTCATGGAAGTCCCAAACCGTTTCTGCAATACATAAGGGGCTGGTATTTGCATTTGGAAAGGACACGTCCTGGGCTACTTAATTTTCTTTTAAACATATGGGCAAATGCAAATAGATAAAAATTGCAGTGTCGATATTGCTTACAAACGACAATCTAAAAAGTTCCGAAAACATACAGTAAACATGTTAATGAATCGTTACTTCAATCTACTATTTTATGTAAATAGAGAAACTTGGATACATCGCTTGTTATCACAAATAGCAATTAGACAATTTCATGACCTAACAAAATTCTTGATGCTCCATTAGGAGCATCAAGAATCGCGAATACACGGACACGCTCCTTGCATTAGCAAGGAGCATGTCCGTGTATTACTGTACTTCGCGATTACTGTACCCTGACATATAGATGGGTTGATAGAAACTGATAGTGAATACTTATAAGTAAGACACTGAATGATGATGACATTGTATCATAAACACGCCGAGTTGTGACATTGTACACAAACAGAAGAATAAATAGTGGTCGGTATTGAGATCCACTCAACGGTGTCTTAGTCAAGAGCATGCATACTCAACGAATATTTAAAGTCGATTTTCTCAAAAACGAAGCCTCATTGGAAAAATTTTATTCTGCAATTTCAACTTATTTTTTCATGAAGAATCAGCCTCTTACCGGTTGTACCACGAATTACGGACCACCCTGTGTATATCTTATATCTACAGGCTATTCTGTGGTAATAATAGTTGGGTAACAGCCTGTCAATTTGTACACAGTTTGAATGTGGAGAATCCTGTTTTTTGCATTATCCCTGGCTGGTGTTGAAGTGTTGATTACTGTGATATCTGAAGACAATGCTATGAGGATGGATAGTAATGAAGTATACATCTTTTATCCTCAGACGTAAGTGTTTAATTTTAAATGCTGTTTGGGCTTATGACATCATAAATGAAAATGAATGTTTCTTTGAAACTGATCGGGGCATGAGCGAAACTGATTTGTAATAACAATTATGATTCCTGTTATAACAAATGTGGATTACAGCAATTCCCTTTTTTTTTTTTTTTCTTTTTTTCGGGTTTTTATTATCTCTTGTTAAATGAGAATTTGTGTTTTGATAGACTTAACTCCTCGTATTTGCCTTTATTAAATAGTAAATTTATTTACTTTAATATTTTATTCTAACAAAATTTTCAGATTCAGTCACTTTAACAAATGTCCCATAAGTTTAATTTTTATTGACTTTATTTCAGGGAAGATTTGTGTCGATATCCGCGTGCATGTGACACCTTAGGTGAGTTTTCATATTTTTATTGGTACTTTGTGTTGTTTTATTGATAAGTTTCTGCACTACAGCTCAAATATAAAAAATAAATAAATAAATACAATTGTTGTTTTATAGGAATTTAAATTATATTACTAAAAAAATTAAATAACGAAGCTGTCATGTGTTGGTTATACTCATTTAAAAATTTTCTTCATTATTACACGAGGGGAAACAACTGTGAAATGAGAAAAGTTGAGTTCATCACAAGGCTAAAAAAAAATTACTAACTCTGTTTAGTCAGTATTTTTTATTTATTTATTTAATTTTTTTTTTTTTTTGCCTTGCTATATTAATCTAATGCTAGTAATCTAATGACATTCAGGTTTAAATATCCATGCATTTTCAATAAACCGGGTAGTTTCCCGATATTGTGGCTAAATAATTCATCAATAATCTTAATCGTTGAACAAAGTGAAAAGGATAATACAAGGGATTTCCGAAAAGTAAGGTAACACATTTTTTCTCTCGATGATATTTAATAATACGAAGTTGAAATTATACACCAAGAAATAAGTGAACATGCACTACTTCTCCACAAAGTCTCCAGTTTTATTGATGCACTTGTCCCAACGATGGATCAGTTTATCAATACCACTACTGAAGGAGTCCGTGCCCACACGCAGTAACCAACATCGCACCGCCTGATGAACTTCCTCATTCGTGGTGAAATGCTTTCCTGAAAGATGTTTTTTTCAGAGGGCCAAACAAATGAAAGTCTGAAGGCGCTAAGTATGGGCTGTAGGGGGTTGTGACAGAGTTTTCAAGTGATTATGGCGCAACCACTCACGAGTGGTTTGGGCAGTGTGTGGAGTTGCGTTGTCGTGCAACAAAATCACGTCCTGGTCGTACGTGTCGAACGTCGGCTTTCAGTTTTTCCAGCGTTGCACAGTAAAGCTGTGCATTGATTGTTCCTCCCCTCGGCAAGAAATTCACCAACGGAATGCCTTGGCCATGTCAGAACACTGTAGCCATGACTTTTCGGACACTGGGAACAGTTTTGAATTTTTGCGCACAAGAGATTGTGGATGTTTCCAGGTCATGGAGTCTTGTTTGCTCTCCCGGGTAAAGTGATGAACCCACGTTTCGTCTTCTGTGACTGTGTGAGCGAGAAAATCTCTCCTTCGTCGCTGTATTGCAACAGTTTCTCCAGACACATCTCCATGCGTTTTGCTTTGTCCTCCTCTGACAATTATCGGGGCAACCAGCAGCAGCACACCTTTCGAAAGCCAAGGACATCGTGAACAATTTCGTGAACGGTCGACTTACTCAAGTTCGCTATTTGTGCAATTTCACGCAGTTTCACTCGCCTGTTTTCAAGAACGATGCCCTTAATGCGCGAAAAGTTGTCTTCTGTCTTGCTCGATGAAGGCCTGCCCGCCCGATGTTGATCTTCAATGTCAACACAGCCCGCTTTAAATCCATTGCACCAAAATACACCTGCTTCTTTGTCATCACCTTTTCGCCATACACAGCAACCAGTTCACGGTGAATGTCACTTGGTGAAGACCCTTTTGCTTGCAAAAAGCGAATAACTTCACGAACACCTGTTTTGGACCAAACTCGCACGGTAGCCGCCATTTTTCAAATGGAATCTGCTGTGAGGCGACAGTACCGCAAAACTGCACTGGCGGTCTTTTTGAACGTTATTAACGAGTATATCTGTCCACCGCGTTTCCTCTCATTCCCTTTCACCATTATTAAGGGGGAAAAATGTGTTACTTTACTTTTCGGAAACCCCTCGTAGAATAAAGCTGCTAGTGTATTAGCGCTATACCTGTTCGTATGAAATAAAAATTATTTATTGGTGAATAAATAATTCGGCATCTTGAAAAATAAGATGATTTCCTCGTTTAGTTGTTCATAATGAGGGGAAACTGCTATCTGGGCAATACGTCGAATTGATATTTTCATATCAATTTTGAATTCGAATCAATTTTGGAATATATAAAATGTGATCATGGGATGACACTCCAATATCAGAAGCATGTATGAATATAATCCTTGAATTGTTGGTTTTTCCGAGGCCTCTTCAACTTTACTGGTTTTTTTTTTTTTTTTTTTTTACGACGCATCAGCATCCTGGGTCATAATGCACCAACCAGTATATTCCGCTTGAGATAAGCTAACTACAGTAGTAATTGGAGAAACATTTAAGAATTCCTCCAGTCTCCTAGAGAATTCAAACCCAGATCTCTCCAAACAAGCAACAAGTTTTGAAGCCACTACACTACCACGGATGAGTGAAGTTGTGAATTTCGAAAAGTAAATAAAAAAACCATTAGCTTGTAAAGAATATTTAACCACGTAGAATTTAAATGCGTGACATATTTAACTAGAAATATAATCTAATTAAATAAGGCCCTTTTCCAAAGGACAAAATTAGTTTATTGAACAACAATAACAATTTTTTTTTACAAATTTCCTAACCCTGTACACACAAATATTCATATGGAAATGTTTCGAATTACTTTTGGAACTCTTATCTTCAAACCGGGATAAGGATTTCAACACAAATTTAATAAAATATTCAAATTACAATATAAAAAAAAGATCTATAACAAACTGGAGCTTAAATTTATGCTGAAACCCTTATCCCAGCCAGACGACAGAATTCCACACTGACCATCGCTTTTAGTTCTACGAGTGCATGACCCTATGACAGCTCTCTATCCCTTGCAACCTGGGGATATTCTTTTGCAGTGTTTCGTCATAATTTGGAAAACGCAGTTCACGGCACGAATCTTGTTAGTTCCCGTTTCTCTCAAAAAACTATTTCTTGAAACTCGCATCTGTAAATTCTAAAAGACGTGGTCGAATCATACTTTTATAATATGCCGCTTTCTACTAGAAGAAAGATTTCAACATGACGGAGCGCCACTTCGTAGTGCTTGTACGTAGTTGGCTTGATGAAGGGCAGTACTAGATTACTTCATGGGGACCATCGGAAAGCTGATATCTAAGCATGACGACCTCGAGCTATTGAAGAGTTGATGAAAAGCTTCAAATTGGTAATTGTGCATATGTCCGATCTGATATTCCCTGTCAGACTTAGTAGGAATCTCCTGTTTTCTAGCTTAAAATCTCTCTCTCTTTATCCCATTTTGTCAAATTCATCTTCTGCCTTTATCGTTTTCCCAACTCCACTAATCACTTGGAACTCTGACTTCCTTTCTTTGAAACTAGACTTTCTCCAATACAACTTTCCTACAGCGAGGTAATTTTCCTTGGTAATTTTAATATTCACAACTCAGACTGGTTTCCATTTTCAAGTCACACTGACCTAGCTGGTCGAGACGCTGAGGTTTTCGCAATTACTAATGACCTCTCACAGATCGTTCATTTACCTCAGAATACCAAACAATCATAACACTCAATCTTTTTCTCACGAACAACCCTTCCAAGTACACGGTCGAGGTGAGTGGTCCTCTCAACTTGGTGACAATCTCTTCACCAATGGAACGTTTCTCTCTTAGCCATTCTCGTGTTGTTTGGCAATACAAGGATGCAAAATGGGATTATCCGTGAGATTTCTATTCTACTCTTCTTTGGTTGGATTACTGTTTTAAATCTGATGTCAACGTTTGCTCAGATCGTGCCAGTAAAGTTATTCGTGGAGGGATGAAACCTTTATTCCCCACTCCAGCTTAAAATCTTATCCTTTATCTAAACTTTGATTTTCCGATAAATAAGCTACGGCTATTCAAGATAAGAATTTTTCATATTGCAATTGGCTTACTTCCAAATCTCCAGGTACATTTTCTGCCTACACACTAAAGCGCATAACAATTGTAAAGCAGTACAATTTTAGTTTGGACCAAAATTTATTTTTTTTCCCCGATCCACTGATGATATACTAGCTTATGTTACCCATTTATGGGCAAATTAAATGGAAAAGTTGGGAACTCAAGCAGTTGCTCTCGACAAATCAAAGGCTTTTAATCATGTTTGGCACAAAGGTCTTCTAAATAAGCTTCCATCTTATGGTTTGCCAACTGTGTTTTGTAATTGAGTATATCCAGTTTTCTCTCTAACCGTTCACTGCGGGTGACGGCAGTGGCTCGCTGTCTTCTGACTTCGCCACAAGGTTCGGTTCTTTCTCCCACTCTGTTCCTCTTATATATTAATGACCTTCTTCCATTGACTGGAAATCCTGTTCATAGATTTGTTGATGATAGCACATTGCATTCCACCTTCCGGTTTGAGGAGAGTGGAATGCAATGCGCTATCATATCATATCATACAACTAAGTTATGATTTTAATAAACGTTATAACTTAGTTGTATGATATGTTAATATAAACGTTAATGTAAATAAATATGTTAATAAAATTATATGATATCTAAATTAAAGTCAAATTTATCTTAAGATAAATAATTAACTTAGATACAGTATATGTAAGTTAAAGATTACTCTTGAGATAAATATTAATACTGATGAAGGACCATTTTCGTAACTTTATATTGATAAAGTTGTGGGAATTATCTTTATAAAGATAATTGGGGGAATTATCTTTATAAAGATAATTCTCTTTATAATTCTCTTTATCTTTATCTTAAGATAATTTAATTAATTTAATTAAATTAATTAAATTTAATTAAATAATTAATTATAAAGATAATTCTCTTTATCTTTATAAAGGAATTATCTTTATAAAGATAATTGAGGGAATTATCTTTATAAAGATAATTCTCATAATTTGAGAATAAAGTTAGGGGAAAATTATTATTGATAAGTTACGAAAGCACCCGTTTTCGTAACTTTTAGCAATATAAAGTTGTGGGAATTATCTTTGCTTTCAAATTATCAGTGCACCCGCTTTCATACGCTCACGATTTTGTGAAAATGAAAGACAAGTGAAATATTAATGTTATTCTTTTTATTAGCAACCGATTCTTACCATGACGTTTTACATCTAATACCTCCAGTCAAAAAGTACGACAACACGTACTGTTATACTATCGGAGCAATACTGGTCTTATATGGCCTCCGGGTATACGTATGAACAGAAAATGTATTGATTTATATCGGGGCGCCACGTCTCATCAATCAGGCTGGTTGAAGAGCGGTAATTCTTCCCCATCATTAAATTCATTGATTGCAGGTATGATCGCCAACCATTCTTATTATCAGGGGATAAAAAAGCATCAGTATATTTCACATTATTAGCTGATCAACTTTTTGTGTTGTTTAATCTTTGATTAGGTAATTTAAGTTTATTTTATTTCGTCTTTAAATTATAAAAAAAAAATTAAAGTAACTTCGTCAGGTGATAGATGACTTTCATCAACCGGTGAAATACCACCACTTTGCTTATTTGGAGGCTTGAAGTGGAGAAACCCATGTTTAGTCTCTAGAGCAGGGGTGGGCAACATCCGGCCCGCGACGATGTTGAATCCGGCCCCCTCGGTAAATGCATAAATATAGAAAATCCATACCTGACTACACTCGCCGTAAACGTTCGGCTTAATTCGGTTCAATCGGGAATCGCGGCCAGTACAACAGTAACCAAGTGATTCTATGCAGCGTCAAAGAGTTATTTCCTAATTATTATTGTAGCATCGATCGAACGAAGTTCCTTTGGGTTTGACTTCTTATTGAAAAAAATAATATTGGTGGGAGATATTTTATGTTTTATGCCTTTTCTAATTATTACAATTTTTAATTTAATATAATTTATAGCCCATAAAATGAGCCAATTAAAAAAAAAAAGAAAAATTGATGCCGAATGCCGCATTTTCAATGATAATTGGACATTCAGATATTTAATTGCAAATACAGACGATAAAGCTGTTTGTTTGGTTTGTAACGAAACTATTTCCGTTTTTAAAGAATATAATCTAAAAAGGCATTTTTCAAAAAAACATTTCGTAAAATATAAGCTATTTTCACCGGAAAAAATGAAAATTGAAGCAGAAAATTTAAAATGTGGTTTGCGTAAGCAACAAAATACTTTGAAAATTTTGTCAAAACAGATAGAGCTCTGACAAATTTAAATATTGTATTTACTTTTTTAAAAAATACCTTAATAATTTGGTAATTCAAGTAATATAACATTTTTAGGTTCTGATTTTTTTTTTTATTAAATCGTTCAATCTATTCCGGCCCGCATCATGATGCGAAAATTTCATTCGGCCCGCATCATGATACGAAAATTTCATTCGGCCCGCTGACGAAAAAAGTTGCCCACCCCTGCTCTAGAGCAAAGTTTCCGGCATCCCCCCACCCCATACTTCTCCTTCAACCCATGCACGGTACCAAGTACTATAGGTTTTGATACCTTTCGTATTTGGGGTTCTCATAAAAAAAAAATAAAAAATAAAATATGTTAAGATTCAGTCAGGTTGATTTGTATTCCGAAAAATACGATTCTGCGATAAATTTTATATTCTTTAACAAAAGTAATACGTGAATAAATTCTCCTAACTGAATACTAGGATTAACAATTTGTTTTCAATATTTAAGCAAAAGCTACACACGCTAGTCAAAAAAAAATACGAACCTTTATTCAGTATGGAATCAGGCCGCCTTTGTTTCGAATAACAGCAAGTGTGCAGCACGGCATGGATTCTGTAAAGTGTTTTTGTGCGTTTTGTTCTAATTGTAACCATTCTTTGGGTAAAATACAGCATAGCTGCGACCAAGTTGAAGGAAGAGGACTTCGTTGCCGATACCTCTTTCCAGCATATCCCACACATTCTCAGTAGGATTGAGGTCAGGTGAATGTTGGGGGCCAGGGAAAATGCTGGAAATCCATGTCGCGTTCTGCGAATAAATCTTGCACGATGCGCTGTTAGGTTGTCATTCATAAAGTGGCTATCATCTTCGAGATAAAAGTTTAACATTGCAGGGTGCAGTAGAGTTTATACAAAATTCAGGTACTCTCTGGATGACCTTCCACCGGTATCAACGGACCCAGTCCACGCTAATAAAACATTTCCCATACCATGATACCACCTTCAGATGCTTGGGTTGTTTTAACAAGGAAAGCAGAGCCCATCGCTTAGTGAGGTTCTCGCCACCCTGTCTGCCTGCCACCAGTGCAAAACAAAGCATATCCTGATTCACATGACTTTCTTTCATTGTTCCGGTGTCCAATCACGATGTTCTCGGCACCACTGCAAGCAGATTTTTCGATTTTTTTCTCAGAAACAGCTGGCTTTCGAATAGGCAGGCCACTGCTAATACTCAATTTCTTCAATTCCCTGCGTATGATAATGGTTGAACTAGGACAATGCTGGGCTTGGGTGAATTGAGATGTTGCTGCACAGTCGATGTCTATTTTTCCGTATAGTCCTCCTTAGAATACGACGGCTTCGCTCTTGAAGTATTTACGCTTTTGAGAAGTGGAAGAACCGCTTGCTTTTCAGTCATTAAAAACCTTTGAGATGGATGCTTTTGAAAAACCAGTTGTCTTTCGTTCTTGAATCGTAGCTCCTGCTAAACGTGCACCTGCGATAAGACCTTTTTCAAAGTCTGACAGATTACGCGTTTTCCCCATTCTGGATTCAGATTAATGCAGTCGAATAGCCTGCTCATCTTTATACTGAACGAAGCAACAGGCCGTCACCCCCACGTCACAGTTTTCTTGTCTATTGGCATTTTTCTTCTGACAGTTTTCTTCTGTCTGTGACTATCTTAATACAAAGTGGGTTTTTTTTTTTTTTGGTTTTTTTTTTTTGTCCTGTTTGTGTATTACGATTTGCTGGTAATCATAGCCTCTTCTAAATCTTTGGGTATCCCGGTATGCCAAATATAAACTGTTAATCGTTGTGAATTATATGAGCCAAAGCAGTTTCTGCACAATTTAGAAATCCTGATTATCTGGATCTCTAAATTTATAAGGCATATTGAAAACTATGCCTTATAAATTTAGTCTTTAGAAACATATAATTGTCGAACAGTAAAAAAGAAACGCACAGTAACTCTGTTTTGTGTGTGTACGTGGTACTGTCGGCTCTGTTTAAAGAGCACTTAAAAAAAAAAAAACTTCATACCCACTGTTTGAAACTGATGAATATATCAGGACATAAGGAGGATCGGGTGCATGCAAATATCTCTGATAATTTCAGAATGTTTGATATTAAATCTCTGTAAGACAAAACAAGAAACAAAAGGCAGCCAGCGTACGCAGGTAGTGCTGTACTACTGAAATGCGCACTTTATATATATATTGGTTTTAGTAAACATTAACATTCACTTCATGATCGTGAGGCAGATATTACTCGTTCAACACTGACAAAAAAAAGTAATTTCTAAACAAATTATTATTACCTGCTTCAGCCAATAATTTCTTCAAATGAGCTAAAACAGTTCAATCCTGGAAGAAAAATGACCAAAATGTTTGAGGAATTTTGCTGTACAAAAATTCCTCTCCCAGCGACCCTTCCCAATTACTTAACCTGCTTTTCTTCTTGTAGCCTTGTACTGCATGACCCTTACGGGCGTACGGAATAAGAGGAACGAATCGCTCTAAAAACAGCGTTACCACCTGAGGCGAAACTACTAGATCGGTACAGAACACGCGGATGTCTCTGCAATACACTGAAACCTCCGTCACAAACTGAGAAACGATCGTAGCCACACTCAGCTCACGGCGAAAGCCTTACTGAATTTATTTAGGAAACACTGACAGTTCCCACTCTCTACAGGGTCAGAGGTGAATATCCGTGAAATAATCCGACCTGTGACCTTTGAAAGTACACGTGTGGCGATGATAGAAAATGAGTGATCTTTCAAGAGAACTACTCTCGCTATGCTGTACTCACCAGCAATAATGTTGCTGGATTAATATACATTCAGACGGTTTTAAATGAATAGGGGCTTTGCAAAAATACTGAGGAATATCCACTCTTACCTTTCAATATAAGAGTAGGCCATGTTGACTTAAGGTAGTCATTATCTCAAGAAAATATCAGCGCGAATAACACATGTTTTTATTATTATTATTTTAACGAACCTAGTAGTCGAATAGTTTTGTAACTTTGAAAGCGCTACCGAAGGACGCAGTCGCAGTGTGCAACTTCACATTTGAGCCTGAGACACATCGACGGATATACGAAATCTGAGAGTGGTTAAGACACGAACGCTCAGAAAGTTTGTGGAGGTAGAGAAAGGTATGTGTATGCGCACTCTTCAGTGGAGTGAGTAATTTTTTTGTACTACAAATGCCAGGATGCCACAACGTGAACAGTGAGCAAGCATCGTTTTATGTGCGTTTGAGATAAGGTTCCTCGTAAACTATCAAAATGTGATATTTGTTCGTTGTTAAAACTGCTGAATCCTGGCGCTTGCAGTACAAAAACAATTCTTTCCGATGAAGAGCACAACCTACCTACTTTTTTCGACCTCCACAAAAGCTGACTTAATGCGTGCATGTCCGCATTAAGTCAGTTATTATTGCTACATACAAGGTTGTTAAAATTAAAGTATCCCTATGTAGAGGGCTCTGGAGCGAGTTCTAAGGCTCATACTGAAAATACATTTGGATAACAGGTACAATAAAGTATGCGCTCGCCATTTATTGGGAAAAAAATTAGTTACAAAATGTGTCACTATATGGGTCTGTGGCAATATAAATCACTTGAACAGCGCTAAAATTGTTCAATGTGTCCCACATTTTGGTCAACAACAGTTTCCATTCGAAGAACAGCATTTTCTACAGCAGAACGTAACTTGTCAACTGGAATAGCCAGCACATGACGTCTAATGCTGTAATTCAGATCTGCCAGAGTTTGACATCCTTCCCGATACACTGGTTCTTCATAAAACCACACAACCAGAAGTCGCGTGGGGTGAAGTCCGGTGATCGGGGTGGTCAAGATGTCTGGAAACAACGGCTGATGACACATTCGTCTGTAAAGTGTTGCCTCAGCAATCTTTGGACACAACGGTGGATGTGGGGGATGGCGCACCACCTTGCATGAATATGGTATCCTGAAGGCACCCATGTTGTTGCAGCTCTGGTATTGCGAAATTTGCCAGTATTTCATAATATCGCTGTCCAGTGACGGAACAGGTGCGGGGTCCAGTCGGTGTTACCTGTTCAAAAATATATGGCCCAATTATGAATGACCGTAAATCCACATCACACTGTCACTTTTGGAGAATGCAAACTCTTGGATAACTCGAGGGTTTTCTGTTGTCCAAATGCGACAGTTGTGCGTATTCACTTGTCCATTTAAGCAGAAGTGGGCTCATCACTCCAAAGGATGTTCCATGGCCAAGTGATATCCACTGTCATTCGCGCCAGAAACTGAAGTGCGTATGTGAAACGAATATCTGCATCACCATGCTTTAGCTGCTGTAACATGTGCATCTTGTAAGGATAGTACCGCAATACCTGAGGCATTACTAGCATTACAGTGGAATACGGCATGTCCACTTCACGAGAAACATGCGGCACACTTGCGCTACCACATGGAGATTGATTGATAAATCCACGACAGCCATAGCCACATCTTAAACACAAGAGGAGTCCACTCGTTTTCGACCTCTACCTGGTTGAAGACCAAGATGTCCTGTCGCTTCAAATTTCGCAATCATTTTGCAGACAGCATAAACAGTGATAGGTCCACGCGGGCCTTATGCGCTTCTGACGTCGGAATTCTCTGATAGCCGCAGCTGCTGTTGTGATAGTACAGCTTCACTAATAGCGCCTTTTCCTGCAACGTTGTTGGCATTGCTGCTGTAGTACAGGCAAACATTTGTACTATATGATTTTGAAGAGACTGCTTTGCTTTTATACAGTACAGTAGAGCTGAGTAGTGGCGCTGTGGCAATAACTTACGATTATGCAAATAACTTACGTAATTTGCATAATCGTAACTAAGATATTTACGCGCCATACAGTGAAAAATTTGTAACAATTTTTTTTTTCCCCCAATAAATGGCAAGCGCATTCTTTATTGTATCTGTTATCCAAATTTCTTCTCAGCCTTAGAACTCGCTCCAGAGCCCTCTACATAGGGATACTTTAATTTTAACAACCCTGTATATCTGTACAATGCTCGGATCATATAGGTGCAGGCTTCGACAGCGTCCTTCGACAGCAGTCTCAAAATTTCTGTAACTTTTGGACATATCATATATCATTACTACTAATTTAATCTATAATCATTAGTGACTGATACTCTTATTAGTACAAATCATTGTTTATTTTTCAGGATTGGCTCAGTCAGGAATGGTTTGTGACTATTATAGTAGCTGTGCCATTGTAGAAGACAACGGATTAAGTGCGGCCTTCACCATAGCACACGAACTTGGTCACGTGTAAGCACACTTATGTTTGTCATTAGCTTAATCAGAGTTCCTTGTCATTAGAAGCATTCATTAATATTCGTGTATTCATTCACGCGCCTTGGAGATGATCGTAATGGCATGGTGAATTTGAAGGTATTGCAATACCTTCAAACCACTCCTATTTTAATAAAAATCGATTAACTGGGCCTGGACAGGTGTAGGCTGAGTTGGTGCACTGCCATTAGATACAACAGATAAAACTGTTAAGCAGTGTAGCCTAGAGGCCAAAAACCCACATGTCGGAATTGTGCTATTCCAAGACGCGAATAGACAGATAATGTTGCGTGAAATTAGCTACTTAGAGCAGAGAGCTGGGACGCGTGTGGGTAGATTTTGATTTCTAATATTCCGTCATTAAGGGCAAGGGGGTGAAGGGGATGGCATAGATAACGTCCTGCTATGAACTTACCAACTTGAGTAGCGAATGGGTGGAGGATTTAATAGTTGGGAGTTATTTAAAGTAGATAATACTATTTTATCATGCAAATGTCATGTGTAGATATATTGTACATTATTTATTAGACGTTTGCGATACTTTAAAGATAATTAGAAAGTAATTTTAAATTAGTGCTATCAGGATATCGTATCTCTGATTGAAAACTTTTAGGTGCCGAAAATTTCTGTTATTTAGACTTTGATAGTAATTTTCTAGCTACATAAAATATAGGGTGGTGATTTTAACGAGATCGACACCTCGAGCTTAAACAGTAACATGCTCGAATTCAAAATTATACCTGCAGAACACGCGCAGTGGATCCAATAAATAAATAACAAGCCAACAGCCTATCCCTAGACGGCAGAACAGTGTAATATTTAAGTAGTAACCATCCACTGGGATGTCCAATTTACTTTCCCGAAAAATATAAGAAACTGTCGATAGATAATGATATAGATAACATCCTGCCATGAACTTAAATAAATAAATAAATTTTCTGTTTTACTCCGGGACGACCAAACGGTCAGTCAGAGGAGTTCGCATGATAGATTGAATACAAGAAACAGCACCGTATTCAGTAGTCACGGGCTTGAACCCCGGTCACTCAAGGCACGTGTACTTAGGCACCAGCGCGCCTGACCACTAGGCTACGGCGGCCTCCAGGGTAGCGAATGGGTGGAGAATTTAATAGCTGGAAGTATTTAGAAGTAATAAATTTATTTTTGACAGTTTTATAATCCAACTACTGAATTCCATGAGGTTGAAAGAGAAAATACGTTCAATGAAAGAGAACGCAAGAATTAATGAGAATATAGTTTTCAAAAATGGCAAAAAATCTTCAGCGGAATTCTTTTCTAAATGCAACACAGAAAGCAGTGACTTACACGAATGTTTCAAGTTACAATAATCTATAAAGACAAAAAAAACTCTTAGCTATTCGATTCCGAAAATCTGACGTCGCAAAAAACTGGATCACTGAATAAATAACATTCTCTAAATATCTAACGAAAATTTAAATACTTAAGTGCAACTAGTTTATTCATACGAGAGGAATTCCCTATTCTGAGTAACTGGCATGAATGATTTCAATGATTACAGGGTACTAATACTGTTTGGGAGTCTTTCTGGTTCGCTACGTAATTTAAACGGCAAGTTAAAATTATAGACTATGTATGGATGTTTCTATTCAACATGACTAACTATTTTTGCTAGTACAATGTTAATACAAAACAGCACTGGAGAGCACAATTCCCAGTTTCAGGTAGTGAAACATTGAAGATGAAACTCAAGGCAACGCACCCATACTCTGTGGCCATTACGGCCATTACAAACCATAATGTACATATAACGGAGGAGACAACGTATGAGTCACTCTTCCCCTCGCCTTCTTTGATTGTATAGCCTTGCGCTATGTTTATTCTATGGCTTTCCTTGTTGTTCTCTTCCGTCTGGAGGGTGTCCTGTGCACTTGTTTCCCGACCTTCCACCGTCAGGACCACCTGTGACTAAGACGACGGAAAATACAACACTAACGCATGACGCAATCCACCTAGCAGGATACTTGGGGAAAGAGAAAATAAGGGCACGTTAAGGGGGGAAGGGGAACGTGAGAATAAATGCTGATATTTGTGAAGAACAATAGTGGAAGATCAAGAAACCCTGTTGAGCAAACTGTCGCTTATTCTCTAGTGCACAAAACGTTACAAAACAACTTCACTAATTCTGTCCAATTTTTCCGACCAGTGCAGGAATCTGTCAAAGAGAAAGAGTATGTTTGTGGTTCGGCTCTAGTAGGTATATCATAAATCAAAATAATATATGGTTTTATATTTTTTTGAAAGAATTTCTAGAGAATTTCAAATGCGTACGGATAAGTCAAAACTAGGAGCGTCGTTGCTTATGGAACGCGTTATGAAGTCAGTGAGTAGTCTCGTTTTGCAGCTCACCCTTATACATCACCCCTCTCCCACGAGAAAAACTGCGCAAATTGTCTGAAATCAATTTGTCTTAGTTTACGTTTCTTTCAAAGTCCTTTATTTGAAGTAGACAAACAGCTTTTTGAAGAAGACCTTCACATGAAAGGGATATGTGATTCACACATCTTTATATCCATTGTATTCTAGACAAGGTAAAAATACTCTGGACCGGAACGTAAAATTGCCATTTCAAAGAATGCTAAGAAAGGAATTGAACAACTAAAATCCCGACAAATGTTAAAAAGAAGGAAAGATTGCTTTTTTTCGGCCCGAAATAGAAGGCTTCCTTGATATTTGAGGATTCGTCACTCAGTACGTCGACGAATTTCATCTCAGTAAAATGAACGGAGTAGGAGTACCTAACAAAATTTAAGTTTAAAAATCTCAAAGAAATAGTTTTTAATCATAAAACGCTAAGTAACGTAGCCTTTTGTTGTTAAAAAGTCGTGTTATGGTTACTTCACATTGTCGAGCATTTCATATCGTTCTGTCAATGCATTTATATATTATAACCGAGATTCTAAATTACAGCGAATAAATAGATGCGTCTCTCACTTTTATTGATATTCATGATTATGAATTGCACAAGTTTTGTATACAATAAAGATTATATATATATATATATATATATATATCCATTATTTTAAATTAAATAAAACATAAGCCAGTAGTATGGCAAAAAGTGTAGAGCGAAAATTAACATAAAAATAACCCAAATAAACAATCGAACGAAAAGAAAAAATAGATATAAATAGTAGCCCAGAAACCCATAATATAATTTCGATCTTTAAATCCAATTAACAAAAACTATACAAATTTTAGGATAATGCCAATTAGTTATTAATTTAGCGGTACCCCCCCCGAGAGGTACCAGTTCCGAAAGACGTGAAATATCACCCAAAGAGGGTGAAATATCACCCAAAGGAACTACCAAACGATAACAAAATCAAAATAAACTAAAATAAAATAGACTGACCATCATGCCCCATATCGACAGAGGACCACGAGGCCAATAATGGTCATGGAATCGCTGCATTTCAATCGTCATACAAAACATCGCAAAGGCGGAAATATCGAAGAACCAAACCACCCTTCCATTCTCCGATAGATCAACCAATGCAGAGGATTTGCATGGCGGTGGTCCTTATGCAGCGAAAATAAACTATAGAACAGACAGCACTCTACAGCAGAGCCACACTACTGACATACTGTAAGCTGAATCAGCTTATATTGAAGAAAAAAGAAAATAGATGGCGGCACAGGTGTTGCTAAATTAGCATATCGACCCATTACTATTGAATTATATTAAATGTTGACAAAAATTAAATTATAATAAAAATTAAAATAATTAAGATAATTAAGCATTCATTAGAGGCAGCAACTTGCAATTCCTCCATATGAAGCCGAAATATATACTATCATTGAATTATATTAAATAAAATTAATTATATTTATTTTATTATAATTTAATTTTATTTAATATAATTCAATGATAGTATATATATATATATATATATATATATATATATATATATATATATATATATTGGAGAAACAGTATTGGAAGAGAAGGGGAACACTGTTACATCACTTTGCTGATTACTTCCTGTTCCAGTTGGACATACAGCATCGCTAGTAGCTGAAGGTTTGAATTAATATTCTTATGATATTTTTTTCTGCTTTAATATATGCATCCTTACTGTCGATTGCAATTATATTGCTGCGCTTCACTTCAGGTCAATATTTATCAATCCTGTACATTGTATGTGTGACATTTTTAATTACATAAGTTAGTTAGTCATTTTTTCCTCCTTCCTTGCCAATTGCTGATGAATTAACACCAAATATTCAGTGGCAAGTTTAGTAAATAAAATTACATGCTCCTTTTGTCGATAATTACATAATTTGACCAGCGTAATTCGGTGGGTGGAATTGTTATTAGTAATACGAGTTCTAAAACATCTGAAAGCACAATTGAAGATATGGAACCACCTTTAAGGAATGACACTCAGAACCTCACACTTGGCTTCAGATGATAGGCCGGATGCTTCATCATTATCGCCCATTGTAACTAATAACTTAAGTCTACAACTTTGGAATAAACCAAGATGTATCTTTCTTTGTAGCTGAGTTTCATGAAGGTTTTTTTTTTTTTTTTTTGGTAGTTGTTGGCGCATCGGCTTCTGTGGCCATAATGCACCTCCCAAGGTTTTTGCAGTACTTTGATCCAAGCCCGAGGCGGGATTCGAACCCTCGACCTTTGGGTTGCTAGGCAGATACTTTACCCACCCGGCTAGCCCGGTCGGCGTTTCATGAAGTAAGAAAGGAATAAGTATTAGTAAGACAAGGAAGAGTAATTTATCTACATCATCCAAGAAAAAATAATAATGAAACAGAATATTCATACTATTTCGCATTTCCACAAGATAATCTAATTCCGTTTTCAACTTAGCCACATTTACTGCCTCTACCACATTGCGAAGAAATTTATTCCAGTGTTCGCCAAACCACTACCCATAGGCAAACTTCGTGAGAACTGAAATTTTGTAATAATTTGTGCACCCTTGGTTTTTGTATCACCTACGAGATAAAACAGACCTGCCGACCTCCCTCATTCATTTTACTCAACCCTTCCACGCCTTAAACACCTTAATCAGACCATTCCTTTTATGACGGTTATCAAACTTTTGGAGCCCACACCGTATAAGCCGTTCCTAGTGTGTGCATTGCTTTGCACTCGTCTCTTAACCCTCTCCAAAAGTTCTCTTTTTTTTTTTTTTTTTTTCTTTTTTCTTTTTTTTTTTTTTTTTTTGTTTTAGGTGCGTCTCCAGACCTGAATACAATATTCCAAACGCGATCTAACTATTGCCTTGTAAAAACAGATAATTACGTTCTGCTCCCTCTAGCAAAGGCTCTGTAATTTATAGACAGGGCACCACTTGTCTTCCCAGCCGCTTATTTACATCGCATGCAAAATTTCATATCAGATTGAATCGTAAACTCCAGTCTTCTTAGTATTGAACCAGGATTTCTGTTTTCCAAATGTACAACCTTACATTTAAAACCAATAAGATATAATGTCAACTTTTCATAAAAATGAAAAGTTGACATTTTTCATACCATATATTCGTCTTATCCAAGTCTTTTTGAAGCAACATGGCCTGGCTCGATTTGTTAACTACTCTTTCCAAATCCAAATCAACAAACTTTGACAGCTTTCCTTGGATAACCTCATAAATATCATTTATTAAAATTAGAAATGGGGGAACCCTAATCGTTACAGTGATCTACCTTAACAACTGACCATTTATGATAACCCTCTATCTCTTATCTTTTAGCCAGCCTGCAGTCCAGCATAGGATCTTACCAGCAGCCCCAACTTCTAGTTTAGTAGCTTACCATCAGGGACAGTATCAAAAGCTTCACTAAAGTATAGATATATAATATCAAAATTATTACCTGCATCCATCTATTTAATGACTGCATCAGGGTAATAAGAGATTGGGTAATATCAGATTGGCCAATCTGGCCTTCACCGTTAACGAACCCATGCTGGTATCTATTCAAAATGCCATTCTCGAGATGGTCCTAAATTGCAACCTTAAACCATAGACTCCATGATCTTCCCTGCCACAGGGGTTAAACTTACTGGCCTAACGTTACCCAACTCATCTTTGGCACCACCTTTGTGGATTGGAGAAACATCAGCCTTTCTCTATTCCCGAAACCTAATTATGCTCTCATTAATATTCCCAATGGCTTGACACACACGCGCAGCCCTTTTAAACATAACTGAATACATCCTCCTCTGGAGCCGCCTTTCCCTCCTTTAACTTCCAATAGCCTTTCTAATAAACGCTTCCTTGAGTTCATTATATACTTATTTTACAGAAATCAGACTCCTTAATATCCCCCAAAAATTCAAACTTGCTCATCAGTTCATCCTTCATTTTTTCTGAGCTTTCTATGTATCTTCAACTGCAAACAATTAAGGAACCTATTCGATTTATTCTCTTCTTTCTTTTTCTTTTTTTTTTTTTTTTGTATTCACATAAGAGAACTCTTTATCCCCGTTTCTTGCTAGTACTTTCGCCTGCCGTTACCCCATCAGTGGATTTGTTCCATATTCTCTTATAATACTCATACTACTCGGAATCACGTCATTGTCTGTAACTGATGTATTTCAATCTGCCCATGTTCACTCTCAGTTGTTTTCCGATTATTTGAAAATTTATGTGATTCACTGTTTGTTTGATATCCGACTAACAGTCTGCTTTGGAAAGTATTTCGACCTAGTTCCAAGAGAATAATATGGAGGAAATGTAAATTATGCACGTTTTATCCTAAGCGTAGGTGTAAATTTAGTTTCAGGTGAGTCCACTGAATTTTCTGACATATTTAAAGACCTGGACGTTACATTTCGTTATGATATCCATCCTTCTTGCTATATTAATGTCATCGTTCCCAAGCATTCAAGTTACTGTGTTTAATCAAACGCTTCCTGGCACGCGCCTTTCTTTAGGTAGATTCCGCTATTTTGATGCTATACAAGCGACTTATTCTTCAGATCCTGGATTATTGTGACATTATTTGATCCCATTAACAACATTATCTATATAATAATGTTGCGTGTATCCAAATAAAATTTCTTTTGATTTCTATGTTACAGGAATCAAGTAGCATGTTATTGCCGGAATTCTTCTGCGTTCACAGTACAATTTGATCCCATTACGTTCTCAGCAAGATTTACTTGGCTTTTATATTATATTTACAATGTTGTTAATCTCTTGTCCATGATGCCTTTTTAAGTTCCCCGTTTCAACACCAAATTTTATTCGACCTTTTCCTCGTCTCTATTTCGTACCAATTATTTCTCTTCTACTCTTTATTTTATTCAAATGAAGTCGATTAACAAGTATCAAGTGATTATGACATTTTTATTAGTAAAAATATATAATTTTAGATCGCAAGCCTTAGCTATAACGCCTGTTTGTTATTTCTGTTGGCTTGACCACAAACTTTGTCATTTTTGTAATTGTTTATTTTAGATATGTGCGTATTTATGCGATGCACGTAGAGAATAATAAATGACTCTGTCACTGTTGTGTATTATTTTCAAATAAATAAGTGCAAATATTCAGGAGAAAAACGGGACAAAACAGACTATCGAATCGACATCCGCCATGTGATTCGTGGGGGTTCATATTTAGGACCTGTAGATACCATACGAAACTTTGAGATTCTCTGTCCAGCAATGTATATTATACAAAAAGTAAACTTTAGTTTTTCATTTCTGTGAAACTGTTTATTACTTTTGGAATTCTGTATATACGTCTATATAATTAATTGTTTTTGTTTAAAATATGTAACGGCCTTTATCTGTGCTAACACTTACAAGCCGGAGCTGTGTTCAAGAGTGCATGTACACGTGAAATAAAACTGATTTAATGTGGTAAATAATAATCTTTCGTTCCTTGGGCAAGGAGAGCAGGATGATCAGAATACAAATTAAAAGCGCAGTTGGTTTAGTTCAGTAACAGGTAGTGTATTTTCTTATATAACGTTGGGGTAAATGTCTAAACACCTAGCAATACAATGTTTTTCACTATTGATATATTTTTTTCAATTCAAATATAAACAATAAAATATACACATTTTAATAAAATTCCTTTTTAAAAGACATACTTAAGGATTTTAGCTAATTACTCATAAATATAAGTATTCAAATATCGTTAGATACTTTTATCTCAAACTTCGAGATCGTTGTTTAAAAAGGAATAAATTGGTTGCTTTTTTTTTTTTTTTTTTTACAGGTTGAGTATTCCACACGATGATGATAGGAAGTGTGTTCGACATCAAAAGGAGAAGCAGACGCTGCATGTCATGGCTCGAATGCTGGATTACAATAGTCACCCTTGGAGTTGGTCTTCTTGCAGTCGCCACTATATCACGAGTTTCTTGGAGTAAGAAAGTTCTTCGCTGTACATTCTTATCCATTTAAAGAAAAAAAAATTAATACAATTAACTGAAGCGTTAATTTTTTTTTTTTTTTTTTTTTTTTTTTGTCTCTCTCTGTAGTGCCGGCTATGGCGATTGTCTAGCTGACGAGCCAGAAGAAAACTTGCTGGAGAGCACGGATGAATTCAAAAGACAACCAGGGCAACTCTACGATCGTGACCGTCAATGTCAACTAGTTTTTGGACAGGGGTCAAAGATCTGTCCGTACATGCCTGTGTGCAAGCGACTGTGGTGCACCATGGATGATCTCACCCAAGGGGGTTGTCGGACGCAACACATGCCATGGGCTGATGGCACTGAATGTGGAGGTAGCAAGGTCAGTTTCAGAAAAATGGAAGTTGTAATATCAGTAATACTAAGCAGAGTTCAATGTGGATGACTTGTATATGTAAATAATTACGTTAGTAAATATCGCACTAATCTAATTCTGTTCATTACTTTCTCAGCTTTCTGTGATTTAAGTTTTTAAGCAGGACTTGGGGGAGAACATTACTAACCACCGTAACATTTTAATTTTACTACAATTTAAGTAATAGGAACTTAAAATCGATGAAGATCGCCCAGTTAATATTAAGCTAATAAGAAAAAATACGCACGTTTAATTGCATTGGACTGCATTATTTCATTCGAGGTCAAATTGAATCCAAGCAGCATATTTCACCCCCAGTAAAAAAATATATATATATTTAATTCGGCTTATTCAAAACGTTTGGTAGGTTAGGTACTCCTTAAGTTGAATATTTCTAATGTATACATAAGAAACAACACCGTTTCGTGACTACTTCTTAAATTTTGGAAACTGTTTAGTTTCCACACGTCTTAATATATAAATTTGGTAATACTGGCGCTAATATTCACTTTTAAAAAATTATAGGTGCTTTCAGATTAGGCGCCTCCGTAGCCAGGTGGGAAGGAGCAGCAGTGCGTAGCACACGCTTCTTGATTAGACCGGGGTTCGAGCCCGTCACCACCAAATACGGAGGATGCGGAAAGGTCAGGGAATGACCACCGCATATCCCGGAGCAATATGGCCTTAGTTGCTAATGCTCCTAAAAACAACATAACAGCTTTCAGATTTTATTGTATATGGAGGCAATAGTTTGCTTATCAGAAAAACATACAATTAACGTGAACTATTTACAAATGGCCGCTAAAGTGCAGCGGATTGGGGGAAAATTCGGAGCAGCAATACCTGACACTGTTCAACCTGCTCATGAACCTATTCAAAAGGAGTGGAGCATCACTTTTAATGAAATTTGTAGCAAACAAATGTTAGCCAACAATTTGATAGGAAAGGTGTGGTCACCTAACAACAAGAATTAACCAGCGCCAGACCAACATTGGAACATATTCAGGAGTTGAAATTTCAGATATTACTCTTCCATCACACTAACGTTTAGATCCTTTACAGACGTAGTGGGTTCAAGGTTAATATTCATATGAAGTTCAGAATGCGATACACATTTTGCTAAACATTTTACTTCTTTACTAAACATTTTGCTTCTTTACTAAACATTTTGCTTCTTTACTAAACACTTCCTATCTGAGAAAACAAAAAACTTATTATTCACCTGAGTAAATGAGTAGAGGTAAGTTGATTACATTAAAGAAACTGGTCCACAAGTTTCCCGAATAAGCCATTTTGAAGCTTATACTGAAATTCACTTTATTTACCTACTTTCCCTCGTATTAGCTATTTATCCACATTATTAAACTTCTAAATTTTATCCCTTTTATTTTGCCACCAGTTATTATCTTTGTCAGAAATGGAAACGCGCATTATTTTACTTTTTTAGTGGTGCCGGCAAGGAGAATGCGTTCGACGAAGATCGTCTAATTTGGAAACTGTTAACGGTCAGTGGGGTGACTGGCAGAATTACGGTCAGTGTTCTCGTAGCTGTGGAGGTGGAATACAGCAGGCTATTAGAGAATGTGATAATCCTAGGTAGGCTTTGAATTACATATCAATAGTTGATAGTGCTGCCATCTACTGGTATTAGTAAAATTCATGTTTTATATATGACTAATCACTCGCGTTTGTTCATGTGCACGCGCGCACAGCTTACTATAGAATAAAATTAAAAATTACGATGTTCAACTTCTCATATGCCTGGAGAGAGAAATTATCTTTTGACTAATACACTAAAATTGCCTTCTTTAATTAATGTCTGACTTTTTTTTTTTTTATTTGAAGAGTTTTTCTCAATTGAATAATTTATTGTCATTAAATACGTCGTAAGAGCATAATTGAAGTAACCTCTCATATACATAAATAAAATTAAATGTGTATTTACTGTTAGTTACAAACAACTAATCCTCTATAATTTCTTCACAGACCTACCAACGGAGGCCGCTATTGTGTAGGCAAAAGAGTGAAATACCGCTCCTGTAATACCGAAGTAAGTAGGTTTTTTTTTTTTTTTTTTTTTTTTTTTTTTTATACCAGATTTATCCAAATTCTACGCGCAATTCATTTCACACATTTTTTTTTTTTTTTTTTTTTTTTCAAATTAAAAAAAAAAACAAACACATACGCAAAGTCTTCAGCACTGCATGTCGTTACTGGTGAGCGCCGCTTCTCACTAACAAATTCTTACTACCACGTCTTTTTCGCTATCTTTTTGTGTGTCTGTTCGATAGCATTCCCTTGCACCTTTTCAAAATACAGAAGTTTCATTGGCATTTACACTTATTGATCATGGGATATATAAACGTCGACTATGCAAACCTTTGATAACACAACCACTTTTTCCCGAATGCATCCGGTTAATGATCGCAAAACCGTATTCTAATCTCTGATACAGCTTTCACATAGGGACCATTCATAAAATATGTAATCCAACGAGGAGAGGAGTTAGATAAAATGTTACGAGGCGTTACGGAATGAGGAAGAGATCGAGCGGATGTTGTTTTATTTCATTAAAAATAAATCAAGTGCCTTGAATTGGAGTATTTCGTTACGGAATGATGTGAAAAGGACAAATGCTGTTTGGCAGGAAGCGTTACAGGGTACTTTTTTTTTTTTTTTTTTTTTTTGTAGTTGTTGGCGCATCGGCTTTTGTGGCCATAATGCACCTCCCAAGGTTTTTGCAGTACTTTGATCCAAGCCCGAGGCAGGATTCGAACCCGTGATCTTTGGGTTGCTAGGCAGGTACTTTACCCACCCGGTCGGCACAGGGTACATAAAAAGTTGAAAAAATAATACAGATGTAACCGGTCAGATTAAAGTTTCAAAAATCGAGTTAAGTAATCTAGCCTTTTACCTCGTTCTTCCACCCTACTAAGAAAAATTTCACTCCACTTGGTCTGATACATTTCCGTGTATGAATCTTATAAAACGTGAAAACTTCTCACCCCTCCACAATCCTCGTATAAGAAAGCGCATCAGAATTTCTCATGTAAATTTTTTAAGAAAAAAAAATGTTACATTTGGGATAAATTCGGTATACCACTGTGCACTTTAACTTTGCTACTAATTCAATATGTCGTAACATTTTTACAAGATCAAGAACAAAAAATGAGGAGACTTAATAAACGGCATATTTAATGTTTTTCTTTTAGGATTGTCCTCTGGGGCTAAAGGATTTCCGAGAAGAGCAATGTTCAGCTTTCAATGGAATGACCTTTAATTTTCCTGATCTGCCCTCTGGAGTCCATTGGTTGCCTCAATATTCAGGGAGTACGTTAGTATATTATACTTTCCATTTTATATATATATATATATAACATATAACATTTATATAAATAAGCATTTATATATATATATAAATATATATATATAAATGTTATATATATATATATATATATAACATTTATATAAATAAGCATTTACATTTAACTACCAAATAAATAATTTCTTTTCTTTGATAATGACCCCTTACCACACCACAAGCCTTAGCGCTGTTGAAATTCGACTACAGAGGATTTTTTGAGCTGTTTGCGGCATTTTAAACTTATGAAAACCTACTTGAGCAGAAATTTGACGCTTACTATTGATACATTATTAATCCCAGATTTACACTCCCGCCTAAAAGTTTGGAATCACAGTGCATGACAACAGTTTTCGTTAATTTTTTTTTTTTTTTTTTTGAAATTAGCCGTGACAATGTAAGGTTTAATATATAAAAAAAAAAGTATTTTAAGATTTTCTATTAAGCATTTAAAAATTTACAGCAAAAAATATTAAACGATTAATATTAACAACTATACTGATTGCAAGGTTTCCCATAAATTTTGTGAAGATGGTCAAACTTGACGGTTCAGATTGCGGTTTTGTGGGGGACCACTGGTACCGCTGACAGATACACACATGACAATCTAGATCAATAGTCGGCAACCTATGACCCACGGATCAGAAAGTGATCCGCCAGCATAATTTGAATAACCAGTAGCCGAACATTTTAATTCATTCAAAAAAAAAATTAAAAACACGCGACGCAATTTCAATTCGAGCACCTTGCAAGCATGGTTTGTAGTATGCGGCGACGTGTTGCATTCCTGACTATTGATATATGATACGCATGCGTGTAACACCCGAAATATCATTCGCCATTCTATATCTACATTTGGTTCTTCCTATATGTGCGAACAAATATTTTCTCAAATGAAATATATGTTAAATCCATTACGAGCAGGTTAACAAGAGACAATTCAGAATCGTGTGTGCGGTTAAAAGTAACAATACCAACTAGGTTTAGTAAACTTTTCTAAAGAAATTCAGCATCAAAGAAGCCATTAAAAATTCTTACACTTCATTACTAAAAATTTTATTTAAAAATATATTATTAAATATTATTATTACTACATGTATATAAATATACGTATTTAGAATTTAATTTAAAAATAAAAGATTCGAGAATTTTTTTATCTTTCTATATATTAAAATAACTTTCCTCCTAATGATATTTATTCAGCCAATGGGAGAAGAGGGATGCGAGTTACGTAGTAATGCGTAATAAATACAAAAATATGTAACAGAAGCTTGTTTTTCTGTGGTAAAACAAACCTTCTGTTTAAGCGTGGTCACGTGCTATGTTTATCTAACATGACCACGCGGTACCATTCTGGATTTCCATATGTAACCTATTTATTTAAATAAACTAAATGCAACAAGGCAAAATATTTTAAGAGTTTAAGATTTTATATCTATATAATATCGGTGTAGATTCACCACAGACAACTCTTAAAGAAACACTAAGATCGTAGTGTGAAAGGCACCCACCGATGAAAAGCCAACTAACTTTGAAACGGTGCCGTCTGGGTGGTGGTGCCCACTGAGAATAAGTGACAATAGTCTTCTCTATTAGTGAAGCGTTACTTATTCGAGGTAGTGCAATACATGGTAACTCGTTGTGAAGGATAAGTACAATATGAGATACAGATTAAATGACGCCTTTCACACTACGATGGTAGTTTTTCTTTAAGAGTTGTCTATGGTGTATCTAAACCGATATTATATAGATGTAGTAACATATTTATGTATTCATAGCTGAGGAAGAGATACGCACAGAATTGAAAGCTTCTGTAAGTATTTTATCAAAAGAAGCGAGCGCAGCCCCTAGTTATTTATTAATTATATTCTGCATAATCTACAATATCTACACTACATAGGTTTCATTACCGATCGACTGTTATGACCCATCAAAAAAATTCGAAAAGCAAGATGTGACGTAGAAAAAGGTTGCCGACCACTGGTCTAGATGACCCCATAAAAGCTATTGAGTTGAAGTCAAGCGATTGGGGTGGCCACACCATAATTTACAATACCCCCCTCTTGTTGTTTAGTTGCTAGGTCTCCGCAAAATTTCTTCCACAAAGTCGAAATCCAGAGGGTATTGCATTATGTTCAAGAATGTTATGTTTTTATATCTTTCTCTTCCTAAAATCCCTTCAATTCTGATGTAACCAACTCCACAAAAACAGAATAAACCCCAGATCATCAAGAACCACCACCGTGCTTGACTGTATGCAATAAACATTGTGGCACCATTGTTTATTGCAAAAGGCCAGTCTCACTGAATCATAGGATGGTAGTCTATACTCCTTTAAATGAAACACCTATTTTTTTTGCCAACTTCTCATGGAATAACTTTCTTTATATAGAAGTATAACAGCACTTCTTTTTTCAACACTCCAACACTCAGTTCCTTGTTTCTTGCCACGTTTACCACGAAACACACAACTGACACCAAACACTCTTTCTGCCTGACGGGTGTTCGATTTTATAAGATACAGCTCTTACTCCTCTAGTTATATTATTGCAAAACACTCTAGAATCATCTGTAATCTTCTATAATATTGAAACAATACTCCCACTTTCTAGAATCTTGTACAATGTTCTACCGCATTAAGGGGTCTTCTACGCCTTTCTCGAATATTCTATAAATCTTAAATGTTAAAAGTTTTTTGTTTTTTATACATAATAGAAAATATTTTAATAAAAATTGGTAAACAATTTAGTTCTATTTAAAAAAAAATTCGAAAATTAAGAAAAATTGAAATGTGATTCCATACTTTTAGACGGGAGTGTACGTACTGTGTGGTACTACACAGGGTAGTGGAAAATGAAAAAGATCTGGGAGTAATTGTCCAATCATATATGAAGTTCTCTGAGCAATGCTGCCAGGACAGCTCAAGGGGTTTTGTCAAAGATATACAGGAATTTTGCTAGCAGGGATAAGGAGATGATTATCCCATTATATAAGGCAATGGTCAGGCCACACCTTGAGTACTGTATACAGGTCTGCAGGCGTCATTTTAGGAAGGATGTAGAACTGCTGGAACAAGTACAGAGAAGAGCAACGAGATTGGTGAGTGGAACAAAAGGATGCTCTTACCAAGAAAAACTTCAGTAATGCAAACGGCAACGTCTGGAGACTACGCACCTGCGAAGTGATCTGACTGAAGTGTTGAAGGCTTTTAATTGATTGAGCAAGATGAATGTTGATGGGATTCTTCCTCTATACACGTGAGGTGGCATAAATTCAAACTGAGGAAGGATTGTTGCAAGATAGATGTGCGGAAGTTTGCCTTCAACTAACCGGTGGTTGATTGTTGCAACAATCTTCCATCCGTTGTTGTGGAAGCGGTAGTTTGAATAAACTTAAGGAAGAACTAGACAAACTATTGGAGGGAATGGACAGGTGATGTGGGAAGTTTTGTTTTTTTTTTGGATGATGCTTTATAAGCTTGCTTTCTTGCATCATTTATTTGCTAATACTAATATGTCATATTTAATACTATCTTTAAGAAAATAGTTTTAATACACACAATTTCTGCTCTCGAATACTAGTTTCTAAGGTAAATGTTCTTTGAAGCCGATTAGTAAACAGTCAGTTTCACATCGCTAATGACAGAATGGCTGAATTACTCTATTCTTAAATCACATGCAACGAAAGCATACATCACGTACATTGGTAAACTCTTTAACTCTAATGTTGACTCCTTTTATTTTCAGTCAATTGTTGGCTAGTAAATACCCAGCCATGTAAGAGGATGGAGAGGAGAAGCAACAATCGTCCCGCTGAACGACTGACCGATTATTGATAATGTATAACAATTTGCCTTCATTCTCTTGAAAGCAATTAGTAATTTACTTTTACAATGACGACCTGACTTGCAACTCTGATAGGACTTTAAAGTTATTATAGCAGTTGCTGCACGCCATGTTACAGTGTGATATGCCTGACTAGTCTATAATACGTTTTTTTTTTTTATTGTTGTTATGACCATTTTCACCTCTTGATGCTCTACATCAGGGGTGGTGAACCAATAGCAGGCGTGCGACGAGCAGCACGCATAGGAAAATATACGGGTACCCGGCCGCTAAAGAATAGGTTATATTAAAAAATATATAATTTTTTTTATTTGAAAACAGTGTTTAGGGTCCATCAGCCACATCTAGTAGTGAAAACCGTACATGTAATTGCGCAGAATTATAAAACAAATTTCTGATTATAAACTTCCAAGAGTCTTGTTACGATTTTTAGAATAACAATAAAGATTACTTACTAATTTTAATCAATTTTTCTCTTATGGCAGGCGAAAACTAATATTTCTGTTTCAGCATTTTTTGGCACGCAGTGCGGAATAGATTCGCCATTGTTGCTCTAGATTCTCTTCATTATCTCAAACTGTAACATCGCATGCATGCAAATATATTTGCAGTTATACGACTGAATTAATACATATACACTGAGTGATCACTGAATTATGACCTCCCCTAAAACTGAATGTGACCCATTGACCATGTGAGGTACGAGAGTGCGGAGTTAGTCGACCTACGTAGCATAGATAAGGTGTCAGTGGTTCAGTAGGCAGTAAAATTCCGAGCGTGATGGGTAAAAGGAAGGATTTATCGGACTTCGATAAAGGACAGATTATTGGTGCTCGACCAGTTGGTGCTCGATTTCCCAAACGGCTGAACTGGTGGGGTGTTTGAGAGCCGCCGTAGTTGAAGTGTACCAGGACTGGCGTCAAAATGGTCAAACAACGACCCGACTGCAAATCTGCAAAGGTCAACGAAAGGTTGATGTTAGAGGTGTGCGCCGGGTCCGACGACGCGAACAGGCGCAGCACTGTTGAAGAGTTGACTACCCAATACAACATGGGGCAACCCGAAACAATATCTGGCATGACCATGCATCGCACGCTGGGACTATACCAGCAGACGACCCCTATGGCTTCTCCTAACCAAGGTTCTCCTAACCAGTTCGGCGTAAAAGACTCGCCTGGTGCAAAAAGCATGCAAGTTGGACGTTAGAAGACTGGAAGAAGATGTTGCTGGTCGAATGAGTCACATTATTTACTCTACACCGTGGATGGTCGTGTACGGATCTGGCGTCAACAACATGAGGCTCTTCATCCATCATGCATGGTATGAAAAGTGCAGGCTGGTGGAGGCGGTTGTATGGTGTGGGGCATGTTTCACTGGCGGGAACTTGGACCCCTGGTGCATGTAGAACAACGTATCAGTGGTCTCCGCTATCGTCAACTGCTTGCTGACTGTGTACACCCCGCTATGTTACACTTTTTCCCGAATGGCGATGGTGCCTTCCAAGATGACAATGCGCCGAGCCATCGGGCACTTGATGTGCAGGAATGGGATGAGGAACACAGTTCTGACTTCCAACATAACGATTGGCCTCCGAACTTCCCCCGATATCAGTCCCATAGAGCACTTGTGGGACACTATGTAAAGGCATATCAGGCGTCTGGATAAACCAATCACCTCCATACCTGCATTGCTGACCGCATTACACACAGCTTGGTTGTCCATACCTCCCGAACACTTCCGACATCTTGTTGAATCAATGTCACGTCACATAGCTGCTGTACTGGGGGAAAAAAGGAGGACCTACGAAGTATTAGGTAGGTAGTCATAATTCAGTGATTACTCAGTGTATATCATTATTGTTGTATGTTAATTTGTTCTGCCTAAATTAGCCCTACGAATGTATTCTTTTTTCTTATACCCTTCTATCATATTATGACTTTCAAAAAAACGTGCCCACAATACTCGTTTCGTGATTTAAACATAATGTTTGTTACGCTTACCTTTGTGTACTGTGGTGCAACGATCTGTGTATCAGAAATAGGGAGGGGAGTAGAGAGTCATCCCTGACCCCGGGGCAAACAGCGTCAATGGGTGTGCCACTCCGCCTACAATTCTATAATATCCAGGCCCGGGGTAGCCAACCTGCCTCTCCGGCTCCTCTGTTTGTTTGTTATTTGGTTTTTAGGAGCATTAGCAACTAAGGCCATATTGCTCCGGGATATGCGGTGGTCATTCCTTGACCTTTCCGCATACTTCGTATTTGGTGGTGACGGGCTCGAACCCCGGTCTAATCAAGAAGCATGTGCTACGCACTGCTGCTCCTTCCCACCTGGCTACGGAGGCGCCCAGCTCCTCTGTGTATCGGAACGTATGACAATGAACTGAATTCTACTGTATCTCTGAAACACAATCGAGTCCCACAAATTCTTTCGAATAGCTTTATTCACATTTAGGTATATTGTTTTTTTCTTTTTCAGCTATGCGAATCTATATTTCTTAAGGCTGAATTATTCGTGTTTAATTTTCATAGTTGCCCCGCACGACAGGTGTAAACTGTACTGTCGGTCTTCCGAGACGGCTTCTTACTTTCTGTTGAAAGAGAAAGTTGTGGACGGTACACCGTGTGGACCAATCACTTACGACATCTGTGTAAATGGAATATGTGTGGTAAGTTAATTCATTTATTTCTAAACCGTTCTGTTACATCTTTCTTTCGAATCAGGAATTTCCTCCGATGCAGAACATTAATGAGTCCTTAGGATTTCTTTATTGATGGAATGCATTTACATATAAACTCCTATGTAACCCCCTGATATTTGTATTCATCATTACATAAGAGTAGCATTCAAGTAGCAGTTACCCATAAATACAGCAAGAGAACGGAGAAACATTCACAAATCATGCTAAAAAAGTAAAGGTCTTAAAATGAATTTTTCGCAAGCTGAATCGCTACAAATAGGACATAAAACCAAGCCAGAAATATCCAGTACAGATAAACTTTCTTCCTTAGCAAACCGAGCAATTATTCAATTCAACTCACTTGCAGGAATTGACAAGAAACCAAAAATTCGATTGCTGAGGCTATCGTGCAATATTTCTAGAGCTAACCACAAGAATCCGGAGCTTTTTGAATATTTCTCTGAGCGTAGTCGAACGTACGAGGGCAGAGAGAAAATAGGCTGCCCTTTTTTACAAAAAATAAAAATAAAAAAATAAATAATAATAATAAATAAAAACACCCGCAGGCACTTACTACATTAAAGATTGAGAAATCAAATATAAAAGTGACAATGATCGGATGGCAGTGTGGTTTACCAAAAGGATGAAAGCGCGCAGCACCACGAGATGTGACTATAAAGTAACTAGAATGTTTTTCTTTTTGAATAAATAAAGATACCTGAATTTATAATTCCAAATGAATGTTCTTCCGTTCAAAAAGTAACATAGGAAGGCTGTATTTCAATGATGCTCGAGTCATTTCACTGAGCCCTTTTCAAGAGGGATGGAGACCGAGTTGGCTAATCTCGAGTAATATAATGCTCTCCCCAGTTTTATTCTCCCACAAACAAATCAGTCTTAGAACTCAACCGATATGGGCCATTAGATGACCGAATAAAATACCAGCAGTTTACCATCAGTATATGATATACAGAACAAATTTCTACATCAGCGCTGTGCCCAATCTTTTATACTAAAAGGGTAACTATAATTATTTTTTTTTTCCTCTTCAGCGGGGCGTGTGCAGAACGAAATGGGTTTGAGAGTATTCTCAAAATCTAGACTTTTACATTAAGAAATAATTAAAGAAACACACTTTTTAATAGTGATCTTTAATTAAAATTTTTAAAATGGTTTTGCCTGATGTTGATTGTCTTGCTTGTACAGAAAACGCTTAATGTTTAACAGCGGGTATCATAGTAGTTGCCAATCATGACTGTATTAAATTTATAAAAATGAGATATGAATTTTTGCATTAATCCTAACTACAACGAAGGTCGATTAGCTCGAGTTTTAAATTTGCCCCAGCGAACAGTTCTTGCTGCATAAATTGTTGATCATATTTATTAGAATGTACCGGTATATAAATTCTATGAAAATTAAACAGTTATCATAATTAAATGAAATACATTTAACATAAAATAAAGTTAACATAATTAAATGAAATACTGAAGGCGCAGGGACGGAATAAAAAGTTCGATTATTATAAAGTAATTCACAGTAATTGAAGTAATAATTACTTCAATTACTGCTAACGACAATCAACAATTATTGTTGATTGTCGTTAGCAAGCTATGACAATCAACGACCAAACTACCAAGTCATAATCAAAACTATCTGATGGAAAAATTAGATAAATGCCTGCAATCTAACCAATCCAATGACAAAATTTCACCTTTGAAAACCGTCACGCAAATAAAATAAATATTTCCTGCCCTCACGGTAGTTAATAAGCACATTGATTTTAAACGATTTCATAGAGCAGAATATACCATTAATACTCAGACACCCCTGAATATCTACAAATAACCTTTATCTATATGAAAAATAATTTTATGTATAAAAAAATAAAAAATGTCATAAAGGCTGAAGGTGCTGAAACCTTCAGCTTTTATGATAGCCTCTAGTCTCCGTGGACCGCTGCCCACCAGTTTTTCTGTAAATGCTCTCTGATATTTTCTCCATTCGACCTTTAAAACGGCGACCAGTTTAACTCTTTTGGGGGGGAGGGGAAGTCTTCCTTCACACACACACACACACACACACCGCAGGTCGCTTCGGTAGCGCTGTTATCAATTCGTGGTGAATTTTGCTATTGTGTGAATATTTTCTTTTTCACTGAAATATGCAGGGTTTTTTTGCGAATAGTGTTCATAGGTCTTAGTTAAATAGCCCGCAATAGGCGAGGTATCGAAGGTACATTTGGAGATAAGTATGTTTCTCTATTTTCCTTCAATTATTTATTGTTAGGCCTCACAAGTTTGCAATCGCATTAGATCGCCAATATGGCAGCCGTTGTGAGCTGACTCGCTATTTTGTGCTCCTGATTTCTGTGCTTAATTAGTAGTTTAAAATGTGCAATCTATCTAAAAAGTGTACCCATCGAAAGAATTTCACTTGAGGAATCCCTAGGCGAGAAACTTCTAACATTTCCCTGGGATTTTAGAAAACTATCAGCGTATCTGTGTCCTTTGTTTGCCAGAGTACACTGGTTATCATGTGGCTGGCAGCAGGGCCATAGAGAGGCATCGATTACTACGCGGAGGCCACGCTGGTTCTCTGTACTTGACTGGGGAGGTTGCCCCAATAGTGTCTTTTTCGGGCTGAAAGAGAGCTCCAACAATTTGTGCATCTTACTGTCTTAAACAGCTAAGAGATATGTTTTTAGTGATTTCCCCCCCCTGCCATAGACTTAACATGGACAGATCATATCATTGCATCCTAACGTGTAGTGAAAAAAACTGACTTCGACATCGTCAAGAGCGCAACACAACCCCCCCCCCCCCAAAGAAAGTAGCCCGGTCTCTCTAGGGCTATTTTCTCACCTGGGTGTTTCCTTCCCCCCCCCCCCCAAACTTCCAGTGACAGCCCAAAACTTGGCCTGCCTACAGCCTCCAAATTCAACATAATTCCTTGAGCCCTACTCCACTGGGAGAGAACAACCTCGATAATCCGGTAGTCCGTTTATTCGAACATTCGTTGAAATGGAGGTGAAAATGGATAAAACCAAGGATCCACTGCAACAGACCCAAAGCGACGAATATATTGCCATACTTAACCAACAGCATGAAGGAATGATAGACTCCGATTCCGATACCCTTCAGACTGGCAAAAAAAAAAAAAAAACAGGAAGGCAATGATACAAAAGTCAGAACGGGAAACGCGTTCCTAAACCGAGGGAAAAAAAAGATACAAGAAAACCCCATAGTGACAAAAGAGACCAGCGATAACAAAGTGAAGGAGTCGCCCCTGGATCCCTACCAGAGGGAACAATATATGAAAAGTCCCTGTTCCTAAAAACAACTCTGGAAACTCTCTTCAAAGAGCAGACAAATAGGATCACCACCGGACTAAGGGCACGGATAGTAACAATATGGGACAAACTAGACACACTCCTGATAGAGGCCTACGTCGAGAGTGGGAGGGCCAATGCCAAACTCCAGGCCTACGCCGAATGTGGGGCAAAACAAATGCCACAGCGCACACCCACATATGCTGAAGCTCTGAGGACCTCTGCTCTGGGCATCCTGGAAAAACATTACCAGAGCTGCCGAGACAACTAACAAAAAATACTTACTAGTAATAGCTATAGACTTCGCCAGGGCATTTGACACCTTATGGTGGCCAAGTGTCCTCGGCCGACTCCAGAAGGCCAACATCCCACCAACCTCTTCCAATGTATAACGAATTATCTCAACAACAAATCGGTCACCGTAGAGGCCCCGTGCTGCTCCATAACCAGACATATCTTCAGATGCTGCCCGCAGGGTTCAGTCCGCTCCTTTGGAACACGTTCCTTGACAGCTTTCTAAACCTGGACCATGGCCAGGTTGCATCCCAGGCATATGCGGACATCCTGGTTCTGAGGGAGGATTCCAGAGCTATGCTAGAAGCTTCAGCCACCCGTGCCATTAATATCCTGAAGGAGTGGGCCGACAACAATAACCTCCACATATCCTTAACCAAAACCAGCTCGATTCAGCTAAAAGGGACCCTAGACATAACGAGACCTCCACAAATCCGAATACATGGAACCACCATAAAGCTTACAAAAGAATTAAAACACCTCGGTGTTATACTGGACAGCAACCTCTCATTCACGCCCCCACCAGACTTACATACAAAAGAAGATTAGAGGATACTCAGCCTTGTTGGTGAGGGCCTTCCACAGGGACTGGGGAATACGAAGGAGAACCCTCAAACTATTTTACGAAACAGTCTTCCTGCCTGTCATTACGTATGCTGCTGCATTTGGTGTCAAAATGCCAACACGGCCGTCAACAGAAGAAAACTGGAAACCACGCAGTGGCACATACTGCTCACGATCTCGAGAGCCTGTAACACGATAAGCACACATGCACTCCAGGCCCTAACAGGAGCCCTTCACCTTGATCTGGAGATTGCTTACTGTGGTTTGACGTCAACTCTCCAAAGTACAAGGAGCCACCCACCTAGACTTCATTGTGGACCCTGAAAGTGACCATAAAACGGGACGTAAATGTCTCTCCAGGTCAAAACCACTGGCAGACTTCTAGCAAGGGAAAAATCATCAAAAAATTCATTCCTAACATCAAACTGGTATTCTCAAACTACCCATCTTGGCTTTCTCCTGGACTTCTCTTCACCTATCTGTTGACCTGACACGGCGCCATAAGAGATAAAGTCCATGGATTTAGACTAAGTGACGTCCCCTTATGTCACTGCAGCCAGCGGGAAACGTGGAGGCATCTGATGTATGATTGCCAATTGTACGAGGATCTCCGCTGTCGATTTATAACCGCCACCCAAATAACGTTACAAGACCAGAAGCACCTAATACTAATTGAAAAAGGCACCTGCAATGCCTTCACCCAGTTTGCACAAGACCTCTTCATGAGAAGACGGACATTTCCTGCACCCACAACCACAACAGCACCTACTGAAAACCCACCAGGCACAGATCATAGTTAGACTATGGAGGATTACTCGACTCCAGGGAGAATAAAGGAATGTAGACAAGTACACCCCACTGACGGGACGTGTCCCATGACCATTGACCATCACACAAACTGACTCTCAGAAAACGGCATCATCTGCCACTCAGTACTTCTGAACAAAAACCATAGAAGGCCATCCGACTACAGAGAGAGCAAAGGGAGCAAAACAAGAACGTTCCAAGGACGGGACTTATCCCATGAATTACTTTCGACCACACAACAAACTGGACTCCTAGAATCTATGGTCGGTCGGGACACTGTCCCAAGATTGGCCTCCACATGACAAACTGACAGCAGAGTTTTCTGCACAAGCTTGATTGGCAATCTTGCATGGCTTGCCTTTCTTTCCCTCTCCTGGTTAGGGGAGGAGCCTGTCTCCTCCCCTCCTCGCCAACCCCAAGTTTCCTCCTGGTGGGGCATGGGCATGCACCACTGACACCAAACTGGGGTTGCCTTCACTATTGACCCCCATACTTCTGTCTCCCCTCCCCCAGTCTTCAATCTCTCCCTCTCTCTATCTGCATACTAGCGAATGCCCCACACATGTAAATCTAAATTTCCAAATTATGGTTTTGTCCACTCTTTCGGCCTTTCAAATTCATGAGACGCTTCTTCCCATGCAATCGATCAACAGGGTGTGTGTGTGTGTGTGTGTGTGTGTGTGTGTGTGTGTGTGTGTGTGTGTGTGTGTGTGTGTGTGTGTGTGTGTGTGTGTGGTCCTAGCCACCAAAATCCCAGGAAACTAAGTGGCAGGATCTGCCAGAGTAAAATTCAAACTACTGGGTACCTGGTCTGCCTCCACGGAGTGAAGTATGGGCAACGTCGGGCCTCAGCAGGGGTCTGGCGGTTAAACGGCCAGAAGAACAACGGTACACGAAATTACACATCTGAAGATCCATACCCTTTTAAATCTCTGGCCTTTATAGAATTGAGGTCTGGGCCGGCCAGTCCAACATTTCGCAGCTCATGTCGTCAAACTACTCCATCAGAACACGAGCAGTATGAATCTGTAAAGCCCTGTCCTGCTGATACAGGTATGGGTCTTCTCCGCCATACTGACACAATGTAGGTAACACATTATTGTCCGGGAAGTCTAGATAGACCTCAGCATTCATGGTTTTGTCCAAAACAACCAGTGGTCCCAGGCCAAACTATGAAAAGCAGCCCCAAGATCATCATGCTGCCTCCGCCAAACTTCATTGTCAGGACGATACAATCCAGTACGTAGCTTCCACTTGGCATCCGGCACACCCAGGCACGACCGTCAGACGATGTACCATGGCTCGGCACTCCAAAGCACAGCTTTCCATTGGTCCACATTCCAAGAACGAAGGCCTTACACCAAGCTAGACGGTATGCCATTAGTCGGGGTGATTAGTGGCCGGCTGCATAATCGTGGTAACCCATATCATCCAGCGCACTATACTAATGCCGACATGAGTCCCGGTCGTCTCACTAAGGGCCTGTGGGTGCTGCGACGTCATAGGTTTCAAGCGGACGATTCTCTATAAGGCTCTCCTGTCACGTTCTGTCAGCTTCGGAAGGTTTTCGGGTCGTTTCGTGACAGTTTCAGCACCAGTCCGTTTCCATTCGCCGATCTAGGGATTTTCAGTGCCGTTGAAATGTCATGTACAGACCGAGTGCCCATGTGGCATCCTGTTATCATTCCGTGATGGAACCCTGTTAACTTCGTCGGTAGCGGTATCTTGCATTCATAGTTGTACTGTCTCCTCAAAGATCTACGAGTATATTGATAGTTGTCTGATTCGTATGCTTTGGTAGGACATGACCAACTGTCAAAGGAAGGGTATCCGCACATTAATGGTAGCGTAGTGTATACAGACAGGATGTTGTTGTTGAGGAATTACAAGTTTATCTACTCAAACATGAACAGGAGACTAAACATATAACAAGTCACAATGACTCAGTTTTGCTTGTTCCGCTCATCACTTTTACAGTTCTGTGAAAAAAAGACATTCATAATTTCCTGATCTGAACACCTAACAGTTCTTCCATACAGTTAATTCCGCGGTACTTGAAGCATAAAAGGAAACAAGGGAACCTTTCAGATGGTCCACAGTGAATGGTACCATTTTCAGCCATTGTTTTCCTAGTATACCTCAAGCCAAAGTTGATTAATGGCATTTTCCCCAGCAGCGAAAACATCTACCTTGTGGGGGCCTATACACAAAATTCAATCTCCTACTCTTATTAAGTATTACCAGCCAATCTCCAATGCCTCGAGGTTTCTAAACTCCTTGAGAAGGTACTTCTCCCCGTTCTAACTGAACAACTTCTTCCACATCAGCCTCCCCAAATCCATTACTCCCTTCCTCATAGAGCCTCTGTGACTAACTCTTAGCCACCACCAGCTCTATCCTCTCTGCGTTAAAATCTCATGCAGAGCTTGCAATCACCCATGTAGACCTCGAAGCAGCTTCTGACTCAATAAACGTTCCTGCAATGCCAAAGCTACTTTCAGACCATTATCAAATCAAGGGCGACATTCTATAATTCCTCACTTCACTCCTTCAAAACAGAAGAATCCTGCTTACTATCCACGGCCAAACATACAAGCGATGTATTTCTTCAGGAGTGCCCCACAGGATGGTGTGTTGTCCAGGCTTTTGTTTACAGCGCTTATCTCCCCGCTTGTTATCCAGGCATGATACTTTGTTATGCTAATGATATGAAACTCCTCAAACTGATTTCTCCACATGATGATCTTCTTGTGATAACAGCATCAATTAACAATATACTCCTGGAATTTGCAAACTACCTCAACCAGTTCAGATTAAAAATAAATCCAGAAAAGTCTGAATTTATGATATTCTCATTAAAGAAAACGCCTACTTATATTCAGCTGACAGTGTATAATTCTCCTATCCCCATCGTCAATAAGCATACTGATCTCGGGATTGTTTTTGGTCCTAAGCTCTGCTTTGGAAACCACATAGAAAAGCTGTTCACCCAGGCAGCTCGACTCCGATGGATGGCCGAACAGCACTTACATTATATTAATGATGTCACAACTACCAGAAGATATATAAATACCACAACATATTATCCGCCTTTACATGCCGCAGAGGTATGGGCATCTGCTGCCACTAGCACAATTCGACAACTTTTTTTCTACTGAATTTTGGCTCTTAAAGTGGGCATAAAGAAACAAACTTCCTTCACAGCTAAGGACAACTGAAATCGCCAGTTTGATAAAAATTCACAGGTTCGCTACGCTGATTAGAATGAAACGCCTTACTACGACTGTCAAAATGATCATTGGCAAGATTTCGACGCCAACATTCTGGGACCTGTGCTCTTGGAGAATCCCTCAGTGCGACTCCAACTCTGTGCCTTACATCTCAGCCATCTCCATCTATCCAACAAGTTTCTGCCTTTTCAGCTACTCTCATGTACCCAGTCTTTGGATGCTGACCTTAATAAGTTTGCTTGTGCAGGGAATACAGACACCGCATCCTTAATTGTACTTTCCTGTCCCTGATTGTTCTCCTTAAAACTCGCCTTAATGCCAGAAGCCAGCACTACCATATGACATGAAGATGGCTTACTAACTCTTCAGTTTCCATCTAAATATTCTTTGTACATTATGGTGTATATAAATGTATTATATCTTGAGTTTTGAGCTGTATTCCTTTTTATTCGTCCACGTATGTATTTTCATATGTTTCATTTATCAATGTTCTTTCTCTTACATATTATACTATTACTGTTAACTTGTGGCCGTGAAGGGCAATATATCAAATTGTATTATTATTGCAATAAAGATTTCTACTACAGACGCGACTAATTAATTTAATAAGCGCCGCGAAGTTTCAGTTGCTTTTGCGCTCAGCCCAAGTTGGTTCTTGCCGAACTCTAGGTGTCAAATCTCTCCGGTGACTGAAATAAGTATTTATCTAGATATTTTTCCTAATGCTGAATTTATCTACCTCATCAGAAGATAGCAGAATTTTTCAAAACACTGAAATTTTATTTATTATTATTTTTTTTCCAATCTTGTAAACCAATTTTAGAACACATAAATCTAATAGACAAGCTGCATCATAACGTTATTACCGTTGGCCATGTTAAACCACCAACCCTACTGTTCACTCTCTTAAGTGTACTCGAGGTGTAGTGCCTTTTTTCATTTCTAACTCGCTCGGAGAGATGCGAGTTCGAGTCCCGTCATAGAATTTCAAAAGACCTTTTTTTTTTTTTCTTTTGGTAGTTGTTGGCGCATCGGCATCTGTGGCCATAATGCACCTCCCAAGGTTTTTGCAGTATTTTGATCCAAGCCCGAGGCGGGATTCGAACCCGCGACCTTTGGGTTGCCAGGCAGGTACTTTACCCACCCGGTTAGCCCGGTCGGCTAAGGCCTCTTCAATCGATTATGTATTTAATCGATCTCAGGCGGAAGGAGTAGGGATTCCGTATAAGTTACTCAGGATTTTTTAGCCATAATTACATACATTGTGTATACAGTAAAAATACACAATGGCTAAGGTCAATGATGTGCCTAAAAACCACTAACTAAACTGAAGTTGTCTATATTCTATTCGATATTTTGTCCTATAACGGGTTTCTACTGAACTTACGGAAAGTAAGAAAAATGATCACCTGATGAATTCAGTTTCTCCAGAAATTCAATGCACATACCAGTGTCACTTAGTTCAATAAAAATGAGGAAGCGCGACCCACCGAGTATTATGTGATCGGGTGCAAAAGATATTTCTTGATATGAACCAATTTTATCGTCGCTGTACGTTAATACTTTCGATCTCTTCTCTCAAAAAAAAAAAAAAAAAAAAAAATAGCAATATTGTTCTTAACGCTTAAATTTTTTTTAAGTTTGTCTCGCATTTCTAATGAATCAATATTTCATTTTAATTAATGTCAATGTGTTTTGTTTTTTTTTCCTTCTTCCTGGAATTTTCTCCAAGCCTGCAGGATGTGATCACATATTGGGATCAGAGAAAAAACTAGACATGTGTGGAGTCTGTGGAGGAGACAACACAACGTGCAAGCTAATATCCGGAGAATTTAACAAAACGGAATACGGTGAGTATTATTCTGAAATGATCTGATGTTCAGTTATAGTACCATGAAGGTAGAATTTTTTTTTTTTTTTTTTTTTTAACAAAAAAACAAAACAAAGATTTTTTTTTTCTTTTAATTTTAAACAAAAGTCCTAACAGGAGTAACTAAAAAAATTATTGGAGTAAGATCCATGGATTTTAAAAATGAGCACAACATGTTCTGGCTCACGGTTGATTTTAAGTTGAACTGTATGATCGAATGTCGTCTTGGAGCTTCACTCTTTCCTAAATTTTCACGTAAACAGCTAATGAGAGATTCTTTATTCTCAAATAAACTGCAGCAAGCGCGATGCAATTTTGAGAAATTGTAAAATTCCTTTAAGATGATTCCTGTGGATAATTTGATTTGGTGGCATTCACGTGGTTTAGATTTACCTTTTGATGAAATTTTTGGTTTTATCATCAAGAGAGGCCGATACTGATTTCTTTGAATAACTGAGATATATTGCATATATATCATTAATGATTTCAACGTAGGGATTTTTTTTTTATATTAAGTCTCGCCCTGCATTATTAGTCTTTAAAAAAATAACATAGCTACATCTAGAATTGGGATTTTTACACGACAAATAACTGCAGATTTACTTGAAATCAGAGAAAGGATCAGGATCATAGTATTTACCGTAGTAGAATAAATTTTGCTGATATACAAATAAATTATGTATAAACTGCACTTGTTGTGCATTTATTTAAAACTTTTATGAACATTTCAAGTTTACAGCTAAGGCGACAACGTATGTTTTATTTTTTGTTAAATATTTGTTTCTTCCAACTTAAGTCTGAGACAATTATTTAACTTTTCATTTGGCAACAGACCTAAATAATTTTATGCTCCTTAGTTCTAGTATCAATTAATACCGCAAAAATTTCACCTCCATTCATTTTACTATCTCCTAACAACCTCAAGCAGGTCCCCTATAAGGTACTTAGTTACCAAGCCCTGTCCAAAATATTCGAAGTCTCCTCATATGGGGGACCCCTTTTGACAATCTTAACAGGAGCATTGCCTATCATTGGACCTTTCAAAGAAGCTATATGTTTTTAAGTGTACCTGAACACAGCGTCCAAGTTCGGACTCATAGTTACCATATACACTGAAATTATAACCTCCTATCTCTAAAATAAATTGCAGCTTGCACTGATCGGAGGAATCCATGTTTGTTTCGATCGTGCCCGCCCAAATACCTTTCTTCCTCCACTATTTTAATTCAGCTGTTATTTGCAGTACTTGTTAAAACATGCCGCTACTTATCCGACCATCCCTCAAGCCTGTCAAAGTCGCCTTACGTTGCCTAGTGCTGGTGGTCATTAACTACCTCTTGACCTTCATATCAACTACAAATTTCAACATCACAACTACTATCCCTTCGTCAGTGTCATTTAATAAAGTCAAAACCAGAAGCGACCACTAATGGATCCCACTGCTAAAACCGCAGCCCATTCTAGGATGCAGATTGTCCCTATTTTTACTTGTACCTCGAGTGAAGACCAGTGTTTAGTGATGTGAGTGATGAGCGTGGGAAACGTTTCCTCATGATATTCAAGCAATGAAGAAGCAGGAAACATAGGATGTTTCCTGCTTCTACCTGTGCTATTTCGTTCACGAAAGAATGACATTCAAAGGTTCGTGTTTGACTAGTGTGACCTAGTTTATCTTCATCGTAGCGGTTGTACTGAAATGATTTATATAGGGTATTTCAATTAAAAGGCACTGACATCTGTATCGTTTAGGTTTAGGCAGGATCTGGACATTCTTTGGTCATATCTGTGCTAGAATTTTTGAATTTACTCAGAAACGATGAAGGTGAACCGACTTTTATTGATTTACCTTCATTAGGAAACGCGACAGACTGCCATTTACAGCTAAACGCACACAGTGAAGAGTGAATATAACACAACAGTTATTTTATTTTTTTTTTCTTCTAAGTAGATCAGTTTACGTTCATTTCACGAGTACAAAGATGACGTTTTTAGACTAAACAGGGAACAACTTTCCCACTAAGGGAAAAAGCAACCGATCAGGCAAAATTTTAATTTGGAAATCGTAAAATGTAATCAGTAATACTTAATCCAATTATAACATCAAATTCAAAAAATTCAGCCCAAATATGTCAAAAAAGGTGCAGACAATAAATAGCCAAAATCTAAACATAAGCACGACAGAGAATTTTAATTAAAATACCCTTTATAGTTCCTCTCGTAAAGTGATATATTCTCTGTCATTAATTTATATGAATATCGATATGCGAGCGCCGATGCAGTTTACCTGGAACAAGGTGATTAATGAGTGAGGACCAACATTTAGTGATGAAATGGATAAATATCTGAGCGAAATATCTGGCAGTGGTCTTTCCTTAGATTGCACTTCCTTCATAACATTAAGAGTGAAAATTATAAAAAAAACTACTTGGCAAGTTTTAATTGAATACAGAATATCAATCTACTTGGACTCTTTCTTCGATTTTTGAGACCTATCCTGGTCGATGTTAGTTGAAGGTCATAAAGAGAGATTCCACCTGTACAATACATTCAATGGAAAAGAGGTACAAAGGAAGGTGGCATGAAGATATGGTTGATGACTATACCCGGTTATTGGTTCGGAATGATCACACTGACCACAAAAAACACAATGTTAAAATGTACATTTCCAAGGAAAATTTTTTTTTTTTGATTAACTGGAGGAGGGTTTCTACTTTTTAGTTTCTGATTTTTAGCTCGTTGTTCACTTTTAGCAAGGATTAATACTCTATTCTGTAATTACTCGATTAATGGGACAGAAGTTAAACATTGTTAATATATCTGATAAACATTATTATTGTACATTTATAGAGGCATGTGATACAAGAAAGCAAGTGCATGAGCTTATGTAGCATCAGCCAAAAAAAAAAAAAAAAAAAAAAAAAAAAAAAACAATTTCACACAACCATTCCCTTTAAAAATTTGTCCAGTTCGTCCTTGAATTTATTTACACTATCAACTTCCACAACGACAGATGGAAGTTTGTTCCAGCAATTAGCCACCCGCTGGCTAAAGGCAAATTTTCGCACATCTATTCTACAACTGTCTTTCCTCAATGTTAAAATGTACAATTTGAATTTATGTCCCCTCAGGTTCGTAATCTGAGCAAGCGGAAGAATTCCATCAGAATTGAGCCTGCTTAACCCATTAAAGGCCTTATACACCTCAATCAGATCACCGCAGGTGCCTAGTCTCCAGACACTGCAATTTGCAGAACTTAAGCCTTTCTTGGTAAGAGGACCCTTCGTTCCCCTCACCAATCTTGTTTCCCTTCTCTGTACACGCTCAAGCAACTCTACATCCTTCCTAAATGAGGCCTCCAGACCTGTACGCAGTATTCAATGCGTGGTCTGACCATTGCCTTCTACAAAGGGATAATTACCTCCTATTCCATGCTAGCAAAATTCCTGTATATCCTTGACAATACCCCATGAACTGCTCTGGCATTGCTCAGAAAAGTAGAACCAGTTCAAAAAGTTTTACACAGTGTAATTATAAACTGCTTTTTGAGGTAAAATTATTTGTGTTCATCAGCAATGCAAAAACCAAAAATAAATACATAATGTAACAAAATGTCCCTGTAAGGGTAATTGTACGGTAAGTCTACTGCACAAAATATACTAATTTAACTAACATATAACTATCAATAACTAAAAATTTAACTAACAATATAACTATATATATATAATAGTACCTAATAGCATGATAAAGTACTCAATGCTTGTTGTTTCTAATTCAGGCTACCATCATGTCGTCATGATTCCTGATGGAGCTAGTAACCTTGATATCCGTCAGTACGGATACCAAAACACCAAAGATGACAATTATCTAGGTGAGCCCTTTTATTTTTATAGCCTGCTATTCCCTTTATGTTAAACTTGATTTCATTTTCTATAAACTTTATTTAGGTATATTTTTTTCTAAGATTGTTGACTCTGAAATTTCAAGGTAGGATTAGTCATCTCTGACAAAGGTGGACAAAATACTGCAAAGTGATGTATCACCAGTGACCATCATGATTCATGATGCTCATCGGTCATGTACTATTCGTACTAGCAGCAAATACCGTTGAAATAAACTCCAAATATTATAACATTGTAAACTATATTTTAACAAACACATACTTTCCTTGGGAACCCGTGGGCGCCTCCATAGCCAGGTGGGCAGGAGCAGCAGTGCGTAGCACACGCTTCTTGATTAGACCGGGATTCGAGCCCGTCACCACCAAATACGGAGGATGCAGAAAGGTCAGATAATGACCACCGCATATCCCCGGAGCAATATGACCTTAGTTGTAATGCTCCTGAAAACCAAATAACAATAACTGAATCCGTGAGATGATATGAGGTACTATATGAACGGTTACTCATTAACTGCGTGAAAACATCAAAGACAAACGCCGAGGAAACTCAGCAAAGGAATCTTGTTCCAACAGGACAACGCGCCTGCTCACAAGTACACTGGTGTTCAAAGAAAGCGCAACACCTCTTACAATTGCAATTGTCGTCCGAATAACGTAAATATATGGCAATATTTCTTACAGATTGCATCAGATAAGATTGACATGCGTAGGTGATGACGTAATATTGTATCAGCTGTTACTTTCAGCTATATAAGCACGCTCTGCAAGAGATTCAGTCATTCCTTGCTTGTGTCAGGATAGCGAGTTACGTGCAGTTGACGCCACGAAGAAAGAGTTCTATTGTTGCTTTACGTGAGGAGGGATGTTCTTCCCGTCATGTTGCTTAACGAGTGTCTTGCAATCAGTCGACAGTGAGTAGATTTCTTTACAAGCTCAAGAATACTGGTTCTGCTGATAGGGAAAAAAAGGAACCGGACACAAACGAGTCTCTACGCCAAAACAGGACCGAGTTTTGAAGCACTTATGCCTTAAAAACTGTAAAGCTTCTTCGTCCGAGCTGAAAAGAGAATGGGAAGAACATACAGGAGTGCTAGCAAGTGCAGTAACAGTCAGAAGCATCTTCAAAAATGGACTTATAGCCCGTCGTCCTAATAAGAAATCCCCCTCCTCGCACAAAAAATGAAAAAGGCCCGATTAATTTGGTGTAAGGAACACGTCAAATGGATACTCGAGCAGTGGAAGTCAGTTATTTTCTCGGATGAGAAGAAGTCAAAGTGCACGGCTCTGATGGGAGACAAACGATTCGCCGTAGACGTGGGTAAGAATACCATTCAGACTGTACGTTGTCTACAGTGAAATTCCCTACTAGCCAAATGATATGGAGGGTGCATTTTGTATCGCGGAGTAGGACACCTGCAGTTTATAAAAGGTTCCGTAAATGCCAATGAATACCTGGCTATATTGGAAGGCAAATTGCAAGCAACCATTAGAGACCATTTTAACCTAACCTGCCAAGTAACTCAATCTTTCAGGACGACTCTGCTCCTTGTCATCGGGCGAAAAGTGTAAGTAGGCACTTCTGTAGTTACTTTAGCTTCATTTCTGCATTAGAGGTTTTACATTAGTGTGTTTACATTTGTTACAGATGAAAAAACGGTTGGAAGAACGGTCCATTACAACTCTTAGTTTGCCAGGAAACAGCCCGGACCTGCATCCTATAGAGAACTGTTGGCATCGTGTGGAATCTACAGTTGCCAGACAGAAACCAAAGACCCTTTGTGAACTTCAGGAAGCCATAATTCGTGTTTGGAACCACGAACTATCAGTTGATTATCTTCAGAAATTGATCTTGTCAATGCCTCGACGGTTTGCTGCTGTCATCAGGGCCAGAAGCGGTTCAACTAAATATTAGTTTGCACCTGGTGAACTTTTCATTTTGTTTCCCATTTAAAATGATAAACTGAAGCAAATTGAGGGCTTCGATAACATTTCAGCCATAATTGTCGTGTTAACCAAAACTGTTGTATAAAGGTTGCAAATGCTCATTTTGGAATATTTTGAGAGAACCTGTCAAATATTACGTAGCTTTGCCGTAACTGTTAATAAATATCTTTTGTTTATATTTCTATTTGTGATGCTAGTCATTAATGTAACATACCATCGCGAAAAAGGCTTAGAAATGTAAAATTCCCAGGTGATGAACTTTCTTTGAACACCCAGTGTATATCATTTTCATGGATGCACTGCATGAGTGCGGCATAGTGGCATAGTGTTTTGTGAAAGGCGCCACCTGTGGTTTCCCACATCTGCACCATGGTACTTTGTGAAGAAATACAGAATCTCTGTAAAAGCCAGAAAAAGTGTAATGTCTGGTTTCTGTCAGAGTAGTGTTATGTTTTGTTGTTGTGTCTCTGGCTGCTTGGCCGCAGAGCCCCTAGTGGGACCCCACGTTGCCCGCCACCACCACTGGGAGGTGAGCCAGGCTGCCCATTATACTCTGGCTGGCCTTTGCCAGGGTTGCCTAAGCTTCCTGACAAAGGTCAAGTGAAAAAAAAAAAAATAAATAAATAAAAAAAATAAAAATAAAAATAAAATAAAATAAAATAAAAATAATAATAATAAAATAAAAAAAATAAATAAATAAATAATAAAATAATAAATAAATAAATAAATAAAAAATAAAAATAAAAAATAATAAATAAATAAAAATAATAATAAAAAATTAAAAAAAAATAATAATAAAAATAAATAAATAAAAAAAATAATAATAAAAAATAAAAAAGTGGGGGGGGGAGGAAAACAGAGCAGGAGTACGAGTTAGAAGGAACAGAAAGAGGGAAAGGAGGACGGACTGAAGTTAAGGAGCAGTCCGCTCTTTGTGAGGTGAAAATAGGGATCTGGGGGTGGGAGTTAAAGTAGCAGGGGACAGGTGCCCCTGCATGATCACCAGAGGCCAATGGACTCTGTATCCCGCACTCAGGAGTTCTCCAGAGTGCCACCAATCCCGCACCAGAACGGTGCCGGCTGATCCTACCCTATAAGGGGTTTGCAGCAGTATCCCGCACTCGATGAGTGCCAGCAGTCCCGCACCAGAATGGTACCAGCAGTGTTCCTACCCTTAAAGGATTTGCAAGTTGTCAAGGCAGTGTCCTCTAGCGGAGGAGGAGCTAACCCACGCCAGTCTGATTCAGGCCTTGGGCAGCATGATCCAATGTTGTTCTCATTTCAGCAATCTTGGCTAGCCTCAGTGCGAAGATTTCCTGCGCATACACAGTTAGTGCCCTGTATGTGTTTTCATCGAGCAGCAGCGAGGACTCTTGGTTTCGTGGATTCCTTTGAATTGCGGTAGCAAACTTGATTCTACTGTTGTCATAGGCAGGGCACTCATACATGAGATGCCCCCAGGACTCTTCTTCTCCACAATGGCACCGCGGGTCTCTTTCAATCCCCATAGCTGTGAGTTTCTGACGGAAGGGGCCGTGTCCAGTGATGATAAACGTCATGTGCAGACCAGGTGAGAACCATGGAGGGGGCTCTGGGTGAGTATGGTTTATAGTTGGGAGGAATCGCCTCGTGATGTCTCCTTTCTGTGTGGTTTCCCAGCTCTGTTGCCATATCGCTTGTAGGTGTTGGGTGATTCTCCTCTTCTCTATCTTGGGGTCATTTGCAAGATCCAGCTGGAGATTTACTATTTCAGCTGGTGTTCCTTTCCTAAGGTGGTAATATAGGCCTCGCCTGACTACTTCTAGGTAGAGTGGCTGACAACCTGTTAGAACTTGCAAGGCAGGGGTGCTAACAGTGCGGCACGCCCTACTAATTGATAGCAGCATGAACCTTTGAATTGTATCCAGCTTCTGTTTGTTTTTTGATAGTGTAGCTTGTCTATACCAGGTGGAGGCACCATAGCAGACAATCGGGACATATACTGCTTTGTATATGAGGGTCAGAGCTTTGTGCTTCAGGCCCCAGTCGGCTCTGCTCACCCTCCTGATCATGGCGGCATACTTCCGGATTTTGGTGGCTAGATATTTCAGGTGGTTATGGAAATTAAGACCTGAGTCAATGTAAATACCTAAGTATTTAACCTCTGTGTACAGTCGGATGGGGGTGAAGTTTAATTTCATCGTAGGTGGTCTTCTAATTTGTAGTCTGCCCTTTAGGAGAATGGATTTTGTTTTTTCTGCCGAGATGGTAAGGTTGTGCAAGGCTGCCCAGTTCTGGAGCTTCACAAGCGCCGCATTTGCAATAATTTCCAAGGACGACCTAGTGTCCGCACGCACCAACAGGACAAGGTCGTCCGCAAAGGCCAAGGGCTCAGCCCCCCCAAGGTCCAAGCCCAGGAACTCGTCCAAGACAATAGACCAGAGGAACGGGCCAAGCACAGAGCCCTGCGGACATCCCCGGTGGATGAATCTGGTAACTGTCTGATATTTGTTAGTAACTCGTACTTTTCTGTTGGTTAGATAAGACTTCAAACTGTTATATAGATTTTTAGAAACATTTGAGTGCCGAAGTCTCCGAAGAACGCTGGGCCACCACAGGCGGTCGAAAGCTCCAGCAAAGTCCACCAATATAGCAAGAGAGTACTTGAAAGCTGAGTGCGTTGCTTGAGTGATTAGATTGTTGACAGCGTCTTCAGTGCTGCAGCCTTTTTTAAAGCCATATTGTTTTTCTGAGGAGAGTTGGTGTTCCTCATAGCAGGCAGAAAGTCTAAACAAGAGTAGACGCTCCAGTAGTTTGGCCATCACGGAGAGTAAGGCAATCGGGCGATATGAGGCTGGGTTCTGTGGTGACTTGTCCGAGTTTTTCAGAATTAGTTTTAAGGTTGCAGTCTTCCATGAAGCTGGGAAGGTGCCCTCTGCCAGGCACTTATTCTGTAGGCTTAGAAGTATAGCTGGGCAGGCCTCAGCGAATTTTTTGAAAACTTCTACTTCCAGCAGGTCTGCACCTGGTGTTTTTCCATCTTTCATCTTGTTAATTGCCACGTCCATCTCAAAGCTGGTGAACGGGGGCTCCACCGTTGCTGTGTGGTATTCTAAATTCTGGTTGATAATTTCTTGTTGCTGTTGCGTCAAAGGTGCCTCTTCAACAGGGTAAATGGTATCAAGAATGTTATTTATAGTATCCTCCCAGGTATAGGTGGAAGTACCGTCTATTTTCAGTGTTGTATCAAGCACCTCACCACGTGTTAATTTATTAGTTACAATTTTGAAAACGATGCCCCATGGGTTCTCATTTCCGGAGATAGACACCAGAGTTTGCCACGATTGCTTTTTGTTTTTGCGAATTTCTTTAGTATATTCATTTCTGACTGTGCGGTAAGCTTCCCTGGCTGCCGTAATCTCTTGGGAGGACATCGTCGCCCTTGCCCGCTGGAACATTTTCCTAGCATGGTGGACCCTTCTTCTTAGATCGTCTAGCTGGTGGTTCCACCAAGGGACAGCATACCTGTAGGGCCTTCTGCGTGGGATGGAAAGGTCGCAGACGCTTCTGATAGTAGCGGTAATGCTTTTTACACAGTCATCCGGAGTTAGCGTGTCAAAGAGTGGAATATCTTCAGGGAGTCTCGTTGACAGTTCTGTTCGAAAGCGCTCCCAGTCAGCCTTCTTGACGTTATAACGTATCACATCTCTGGGGACTGGAGGGGTACGTTCCAGAGAGCGAACCAGGGAGAATGAAATTGCTCTGTGGTCCGACGTAGTCCAGGATTCTTGAACAGTCCATCTGGCGAGCTTGACAGCAATATCTGGAGTCGCCGCTGTAACGTCAATGTTGCTTTCCCAGAGGGGGCCGCTGTAGGTGTGGAGATGACCAGGGCGGTTTATAACTTGAAGTCCTGTTGTGAGGAAGAAATCTTCAAGTTGTGCACCATTCCTATGAGCAGACCTGTCAGGTGTGTGACTGTGCCAAAGCACAGATCGGCAGTTTGCGTCCATGGCTATTAGCAACCGCCCCCCTGAAAGAAGTTGGAGAGCTGTCTGGATAGTTGAGATTGCTGGGGCAATATCTTCTCCAGGATGGGTATATAAGGACAACAAGAAGAGCGGGCCCAGCGGAGTTATAATTTGTGCGCAAGCACTGTTTGCAGTACAGAGTGGCGTTATCTTGGTGGTAGTGATATCTGGATTTCTGACTATTATTGCAGCCCAAGGGTTCTCTGTTGTGCAATAAACTGTTTTGTATGTTGCAGGATACCCAGTAACCACTCCCGACCGGACATAGGGTTCTTGAAGTAAGACCACATCTATTTGATTTTCCTCTATTTTTACTTTTAGCTGGTCGGCTACTCCCCTAGCTCTCTGTGCATTTTGTTGGACAATTCTTATTTCTTTGTAGTTATTGGTTAAAGGGGCTCTATCCATAGTTGATTCTCATTTGGTACAGACTTTTAGCTTTTAGGTATACTGGACAGTTTCCATCCCTGATTGAGTGCTGATGGGGCGCCTTGGCCACCTTACAGTTGGCACAGGTTGGTGGTTGATCTTTTGCTGGGCAGTCCCTGTATCCATGCCCTTTTTGGGCACAGTGGCCACACGTCGACTCTCGCTGGTTGCATGTGTGCGAAGTGTGGCCAAAGCGAAGACATTTATAGCATTTGGGGACAGGAATATGTTCTTTAAATCTGTGGCTTCCCCAGCCAATGAAAATACGGCTCTGCGTTCCTAGGATTTGCCACGCTCTAGTAGAGAGATGGATTACCCAGTTTACGTTAGAATGAGTTTTTGATTTAGTCTTGTATTTTGGAGAGACGTCATCTTCTTCTGCGTTTTCATGTAAGTGCAGGCTGAGGTTTTTACTGTAAATATCTTCTGCAAGTTCTTCAGGAGTGACGTCCTGATCTACGTCAAACACTACGATTGAAGGCCCTTTTTTCTTGGGAACTTCTGCCTTTAGTCCAAACTTGGTCATATTGGCATTGTTAAGGATAGTTTGTGCCTCCTCCTTGGTGTCTGTTTCTATCACCACACCTGGGTGCCTGGTCTTCCGGATACTCCTAATCTTGACAGTCTTCATTTGCTCCTTTAGATTAGCTGTCAGCGTCTCTTTGACGGCTTCACTAGTGTCAAGCTGCGCATCCTCTACCGGTTTAATCAAAACGATGTGCGATTCTGGCTTTCGTTTTGTCCTCTTGGTCTGGGAAATGTCAGGTTTGTTAGGCGCAACAGGCGCGCCATTTCTCAAAGATTCTGCAAAGGTTGGGGGGCGTTTTTGCATTTTATTTCCCCTTTCCTGCGAAAGAACTTCCAGTTTGGATTGTAGTCGTTCATGTTCAATATGGAGATTTAGGATTACCGTCTCCATTTTGCTGAAGATGGTGAGAATGTCAGTGCGGATAGCAGCAGTGACTCTGTTGGATTTCTTGCCCAAATATTCATCAAGTGTCCCTCTAATAGCAATGACTTGGTCCACAGGGGTTCCTGATAGTGGGGGACTCTGAGTAAGGGGAAAGGCTCGGGTATTATTATCCTCGTGGTCGGAATCACTTATCGATTCGTTTTCTCCGTCGTCTGGATTTTCCTTTGCTGGTTGCGAGTCTGTCGCAGATTTTATTCTACACCTCTTCTTTAGTTTTAATTTTGAAGATTTGGTTGTCTCTTCATTTGTAACCGGCGCTTCATTTCTTGAGCGGATAGGATAGTCAGACCGCTGCCGGTCAATAACCTCGATATCTGCGTCACTCATAGTGAAGTGTGGGAATTTTTGGGGTGGGGCAGTCAGTTGACAATTCTGCAGTCTAAGTACAAGTTGGTAGAGTTTGAGGGAGAACAATAGCGTTTAAGTCGGACAAGCGCGCTGCAATGAAATGGGATAAAAACAGGTGGTCGCGGGTGGGAAACTATTTCCGAAGGCAGTATAGTGCGACGAAGGCTTAGGCCGCAAGCAGTAAAAGCAGCATGACCTTGGCAATTAGCTTTATATATGTTAACCAGTCGTTTCCCAGCAGTGACCTTCAGCCGGTCAGATAATGGCAGCAGTTCGCTTCGGCTTTAGCAAGATCGTTCATATACAAATTAAAATTTAAAGTTACTTATCTGCTATAAGTCCGGTACCTCCATAACCCGTATGGTTGAAAAGCTTTTGGCGTCCACTACACGATGATATCCATCAGATAAAGAAACAAACTAGATTTAATCACTAAATTTAAATCACTTTAGGGAGCACAATTTACTATCAACTCGTACTACCGGCCACCTAGCGGCGATCCCCGCATGAGTGCGGCATTGAAACCTTGGACCATCCCCCCATATTCACTAGGTATAGCATCATCGGACTTTAACCTAATTCCTAATTTGAAAAATACCTAGCGCTGCATCCATTTTCCCACTGAGAGTGACGTCACTGCTGCAGTGGATGAATTCCTGGAGGCCAAAGAAAATGTTCTTCGCAACTGGAATCGACGCATTGCAGCTTTGCAAAATCGTTTCTGAGACTTTTTGTATTGCAGCGTCGCAATACAAAGTGCCCCTGAGGATTCTGTTCACACCATATGCAGATCATATTCATGTTTGTAAAAGACACCGCAAGGGCGTTTCTTAGAACTCCTCAATAATGTCTAGCTTCATCCATTACATCAGACGCGTGTATATACAGTAGTTTGCTGCCCAGCGCTCAGGTGCTAATACTTCTATATTTGAATAGTATATTCCTAAATTGTGTAAGTGATAAACGGATATGTCGGCGTTTTGTGTTAATTGCGAGTATTCTGCTGGAATTAAAGTTAGGGGTATAAAAAAAATCGTTTAGTGTAGTGTTTCGCAACCTTCTGCTCTTAGTAACCCATTTTTTGAGTGAGACAAATTCTTCCACTGCATGACCTTACCGGTCATATCATCTTAGTTTTCCTGTTTCGTTTCCATGTTTTCGCTATTTTTTGTATTTTAGATATTTTATGGTACACTATTAAACTGTCGAACCTTTAAGAGCCTCCTGCTCTGGGGTTTGCTACACTAGGTTGAGAAGCACTGGTGGAGTGAAGTCTGTGCACTAATAATGGACTCCTTTAAGGTTAGACAAACAAAAGTATGAAAGGAGTCCTCTATCAAAGTACGCCTGAAGCTCAGAAGATTTTTAAATTTAAAACGCAATAACCTTAAATTGAAAAAAATCTAATATACTTGTAAAATATTAATATGGAATACACTAATTTATATAGGCCCAAATTCTTGGGCTCCTAAAAGTTCACTTAGGACTACACACAATAATTCGTTTTTCGTTCATTTTTAACTAAAACAAAATAAAATCCTTATAATTATTATCCTTAAATATCAAATAAACGAAATTCTTATCATTCCTACGTGAGCTCCAGTTATCTAAAATTCTCGAAATATTAAAGTAGTATTATTCACAGTACCTAGAAAAATGTAAATTGCCAGAGGATGGGGGATAAAGATTTATACTATTTATTCAATTAATTTTTATTTAATAATCATGCAGAGAATTGAATTAAATTCTAGATCGATATTACTTCTTTGGCTATTTTTTTTCGTTTTTTTCAGCATTAAAAGACAATAACAACGAATATATCCTGAATGGAAAATTCATGATAAGCATGTTTCCCAAAACTATACTCTACGGAAGCGTTTCTGTGGAATACAGTGGTTCAGATTCGGTAATGGAGCGTATCAACACAACGAAACCTCTCACTAAGGAACTCTTCGTACAGGTATGGTTGTAATTATTTTGATTAAAGTCAATGATTAAATAGTCTCGAACATTGTAAATTTAATTTCTGTATATTAAAAATATACAAATAATTAATATTTTTAGGTATTAACAGTTGGTAAATTACAACCTCCAGATATTCAATATCAGTACACCTTCCCCCTAAGCGATGACCACATCTTTCATTGGGACATTGCTACCGAGTGGACAGAATGCACAAGGATATGCGAAGGTAAGTTTTAGGTGTCATTAATAAAGCTGTGTTAATGATAAAATCTCTTGCTTGTGCATGATTCTTAATTCGATTTAATGCCGCGCATAGTGACACGAAAGTGTGTTACTAACCCTGATTCACTTTGTGTTCGAGGAGAATTTACTTTTAAATCCCCAAAATAAGTATTACCACACCGATTAAAAAGGCGTATGCATTATATTTCAAATGCAAGATCATTTATCCTGAAGATGTAGATCAGGATTGAATGCTATGAAAATATCAAAATGCTTTCTAAAATGTACTGACTATTACAAATGTGTAGACTAGTTGTGAAAGTGACAGCACTAGTTAAGGTGCAGCTGGGTTACACTAAATGTCATTTATTTTTATGTGAATGGGAGAGCCAAGTTGCAGGTATCAAGGAAGGCCAATTAGACAGCTCCAATCCAGGACAGAGAAATGGGTAGCATAGCATCAGCCTCAAGTCAACAGAAAATGATTCTAGTCTTCCACCCCATTAAATTAAACTTAATAAAAAAATTCGTAAAAGCCATAAATAAGAATGGTGATGAATTTTTGCATTTAAATCCGCGCGGAATGAGTAAGGCAAATATGAAAGAGCTTATTTTCATCAATCCGAAAATTGGAAAAAACTTATACAAGACAGAACAGAAAATTAGAACTGTTTTTTAAAATGATAACAGCCAATTTCCTACGTAACATCAAAAGAGAAAAATATATTAATAAAGAAATATTGGATGCCTTTAAAATGGGCTGCAATAGATCTAAGTGCTCTTAGTGATGCACATGACGAAAGGTGGCGATGAATTTTCAGTAAGAGATATCAGATATATATGAAGATCATATATCTTTATTGGGATCACCCTGACATAAGCAAGTTACAAATATTGCTTCCTCTGCATCAAAAAACTAGTTTTTCTTTTTCGCTCTCGGCGTTACTTTTCTCCTAAACAACGACTAACTCTGCACAAATCCCGAATCCACCCTACCATGGAACTTTGTTTCCATATCTGGATTAGTGTCGCCCAAATCCTCTCTCTCAAATTCCTTGAACCCTGTTCAAAAAGGGAGCAGTCAAGTTAATTACACAGCTCTTACGAAGTCTCTCCAATCTGTATCTCATAAACGTTCAGTTTTAGTAGCAGGCCTTTTCTATAGATACTTCCATGGGTACGTACTGTTCTTCTGAACTGGCGGTTGTAATTCCACCGCTCTCTTCCAAACCGGACTGAACACATGCCCCAACCAGTCAACGTCCATTCACTGTCCAACTACAAACTCAAAGAACCAACTTTTGCAAAACTTTAATGTCAACAAGCATTCGGTCTTGTAAGCCTTTAACCAATGCACGGTACTAAATACTACAAGTTCTAATACCTAGTGTTTGAGCTTTTCAAAAACGTGAAAAAAACACTTATAAAAGGAACGTTAGATAATATAAGAATTGTTACGTTTCAGCAGCATTCCATTATCAAATAACGTACCACACAAATTAAAAACTTTTTTCTATATTTAAGAAGTGGTTACCTAAACTTCGTGTGCTCATGTGATGGAAAGGAGTGACGTGGGATTTGATAAGACAGGATGAATCTGTCCTCAGTAGACATCCATTGAGGACAGACTATGAAGATGCAGATTACAGAGCCTTTAAACTGCGTATCTCGAGGAGGGGAGGAGTGGATTATGAATGAATTTATAAAACACTGTGGGCTACAGAAATGAATGTAGAATGGGATAAAGAACGTATAACGTTATCGCTCCCCTCTTGGCAAAAGAATTTTTCATTCCTAGATGGGAGGCAGTTCATAGAATACTTTGGTCGAAAACGACATATTAGCCACAGCCTGGTGATTGCCCGATAGTGCAGGTGTCTTGTTTAGTTGCCTCGAGGCATTGAGATATAAAACAACAGCGAGGTTGTATGATTGCACTTTGCACTGGACAAACGAGTGACAGGGAAAAAACTCTTTAAAATGGCCTGAAGTGGAATTGCAAAGGCGGGCCATATGTAAAATAAGGCTTACTTACCTTGTATGTGATCAATCTGTTCCAGGTTTTGTGATGAAGCTCAGGGTAGAATGCTTTAAAATTTAATTTAACTCAATTCAGCGAGAGCATAAAAATCACAGTAGTTAATTTTATGCTCTCGAGAGCATAAAATCACAGTAGCTACGTCTGTTCATTCATCTCTTAATCCACATGCTTGTTTGTTTTGATGAATACATATTAGAGATCGCCTTCAACTTCCTAAAAATGTTCAAGAGTTATTTTAAATTTTTTACCGGACGACCTGTTTGCAGGTCACTGATGTATATGATATTATATCAACCAGTTTAACCCAAAGTGCAAGAATCAATGTACTGTATATATTGAGTACATATTGAGAACGCTTTGGTTCCCTGTAAATGTCGCTTACCTGCCGAACGACAGTGTACATCAGTTCTTTAAACTAGTTTCACTTCGACGCTTAAAGAGTAATAGTTGGACAGACAACTTGAGTAGTCGAGACCCGCTAATTTTGCTTAATTTGCTGTTGATGTATTTTTAAGCTTACTATGGGCCTCAGTGGTTTGTCTGGTTTATGCAGCTTGGTGACTCCAAATATGTAGGGGGAACGTGCAATATGGGCTAAGAGGTCTATGTGGAAATTACTGGTAATTTTTTTTCTTCGGAGCGTAATCTTTTTAGTTCTTTTTCGATTTTTGATCTGATGGTGGGGATAGGATTTTTGCCTAGTTTCTGGTACGTGTTTGTATCATGTAGGAGGTTTGTCAATTTGTTGTCATAATCGGATTTGTTTATTAATACTATTAAGTCGCCTTTATCAGCCTTTTGAATGATGTTTTTATTTGTGACTAAATTTTTTGATGCATTGAAATTCCTCTTTTGAAAGGTTAGGAGTAAGATTTGATTTTTTGTTTATCACATTATTTATTTGTTTGATTAGTTTTTTTCTATTGCTGTGGCTGTATAAGCCTGTTTGGACTTTTATTACATATTCGTTGTATGGGGTCTTTTTTGGGGTCGCGCTGTAATTGAGGCCTTTGTAGAGAAGATTGTGTTCGTCTTTTGTTAAGTTATAGTTGGACAGGTTGCTTACGAATTCACTGTTCGCGTAATCTATTACGTGCATACCTACAGATTGCGATCTCTGTGATTTTAAGAGTTCCATTATGAGAGCTTCCTTGGACTCAGGGGAGGTACCCATAGACTGGAAATGTGCAAATGTGACCCCAATTCACAAAGGAGGATCAAAGGCTGACACAAGTAATTATAGACCTGTGAGCTTAACTTCTGTTCCAGGAAAATTAATGGAGGCACTGGTTAAAGAAGCACTGCAGGATCATTTAGACAAGACTTCAGTTATAGCTCAGACACAGCATGGTTTTGTTAAGGGGAAGTCTTGCCTGACCAACTTGATTGGATACTATGATGCAGTCACAAAAGAACTGGATGCAGGGAATAACTTTGATATTATATACTTGGATCTTAGAAAGGCTTTTGATACTGTTGCACATGGAAGACTGCTACACAAACTGGAGCAGTGTGACATTGGAGGCAAATTGCTGCTATGGATAAAGGGGTGGTTGAGGGGGAGAAGACAGAGAGTGGTAATCAATGGACACTGCTCATCGTGGACTAATGTTATTAGTGGAGTCCCTCAGGGCTCAGTGTTGGGTCCATTATTGTTTTCTGTATTTATAAATAATATTGATGATGGTATAGCAAGCTTAATGTTCAAGTTTGCAGACGATACAAAGGTTGGCAGGGTTGTCAAGGACACTACTGACACTATGCTGCTGCAACAGGATCTGGAAAGGTTGAGCAGATGGGCTGAGAGGTGGCAAATGAAGTTTAACATTGACAAATGTAAAGTACTACACATGGGAAACAGCAACCCCAGAGCAACGTATCAACTCTGTGGTACTACACTGACAGTGGTAGAGAATGAAAGGGACTTGGGGGTGGTTGTGCAGGCAGATATGAAGTTCTCTGAGCAGTGCAGACGGGCTGCAAGAGTAGCTCATGGAGTATTGTCAATGATATACAGGAATTTTTCCAGCAGGGATAAGGAGGTGATTATTCCATTGTATGAGGCAATGGTCAGGCCACACCTAGAGTACTGTATACAGGTCTGGAGGCCTCATTTCAAGAAGGATGTAGAGCTGCTGGAACGAGTACAGAGAAGGGCAACAAGATTAGTGAATGGAACAAAGGGGTGCTCTTACGAAGAAAGGCTTAAGTTTTGCAAATTACAGTGTCTGGAGACTAGGCACCAGCGAGGTGATCTGATAGAGGTGTATAAAGCCTTGAATGGTTTAAGCATGCTGAATGCTGATGGGATTCTTCCTCTAGCTCAGAAAAATCACCTGAGAGGGCATAAATTCAAATTGAGGAAAGACAGATGTAGGATAGACGTGCGGAAATTTGCCTTTAGCCAGCGGGTGGTTGGTTGGTGGAACAGACTTCCATCCCTTGTGGTGGAGGTTGATAGCCTAAATAAGTTTAAGGCTCAGCTGGACAGGTATTTTGAACGAACAGAGGGGTGAAGTGGAAGTGGGTTTTTTTTTTTTTTGGCTGATGCTGCATAAGCTTGCTTTCTTGCATCAAATGCCTCTACTAATGCTAATGTAAGGTTGCATATGATCATTCTCATGTCGTGTGGTAAGTATTTCAGTAAGAAATTTGGGCTAAGGTAAAGAAAGCCTGCACGAGAAGCACGCAAAAGTTCGATGAAATTTACCACTAAAAGTACTTTGCCGTAACGGCATTTGTATTATTGCTCGCTCGGTAAACAGACGGTGGGTGTTATCGGTCTGGAGTAAAAGTTGAATCCCACAGGAGCTTGAAACCCTCCTGAAGTGGAGGGGGGTAACCTGACCTTTTTTCTTTAGAATCACTAATTGAATTAACTAATTGAATCACGAACAGAATCATATTGGAAGTTCTGTCGTCGTAAAAAATGTTCGTAACGTAGTTTCACCGGTAAACGTTTTCGACGTTTGCCGTGCTTCGTGTGGGCTTCATTTGCCTTTTTTTCTTTTCTTAATAAACAATTCATCCACTAGTCCACCAGTGATTCTAAAGAAAAAAGGCCAGGTTACCCCCTCCACTTCGGGACGGTTTCAACTCCCATGGGATTCAATTTCTACTCCTGACCGATAACACCCACCGTCTGTTTACCGAACGAGCAACAATACAAATGCCATCACGGCAAATTACTTTTACCGGTAAATTTCATCGAACTTTTGCGTGCTTCTCGTGCAGGCCTTCTTTATCGTCGCCGATTTTTTACTACTCTGTGGATATAGTATAGAAAATTTTCCTTTACATGGGTCCTTTGTTTTAGTGCACATTTTACTATGGATATGCCAGCCCTTTTAAATTCTCTTCTGAAATTTCTATAATTTGCTTATATTTTTATTTGTGCTAATTTTGGGATAATCTGTGAACGTATGCATTTTTTTTTTAAAAATGTATGTGCGTTTTCTGTTGGAAAAATCTTATTAAGGTTACTTAATATAGGTTGAAATGTTCATAATGGGGGTTGTACGCCTTTGAAATAGAACACTGGATTATTCACCGAATTCATTTAGTCATTTGTCCGACACATTTTAGCGGTTATGAAACATCAAATAGCTAAATTTGGATATATGACATAGAGTAAAAAATTATGTGGAAGTCCTAAAGTCTCGAAACTTTATTAGACAGTTGGACAACTTGAGTAGTCGAGACCCATCAATTAGCGGGTCTCGACTACTCAAGTTCTGTCCAACTGTCTAATAAAGTTTCGAGACTTTAGGACCACATATTTTTTTACTCTATGTTAAAGAGTAATAATGATGATTCATAAAATATTCAAGATTGTAATGAAGATCCTTATTCCGAATATGCAAAAATAATAATGAAAAGAATACTTAGAATATTCTGCCATTCACTTCAACTCTCATCAAGAAACGTGAGGGAAAAAAATCTCTTATCGCTTAAAATAAAAATATGCAGAAAGAAAGTATCAACTGAAACGTCAAATTAAAAGCTGACTGATGAATGGAAAGCTTAATCCCAGATTAAGAACAGTAATAAAATAAATGAACGATCAGCGATAGAAAAATATCAATGACTTCCATAACCTCTGACCAATATCTAAATTTGCTTGGCTTTCATTAAATCGAAAGTTAGCAAATCAATTGCAATTCACTAACTGTCATGATATGGACAGCAAGACTAGCAGTTAAATCCTCGGTTTCGCTCCTTGTCACTCATTTGGAGAAATTTTGATTCAAATCCCATCGGAGACTGGAGGAATTCTTAAAGACCGCTCCATTCTGGACTGAATTCCCAGCAAATTTCACTTTTCCATGATGTGCTCCTTGATTGATTTAGAATTGTCTGACAGCAAAACATTTGAAAAATTCAAAGGTCGATTTCAAAACTTCACACTTCAAAAATTTACTGCCTTTTGTTTTATAATTTTGCCTGAAACTCATAACTTTTTTTTTTTTTGGTTAAGATAAGAAAAATTGCACTATTTGATCAAAGTTTTTGTTGTTTTTTATATGAAAAACAAAAAAGTTCTAATCTTAAACCCAATTAAACTTATAGTAAAAAAATATTCAAAACGATACGGAAGTTGCGTTGTGAATATTCAACATTATCAAAGCATTAGTAAATGGTTTAGTAATAGATTCCCGAAATAAGGTTCTGTGCTATGCCGAGAGTGAACAGTAAAAACAAACATGTAATCACTTAAAATAAAAGTACTCTTAATTTCTTTACAAATAAACAATACTTTTTTGGTGGAAATTGCATTATACTGTTTTCTGTATTCATCCAGGAGAAAGATACTTAAAGCCAGTCTGCCTAAGAAATATTGATCGACGGCAAGTGAACGATGATCATTGCAGAGAATTTGAAAGGCCTCCTGAAAAAGCCCAGGTGTGCAACTTGCACTGCGTCTTAAGGTAACTGTAAAAAAAAAAAAAAAAAAACACACCCCAAGTGCTTAGCACCACACTTGATGATTTAACTTTCACAATGTTATTTTATTTCTGATAATGTTTGGGATTATATTTGGATCTCAACGTTTTTATTCAAAATACTGGCAACTATTTAAGCGATACTAGCAAAATAATAAGTCAATTATATATTACATTCATTTCTGATTTTGTGTGTATGCGGGGAACGGGACCAAAGGATGTGTCTCCATCAGCCACCCTCATTGAGGCGAAGAAGCGGGTCCTTGAATTTTATTTATTTATTTAAACAAAATAACTATATAGTATCGGTGCAAATACACCATAGTTAATCCATAAATTTGAACTACGTAAGTAGCGCAGAAGGCATCGTTTTAATTGTATCTCATATTGTGGTTGCCTTCACAACGAGATAGCGGTATTGCACTACTTCAAATAAATAACACTTCTCTAGTATAGAAGACTATTGTTATTTATTGTCAGAGGATACCACCACCCAGACGATCGTTTCGAAGCTACTGGGCTTCAATATCAGTGGGGGGGGGCAGGTACCCTGGTAATACCACATGCCATCACGGTTGCGAAGTTAAATCCACAATGAAAGATGGGTGTTGGTAAAAATGTAATTTGAAAATAAAATGCACAAGACATTCTTATGGGTTTTGGTAATTAACTATATAGTATCGGCGTAAATACACCATAGTTAACCCATAAATTTGAACTACGTAAGTAGCGCAATGATGAAGCCCAATAGCTTCGAAACGATCGTCTGGGTGGTGGTATCCTCTGAAAATAAATAACAGGAGTCTTCTCTACTAGAGAAGCGTTATTTATTTGAATAGTGCAATACCGCTATCTCGTTGTGAAGGCAACCACGATATGAGATATACAATTAAACGATGCCTTCTGCTCTACTTACGTAGTTCAAATTTATGGGTTAACTATGGTGTATTTACACCGATACTATATAGTTAATTACCAAAACCCATAAGAATTATGCCTTGTGCATTTCATTTTCAAATTAATTAAAATAAATAAAATTCAAGGAACCATTTCTTCTCAAATGAAATTAAATGAAATACGACGTATTGCCGACTATTTCGCTGGAGGACAAATTCATGATCGATATTACTGAATTTTTAACTTCATTAATATTCGTTCCCGTCAAAACGGCAAAGAGCCCCTGGAAATAAACTGAGCTAAATATAATTAAACTTTCCATTTGCATTTTAAAAAAATTAAAACTTAGTCTTGGTCTGTATCTAAAGGAACAGTTCACTAGAACAGTATCAGAATTCGCATCTTTATGGTTCAGTATTATTTTTTGAAGTTATGTGCTATGCCTTCCTTGACTCATTAAAAATATCCTTTCGGTTCAGACAAGACTCGATCGATTAAAGTAACAGAATTAATAACTGGATTATATTACTAGTTTTAGACATTACAAAATTACCATGAATTAAAGGATGTTCGCTACAAAAGCTCGAACAATTTTACTGTTTCGCATAATAACAGCGTATCCGCGAGGACTTTACTAGTAGCCTTGATTTTTAAAATTAGAAGGAAATTAAGATATTACAGTATTATTAAATCTAATATGCACTACAGGCATGTGCCTAGTTAGTGTACAACAGAGCAGTATACAGTACATGCAGATGCATAAGATTAAGGCATTAACTTTTAAATAAAAAAAATTTAAATGTAAGTGTAAAATGACGTGTAAATTATACAATAAAAAATAGTACAATATGTACACTGATAGTACATATTGTATTAGTTTTTTGTTTTATCAGAAAATCAGTTCAATACTAGGAAAAGAATATAAAGTGTTCATTGCTTTCCTCTAATCCCATATCAGGAAAAAGTCAAGAAATATTACATAAGCAATCCATCAACAAGTCAACCGGTTCCAGATAGCTCTGTGAAACACTTTCCTCTCCAAAGAAAGATCAAAGTTATGCTGGTTTGTATGCACCATAGTTCTTTTAAAGAAGTTCTTGGATATCTGTAATCTTGATCTACCGATATGGAAAGTAATCTTCTGTCTCGTAGCTGCCATCTGTGCATAAAAGCTAACATGGCATAAGAGATCTAGCAGATAACTTGATCAGATAAAATCATATTTTATCTGATTTATAATCAGATAAAATATGATACAGCAGCAGCTTAAGGTCCAGGACAGTTCTCAGTGCTTCCAGAGATAGCAGCTAAAGTGGGAGCACAAATCAGAAAAGAAGATTCGGTGATAGAACATAAAATCGCATCTAGAAAAACCGCGAATGAATTTCATTTGCAATAATTCTATTTTCTGTATCCAAGCTGTACAATAAGGGTTCCATATTGGGGGAGCATACTCCAATACAGGAAAGAGTTTTTTTTTTAAATATAAGCGACTGTCCTTATATAGAGAACCAAGAATCTTTTGAACCTGTATGTCTGACGTTTAATGAAGCCTTTTTGTTGCCTGGTTCAGCATATTTCGGATATGTTTATCAAAATCACATCCTAAAGTAAATAACTCCCAGATCTTTAGCATCAAAAACTCTGGGAAGTGGAGTGCCATTCATGGAGTATTGATTTTCCCTAAAATTTAGCTCTCCTTGATACTGCGAACGTAAGCGAACATTTCTTAGGGTTGACATCAAGTGAAAGAATCAATAAAAAAATTATGGTAGCTTGAAGGTTATTTGTATCGATTTGACTACTGATAGGCGAGTGAAGTTTCACATCATCAGGAAACATTAATATTTCGATGCCATCTCTCAGATAAATGTGATCGCCTTCGACAAGACAAGTTTCACTGCTAATTTGGAATAATTATACCGTATAAACAAATATTTCAAACTTAGTATTCCAAAATGTGACAGCCTATTTGGTTACAGAAGGAGAACTTAGAGCTAATATGATGAGTACTGACTCCTCATTCTGTACTTCTGGTTACAAGATATAAATCAATACTAAATCATAAATAAGGTGTCGGTTGGCGCATGCGCAATCTTCCACTTTTTTTTTTTTTTTTTTGAACTGCGTACGAATAAAATATCTCAACTCTTGCTTGCGTTTATCAAATACAAAAGTACTGTCTGATATGAAAAAAAAACTTTTCTATCGGAATCTAAAATTAATAAAATCATAATTCAAATATCTCTGCTCCAATTCGGATTTTTTTAAAGTCCAAACCTTTATACTCAATAGTGGACGAAGTGAAGCAATAAAAATCTCATTCCTGATCCGGTGATTTTCTAAGCATGTGATTAGAAATTGACTGTCTCGGTCAATTTCTAATCACATGCTTAGAAAATCACCGGATCAGGAATGAGATTTTTATTGCTTCTGTTGCGAGGGGGGGGGGGAGATGTTCCTTCTGCGATTTCACTTAACTATGTAGGTTTATAATAAATAAATAACATCACATCCTTTCTTCATCGATAGAAAATTGGCTAAGCAATTGTATTTTAGAATATTTTTGAATCTAGTAACTCACATTTAATTTTAATTTACAAAAGCCATTTTTCGTTTCCATAACCAGTAATGCTCAAATTAATATTTGATTTATAAAAAAAAATAATTAGATAAAACTGCAAGATTTCGCGTCATGCAGAGACTTTTCTGGTCTCACGAACCAACAGGGAGCGACAGTGACACGAATAAACGATCCATACATATGGCCTAATTTTTATGTTACAACCTTATCAGAATGGAATGATATTGGAACAAAACGCGAATCTAAAATTTATTTAAAATGAAGATCATTATTTTCGCTGTAGTTTCACCTCTAAAATATTCTTTCAACAGATGGCGTATTGTGCAGCCATTAGACTGTTCAGTGTCGTGTGGACGAGGCATCAGAAGGCGTATTGTGAAATGCATGCAAGAGATGGACACAAAAGACTCACAAGCGGTCCCAGATCAATATTGTGACTACTTGGGACCAAAGCCTGCATCAGAGGAATCCTGCCAGGGTTGGTGCAACAATGCTCACTGGGAATTTGGAGACTGGTCCAAGGTAAATATAGCTATATTCTACCAGATATTCAAAAGAAATAACGATTATTTTCTTTAATTTCACAATTTTCATATAGTTCTATATATACACTGGTGTTCAAAGAAAGTGCATCACCCCATAAAATTGTAATTGTCGTCCGAATAACGTAAGTATATGGCAATATTTCTTACAGATTGCATCAGATAAGATTGACACGCGTACGTAATGACGTAATATTGCATTAGCTGTTACTTTCAGCTATATAAGCACTCTCTGCAAGATTCAGTCATTCCTTGCTTTTGTCAGGATGGCGAGTTACGTGCAGTTGACGCCACGAAGAAAGAGTGCTATTGTTGCTTTACGTGAGGAGGGATGTTCTTCCCGTCATGTTGCTTATAGAGTATACTGTATTGTAATCAGTCGACAGTGAGTAGATTTCTTTACAAACTCAAGAATACTGGTTCTGCTAATAGGAAAAAGGAACCGGACACAAACGAGTCTCTACGCCAAAATAGGACCTCATTATGAAGCGCTTATGTCTTTAAAAACCGTAAAGCTTCTTCGTCTGAGCTGAAAAGAGGATGGGAAGAACATACAGGAGTGGTAGCAAGTGCAGTAATAGTCAGAAGACGACTCTTCAAAAATAGACTTGTAGCCCATCGTCCTAAGAAGAAGCCCCTCCTCCCACAAAAAGTGAAAGTCCCGATTAATTTGGTGTAAGGAGCATGTCAAATGGACATGTGTATATGTAAAGGGCGGCTCCTAGAACTTTTGTTCAACTCCGCCTCGTATCTCTGTGAATAACAGTATCACTACAAATGGGCCAGATATGTGTGTGACGTAGATTTGTGTGTGTGTTCTGTTCTGGCATCTTGGCTACCCAGGAGCATCGGTCACCTGGACAGATGATTCTGGGTACTCGTCCACACCACAGGAAGGTGAGCCAGTCCATGTAAAGAACGTACTGTCTCAAGAGAGACTCTGTCCCACCTGATGTTGCCCGAAGTAGGCCAGGATCCTCTGGGGTGGGGGGGCCCATTCCAGAGGAAAATAAAAAACAAACAAAAAAAACCCATCACCCTGGTGCTGGATATGGAAACGAAATGAATAAAAATGAAATAATAAATGAAGCAGAAGAAAATAAAATATGTATAATAAAAATAATACAAAATAAAATAAATTAATTACAAAAAATAATAAAATAAAAATAAGTAAAATGGAAGAAGGTAGTGGTGCTGCAAAAAAAAAAAAATACCAAGTAAATTAGTAAACAAAAAAAAAATAATAAAAAGGAGTGGTGCTCAAAAAAAATAATTTAAAGATAAACACATAAAAGGTAGTGGTGCTCCTAAAAAAAATATATAATAGTAAATAAATACATAAAAGAAAGAAAGTAGTGATGCTGCTAAAAAAAAAAAAAAAACCGCGAAAGAAATCACTTAATTTTGTCTGCAGGCCAAGGAAAAATTTCACTTCTTGAGGATTTGAGTTTATATATTATTAAAGATCTAACCAGCTATGCATCAGCAGGACCATTGTGCTGCATCCTGTTGAGATCTGTCGACACTGAACGCCTTCGTAGAAATACGCCTTGAGCGAAAGCCTGAAGAAACAGATATGACTCCGAGCTTTGAAGTAGAGAAGACTCCTGTCCTGGTTGAAAATTAGTAAGCGCATGAAGAGGAAGTCTGAGATCGTCATACAATGATACAAGATGTGATCCCAACTCTCTGGTGATGCACACGAACAGAGGTCTGTTTGTGATAAATTGAACCTAAAAAGACTCTGGTTCATCGATCCATGTCCTGTCAACAGGTAGGACGTTAACATGCCCATGCAGAACCACAATCGAACACGTTTATCAAGGAGAAATTAAACTTGTGGTATAAATTTTCTCGTTGTTGTACCAATGGGAGCTGTATCCTATCGAGACTGCCAGATGTTAACTAACTCGTTCCATAGTCTCCTTTCTCTTTTAGTATCATCTTGAAGGTTGATGGTTATTCCAAGAAATTCGGTCTCAATCTGGATTTTCAGTCTGTATAAAAATCCTCTATAAGTAACTTACAAGTCTAGAGGTAATGTTCTGGCTAGTACTTGCAGAGCTTGGGTCGAGACTGTCCTGCATGCCTTAACCAAACATCGCAAGATGGTTCTCTGCAAGGAGGCGAGTTTTGCTTTGAAGTGTTTAAGCCATGCCCTGTGAAACCACGCACCGGCAGCATACGTGACCAGAGGGAGGAAAACTGCATTGTAATAGATCCTTAAAAGTTTTTCTGGAGAGCCCCCATTCAACACGGGACACCCTAACAATTGCACCAGTAAATCTGCTTATTTTAGATGACAAATTTGTCAAGTGAGGAATAAAATTGAGACTGGAATCAATTACCACCCCTAGAACCTTGTTCTCTTTAACTATAGGGAGACGAATGTTGTTGATCTTGACCAACGGAGGAGGAGAGATATCCAACTTTGATCCAAGAATCATCATCTTTATTTTTGACAAGCTGATTTTAAGCTTATTGGTCACAATCCAATCGTAGAGATCCCGGAGAATAAAATTTGCGGTAGTTTCAAGATCGGCCCTAGAGTTACCATTTACCAAGATGGTGAGATCGTCTGCATACGCTATTATTCTGACGTTATCGAAAGATTGGGAGAGCCACTGCTGCAGCACCATGTTCTATGTAAAAGGACCCAATATAGAGCCCTGTGGGCGCCCTCTACATACTGATCTTTATACTTGGCTATGTTTAGCCTTGACTATTATGGTTCTATTGGCAAAGTAATTACGGATTAAAAAGTAAAGGTGGTTGGAGCACCTAGCCGATTGCAGATGCTCCAGGACGCTCTCCCACCAAAGGGAGTCGAAGGCGCCCTCGAAGTCGATGAAAACGAGTTGTTTTCAGTCGATGTACCGAGTTTTGAACTGAAGAGACAAAGTCCACAAGAGCATTCTCGCAGGAACGTCCAGGACAGAACCCATATTGACACCTTGAAAGCAGATCTTGTTCTACCAGTAGGGTATTCAATCTAATGGCCATTAGTCGCTCTAGCAATTTACCCAAATTAGCCAGCAGAGCGATCGGCCTGTACGATCTAGCCGCTCCAGAAGGCTTATCCGGCTTTCTGATCAACATAACTAGAGCGACCTTCCAAATTTCCGGAACAGTTTCTTCCTGAAGACACGACTCTGATAATAAAAATGTTTTCTACAAGATCTAGTTCTGGGCATTTCTGAACATTAACTTTATGCGAGACAGCCTGCAGTTCATCCAACGTAAAAGGTTCAGTGGTTGTTGAGGACACACAAGATTCATTGTCTGATCGGATTTTAGAATGAACAGCTAAGTCTGAGATAGGATCATCCAACGGGAAAAGAGCATCTATGATTGCATTTGCAGAATCATGTCAGTTCAGTGTTTCCACGGAGTCCGCCACAACTGAGCCAAATGGAGCGTGTCAAATGGATCCCCGAGCAGTGGAAGTCAGTTATTTTCTCGGATGAGAAGAAATTCAACCTGCGTGGCCCTGATGGGAAACAAACGATTCGCCGTAGACGTGGGGAAGAATACCATCCAGACTGTATCGTGTCTACAGTGAAATTCCCTACCAGCCAAATGATATGGGGGTGCATTTCGTATCACCTACAGTTTATAAAAGGTTCCGTAAATGCCAACGGATACCTGGCTATATTGGAAGGCAAATTGCTGGCAACCATTAGAGACCATTTTAACCTAACCTGCCAAGTAACTCAATCTTTCAGGACGACTCTGCTCCTTGTCATCGGGCGAAAAGTTTAAGTAGGCACTTCTGTAGTTACTTTAGCTTCATTTCTGCATTACAGGTTTTACAGTAATGTGCTTACATTTGTTACAGGTGAAAAAACGGTTGGAAGACTGTCCATTACAACTCTTACTTGGCCAGGAAACAGCCCGGACCTGAATCCTAAAGAGAACTGTTGGCATCGTGTGGAAGTGGAATCTGCAGTTTCCAGAAAGAAACCAAAGACCCTTTCTGAACTTCCGGAAACCATAATTCGTGTTTGGAACCAACTATCAGTTGATTATCTTCAGAAATTGATCTTGTCAATGCCTTGACGGTGTGCTACTGTCATCAGAGCCAGAGGTGGTTCACCTAAATATTAGTTTGCACCTGGTGAACTTTTCATTTTGTTTTCCATTTAAAATGATAAACTGAAGCAAAGTGAGGGCTTCGATAACATTTCAGCCATAATTGTCGTGTTTACCAAAACTGTTGTATAAAGGGGGCAAATGCTCATTTTGGAATATTTTGAGAGCACCTGTCAAATATTACTTAGCTTTGCCTTAACTATTAATAAATAGCTTTTGTTTATATTTCTATTTGTGATGCTAGTCATTAATGTCACAACATACCATCGCGAAAAAGGGTTAGAAATGTGAAATTCCTAGGTGATGCACTTTCTTTGAACACCAGTGTATATTTTATATATATAAGTAAATATCGCTGTACAAGTTAGTGAATTAATCAAAATATTTGCTATTCCAGTGTACCGTCACCTGTGGAAGTGGACAGCAACAACGTAGCGCCACTTGTGTTGATGACAATAGTAAAGTACTCTCGTCTAAAAACTGCAATAGTAGTGAGAAAGTAACTACCAAGCCGTGCAATCTGGAGGAGTGTCCACAATGGGAGGTGGGAGATTGGACGCCAGTGAGTTTTGCTTTTCAGTCACTTCTGTAGTATAATTTTATATACTTTTACATTTAATTATATCTGCTAAAAATAGTTACACTTCATTTTAAAACTTAGGAGGAGTTCTATATTTACATTCTTTGACTCTTTCCCTTCCCTTATCACATATTTTAATCAGAATAGTGATAAACTGTGGAGATAATCAGTGATAATATGAAAAATGAATTAACCACAAAAAAGAAGTCAAACTTATGAGTCTTTACAAAGGTTCCAAGATCCATCTTGGAACCTTTCAAAAATACAATTCTTACGCAGCGTATTAATTAATCTTTTACACAAAGATAACACGACAACGGTACTGTAAAACAAACCTCATGCTACGGGAGCTGAACGTTACGGTGTCACACTCCATCAAACTGGCTTGTTGAAAAGCGTCGCTCTTCATTCCATATCATGAAAATCAACAGGTGTGTGTACTCTGCAATTGGAAGTTGAAAACAGAACTAAAGTGCAAAGATGTTATCAGTTGGATACGGAAAGAAAGCACCTAGAAGACGGTCCATCCAGTAGGTGACTGAAACGGTTTCAAGAAACAGATAGCATTCTTCACCCCCAAAGGGGCAAATAGGCCTCTGTTGAAGCATAAAATTAAATATCCGTTTTGCCATCCTTCAGGCAAAAAATGGAGAGCAATATAGAAACTTATTAATGTCTGTATGAAAACATTTTTATTTGTTCTTTCAACAGCTTATCTGGTGCAGTTTTCTTTTTTATGGAGATTTGTAATATGATGAATACTTTACGACCGCCCTGCATTTTTTTTCAAGTAACCTAAACATTTCATTATTATATATGGTAAGATTTATTTAATTACTTTCTATAGGGTGAGAACCGACCGGGCTAGCCGGGTGGGTAAAGTTCCTGTCTGGCAACCCAAAGGTCGCGAGTTCGAATCCAGCCTCGGGCTTGGATCAGAGTACCAATGCAAAAACCTTGGGAGGTGCATTATGGCCACAGAAGCCGATGAGCCAACAACTAACAAAAAAAAAAAAAAAAATATATATATATATATATATATAGGGTGATTTTAAATTCAGTAGTTATTTTTAAAATGGCATCGCTGGAGCACTGTGAAGAATAATAAAAGATTCGAGAAATGTTTACGAAAATTTTATACCATTTATTTTACATATTCAAATCTCAACATAGGCACCAGCACTATCAACAACCCTTCTCAATCTGCCTGCTATATTCTTTTCCTGAGTGCGAAACAATACACATCAACAATGCCAGTCACTCCCCTAATAATTTTCCCTCCCATTTCATTAAGTTGTTGGCTTTCTTTGTTAAACTGTTTTCTTGCCCCCACCCCAAAATCAATTTGGGATCAAATCAGTTCTGCTTTCAAGTCACACTGTTTGTCAATCTATCTCTTAGGGAAATTAATGCTACACTTTGCATAGAAATACTGAATTGGAGCAATATCCTGTATGAAAATCATACTGCAAGTTTTGGCAACGCATGACTTCATGAGAAATTTAAATTTTGAAGCACAGCGAGGTATCTTTCTGATTTCATCGTACCTTTTAAAGTAGTGGCTAAAAATTCTGTTACAGGCCATATCACATCACACGGTCATTACTGTCTTTCATTTGGTTTACTTACACACCTACATACACACACTTGCCAGCCTTGGCCTTATGCCTTTTCAAATACTACAGCCGCATATAGGAGAAACCCTAGAGACCGCAATTAAAACAAACACACCTTTCGTTTGGAGAAGTCAGGTTTGAATCATGTCGGAGACTGGAAGAATTCATAAAAGCATCTTCAATCAGGGCTTTAGCTAGCCGATGTAAGGCGGAGAGGCTAGGAATTTTCATCCCGAAGAACATACAAATCGGCCCGTGAACACACACTTGTACAGACAAATACCCATTGTGCAATATAAGCATACTGTAGATGCTAACATGTTATACAGTATAACAAGAACAAGGTTCCTACTAGTTCCTGTGGATCGTGATTTTTCTCAATAATGGCTGTTGTCTTCTAACGAAGCCTCCAATATGAAAATGGCTATATGTAACCAAATACTGCTCTTAAAGAGGCTCAGACAACCAAGCACGATTTCAACAAATTCCATTCTTCAATCAATTCCTTTCGGTATAAATCCCAACGATTGTGTTGCCATGTTTTTTTTTCACTTTAGTTCTGTTTTAAAAACTTTCTGTATAGAATGGCAAGTCATCCCAGTTTCACGCACAAGCACTTTAATGGATTCCTTGTGGTGGTAACATTTAATGTTCCATCCCTTCGAAATTTGACACACCACCATTTCCGAACAGCATTTACTGAGCACCATACTTCATTTCGTCTCGTTAGATGCACACTAGTTTATTTACAGAAATAAGAGTTATTTGCAATAGTGGTATCCTCGTGGAAGTCACTTGGAGATGGAGATATATTGGCGCTGTAAGGGGGTTAATCTAATCATTTCCAACCAAATACCAGTTTTGTGTTTCCTCAATCCAGTTTTGTTTCAGTCTGGTGATGTGTGGGCGGGCCTTGTCAACATGCAGGGTGACAGATTCAGTGAGGAGGCCTGTGCACTTACGACAAATGGCAGATTTTAGTTGAAACTAGGAGTCACAATGGTGGTTGCTCTTCTACAGGGCCCTTGTTCGGGGCGCCATAAAAAAAAAACAATGAAACAAAAAAATATACATATATAGTAATAGAGGCATGTAATGCAAGAAAGCAAGCATGTGAGCTTATGTAGCATCAGCCAAAAAAAAAAAAATTCACACAACGATTTCCTCTAAAAGTTTGTCCAGTTCCTCCTTGAATTTATTTAATCTATCAACTTCCACAACGACAGATGGAAATTTCTTCCAGCAATTAACCACCCGCTGGCTAAAGGCAAATTTCCGCACATCTATTTATGTTCCCTTAGGTTTGTAATCTGAGCAAGTGAAAGAATCCCATCAGAATTCAGCATGCTCAACCCATTCAAGACTTTATACACCTCAATGAGATCACCTCGCAGGTGCCTAATCTCCAACCAGCCGCTACAATTTGTAGAACTTAAGCCTTTCTCTTGGTAAGAGGATCCCTTCAATCCTCTCACAAATCTTGTTGCCCTTCTCTGTACACGCTCAAGCAAATCTACATCCTTCCTAAAACGAGGCCTCCAGACCTGTATGTAGTACTCAAAGCCTGACAACTGCCTTATACAGAAGAGATAATCGCCTCCTTTTCTTTGCTAGCAAAATTCCTGTATATCATTGACAAAACCCCATGACCTGTTCTTGCAGCTTGTCTGCATTGCTCAGAAAACTTCATATCTGACTGCACTATTACTCCCAGGTCTTTTTCATTTTATACCACCCTAAGTGTAGTACAACACAGTTGGTACGTTCTCTGGGGTTACTTCTACCCATATGCAGTACTTTGCATTTGTCAATGTTAAACTTCAGTTGCCACTTCTCAGCCCACCTGCCCAAATTTCCTAGATCCTGTTGCAGTAGCACACTGCCATTACTGTCATTAATAACCCTGCGAACCTTTGTATCATCTGCAAATTTCGACCCTAAGCCTGAACCAATATACCTTCATCAATATCATTGATAAATATACAAAACAGTGGGCCCAACACCGAACCCCGTGGAACTTCACTAATAACATTAATCCACGAAGAGCAGCGCCCACTGATACTACCCTCTGTCTTCTCCCACTCAACCACCCTTTTATCCATTGTAGTAACTTACTCTTAATACCATTCTGCTCCAATTTGTACAGTAGTCTTCCATGCGCAACAGTGTCAAAAGCTTTCCTGAAATCCAAGTATATGATATCAAAATTATTTTTTTGCATCCAGTTCCTTTGTAACCACATAGTGTCTAATCAAATTTGTCAGACAAGACTTTCCCTTAACAAACCCATGCTGTGTCTGAATTATTGCTGCGGTCTTGTCCAAATGATCCTGCAATGCATCTTTAACCGGTGACTCCATTATTTTACCCGGAACAGAAATAGTTAAACTAACTGATCTGTAATTACTCGTGTCACCCTTCGATCCCCCTTTGTGAATTGGGGATACATTTGCACAGCTTCAGTCCTTGGGGACTTCCCCTGAGTCCATTGGGCATTTATATATCCTTAATAAATGGGCGCCGAAATACCTTGGTCCGGCGCTGCTCCTCTATCTAGGAATTCCACAAGAAGAATGTCTTTAACGTCCCAGAAGGCAGTCAACACGACCTTTCCTGCGTACTCAGTCGCCTTAAACTTTTTTTCCCACTGTATTCACGTATGCTGCTACTCCATTGACGTGCCCTTGGATAGATGACGGGGCAGTGACGAGAGCTGGGTGAATCACTGTACAGTACCCCTGAAGTTTCTTCAGGAGTGAAGCGGTGTAACCAGCTTCCATAATCTGTCACGACACGACGCAGAAAGGCATTTCCCTCATTTTGTTAATGACGCATGGCTCTGCAGCCAATTGCTCCCAATAGCATTACATTCCAGTCCATCTTAAAGCACCTTTTTCGACAAAGCTATCTACAAGGAGATTTTTTGAGGCTTTAAGGGCAAGACTGGCGATCTTTTTACCACTATGGTAAAAGGATCGCTATTTTGCTGTACATATTAGGCGACAGATCGTGTGATGTAACTGATTATTTCTCGTTGGCATTCACTGATCGTGATTGACAGCTGGGCGTCCTCCGTTCTAGCAGCCTGCTCAAAAAGGGATATAATACACTTTGCAGAAAATCGATGCTTTTGCCTTGAATTTTTAAGGGGGAGAAATTCACGGTGTATTTTTAAGAACAGTTTATAAACTGTTACAAAAATAATACATTTTAATATCAAAAATAACAATAAAAGAGCTAGGCTGAAAAAAGGGCAATGCTTTCCGTATGCTGTCGCTACTGATGTTGCCCACGAATCGTCTCTCATTTCTTACTTTCTCGCACCTAACTTATCTTAATGAAAGTGTTGTGTCCAGTTAAATTTGAAAAATGGAGATTGGTAAGGAAAGGTTTTATTTATAATTTGCCGTTAAAAGAAGACAATTTGCTCTCTTATAATGTTTCATAAAACTAACCGCTGCAGTTAATCGCAGCTGCCGTGTCTGCACCGCGGTAGTCGACTGAGGAATGCTGAGGTGCGATATGCCGTTTTGCAGCTAGCACATATTCATCTCTTTGTGCAGTTCTCAAAAAACCTCTGCACATTTCCAGAGGAATCATTGTGCTCTTCCCTACGGACTATACAATAAAATCGAAACTAATGCAAAACATGTGTATAAAACGTGAAATTAATTTATAGCAACCTATTCCACATGTTGCTGTTAATACTGTCACGAGCAATTAAAAAAGAATAATAACAATCACTTGATGATTATCCCAAATTATAATTTTTATTTAACTGACTACATTTTATGTGAGCCTTGATAAATCGCCTGTGATTATTAAATGGGCATGTCATACCTGACTATCTAAACAAAAAGTGAATCTGAGCTCCTTCACACCTTTTCTATGCTATGTTCTTTTCTAAACACCTCTTTTAAGCCCTTATTTTCAGAAGCATTAAAGTTCATACTTCTGAAAAAGAAAATTTTTAATCCTTTAGTCCTTGATGGCTCTGTGTATGCACTCGAAAGAAGAGGCCGCCTTCATGCTTTATTTCAACCACTGGACGGCATAGTTTTCAGTAACTATAGCGAATGGCCCTCACAGATGGCAATGATTATCGAAACTAAGAATAGCGTAATTTTCTTAAGAAAGGCAAAACTTCAGAGAAGCAAACTTCTAAGTGCAATTCAAAGGCACTAGTGATATACAATCAAGCGCAATGGATGTGAGAAAGCCAACAAAACTATACTTAGTTTTGCCATCAGATTTAAAATTGATAAGCTCTGTACCCGAAACATTCATCATTAAAAACTGATGCTACTCATGCAGAATAGCGTTGGAAAAACAATCTAGCCCACTGAATTTACAATGACAAAAAGAAATTTTATTTTGTTTATAAATTAATCTGACAATAATTAGGCGGCTTTGAGATACTTGCTAATGAAATTTCATCCTTTGTAATAATTATTAATCCAATTTATGTTAAACGAATTGAAAGTGATGAATATACTGTAAATAGAACCTTGAGAATTAAAAATGGACAGGTTTCTTTTCTATTTCTGCCTAGCTCTCATATAAACATTAATCTTTTTATTGGTTATTTTTATTATTGTATGCATGATGTGTGTAACTGTGAAGCAGTCTGTTATTCTAAATTACTAATATTATAATAGTTTTTTGTGTAGTGTGTTATAAATATTCAGTGTTTAGTTATAGATTAATTCATGTAGCTCTTAACAAGTTTCTATTCCGCCAAAACTCTCTCCAATAATTATTTATTTTCTAATTTCTAATTAACGTTTTTGCATTTTGATACTTTAGTGCTCCGTCACCTGCGGAACAGGCATGCGTCTTAGGCCATATTGGTGTCAACAGGCAGACAAGCAAATCCATTCCATTTACTGTGATTCCGAGAACATCCCAGAGTATAAGGAATCCTGTCAGTTAAAACCATGCTTTTTCAAGTGGGTGCATGGAGACTGGGGACCGGTAAGATAATTTCGTGGTAAAAAGAATGTGGGGGGGAACCTGTTAAACCACTTCTGAGAAACATACATCATTACACATGTAGTCTAAAAACATTCGTGAATATGTCTGAGGAACGAACAGTGCCATTCAGAAATACTCTCCTCCTCAATGATACTGAACGTCATAGCGTATAACATTTATTTCTCTCAAGTGGCAACTCTAACCCATAAATACATTAAGAAACACGTAATTATGTGTTTATTTTCTTATCGTGACATTAGCGACCCTAGGGGTGAGCTCACGGAATCATTAACTTGGAATCACCTATTCCAAAATTAATGACTCTTAGTTACCGAATACATCGTTTTCGCGACATGATGGCGCAGCATATGTAGTCCATGAAGTTGGGATATCATCTCACATCGAGGTGAGATGTGAAAGTTCCCCTAGATGTTAAAAGTAGTCTGTTCTCACTCACAATTCACTTCAGTGAATTGTGAGTGGAAACAGACTACTCTCCTATATGTTATACGTTATGACGTACTGAAGTGAATTGTGAGTGATGCTTCACTCACTTCCGTAAAGGAAGTGGTACAGCAAATACTAAAAGTGACTGCCATTTTTCATTTCATACGTTCACTGACACGGATGATATTTCTTTTGTGCCAGTGTTGTCATGGTATTCCTATCATAGAGAATTTTGCAATAGTGGCCGCGGATCTACAGCAGTAAACACTTCTGTGGTATACCGGGTGCCCTTTAACTGTCATACTGACTACCGGACATCTGGAATGCGATATGGCGAACACATACTGACATCATTACACATGTAGTCTAAAAACATTTGTGCATATGTTCATGAATGAGGGGTGCATGTTTTGCACCCCTCAAGCTGGGCATAACTGAGGTGGACGCTGGTATCCAATCGTGCATGAAGAACTTAATGTGTCTGCATATGACCAATGGCACAAGCATGACGCAATCAATGTGATTAACATTGATTGGTCCCTGCACGATCCGATCGAGTGAGGAAAAGCTTCACTCGATCGGATCCAGTGTAGAGATTATACAGAGTTCACGAGTTTATCCTTGTGTTGTACACTACATCCTTTGGTTATTGGCGTTGTGGATGAAATACCAGAGTAGAGTGGCAGAAGACTCGTCAAAGTTTTTTGATTAGTCATTACAGCCACTCTTTGTTCACGACTTGAATGTAGATGATCATGCAAAATCTGTCACGCACAAACGTGGGAAGGTGCAGTGTGTGGTGATGACTGATCATATCGCACAAAGTTTAAGATATTCTGCGCCATATGCAGAGCAAGAAGGTAGCCAGGATCGACACAAAAATTGTAACTGGTTATTACGGCGGGGAAGGGAAGAAAAACACATGGAAACCCATTCTTCCTACACAAGCCAAGTGACAGGAAGGCACAAGGCTTGTATAGGCTTGTGAAAATAGCTGTTTACTAGGCATTTTTGACTAACATTTGTCCCCACAGATCATCATCATCAGCAATTTTCAATCCACTGCAGGATGAAGGCCTCTCCAACAACTTTCCAGTTCCTTCTGTTTTGTGCAATGGCCATCCATTTACTACCCACAAACTCATGAATTTCATCTGTCCATCTCCGTCGTTGTCTTCCAGGTTTTCTGCTAGCTCCTCTTGGGTACCATGCTGTTATTTCCTTAGTCCATCTGTCATCATGTCTTCGAGCTATGTGTCCTACCGAAGACCATTTTAGTTTTGATAAGAATGTCCTTTACTTGAGTTTGCTGCCTAATCCATGTGTTTCTCTTCTTATCTAACAGTCTGATTCCCAATATAATTCGTTCCATTCTTCGCTGTGTCGTTCTCAGCTTCTCTTCCATTCTTTTGGTGAATGCCCAAGTTTCACTTCCATAAGTCATGGTGGGGAGTATACATTGGTTCATTATTTTATGTTTCAGACAAATTGGGATATTGCTTCTCAGTATATATTTCCTGAATGCTATCCATCCAAAATTTATTCTTCTATTGACTTCCAGCCATTTATCATTATTACAGCCAATGACTTGTCCCAGATAAGTATGACTCCACCTTTTCAATTACTGCTCCTTCAATCATTATATCCTTTTCTGTGGCATACTTGTTCATCATTACTTTTGTTTTAGCCATATTCATCTTTAGTCCAAAATCCTTACTAACGCTGCATAACTGATTAAGATTTTCCTCTAATTCTTTGGGATCTTGGCTTATGACGACAATGTCATCTGCAAATCGTAAATGGTTTAGGTACTCTATTCACATTGACTCCTTTCTGCGACCAGTCTAATCTTCTGAAAGCTCCCTCAAGGGCAGCTGTAAACAACTTCGGAGATATTGTGTTTCCTTGTCGAACTCCTTTTTAAATTTCCTACTGTCTTTGTCTAGTCTAATAAAGGAGGTAGCGTTATCATATATTTTCTTCAAAATCATAATATATGATTTTGAAGGTATCTATGCCTTGTCTTTCCAGTGCCCGAAACATTGCCTTATGCTGTTTGGAGTCAAATGCCTTTTCATAATCCACAAATTCCAGGCATAATGGTGTCTTATATTCATTTGCTTTCTCCATTAGCTTAACATTACCTGAAGGTGATCCATAGTTGAGAATCCTGTCCTAAAGCCAGCTTACTCTTTTGGTTGATTCTCATCAAGTATTCTTTCTAATCTGTTAGTAATGACCCTTGTGAACAACTTGTAGATGTGGGAACACAAGCTAATTGGTATATAATTTCCAATTTCTGATTTATCTCCTTTCTTATGTAGCAAAACTATGATTGCATTATTCCACTCGTTAATTTTAACAACTCTACAGTAACTTCATCATCTTCCCCTGGGGCTTTCTGATTCTTCATTTTCTTCAACGCATGTTCTACCTCATCAGGAAGGAGATCGGGCATGTCGTATGTGTTACTAATTTGCGATCCATCTTCCCCACTGCTGGCATCATTCCCTCGCTCCTTGTACAATTCTCTATAGTAGTCTTCTGCTGTTTGAATTATGCCTTCTCTGCTATTTATAAGTACTCTTCAGGTATTCTTCTTATAGAATACCTTCTTATAGGTATTCTTCAGTTTCAGTATCTACACAAGGCTTGTACAGGCTTGTGAAAATAGCTGTTTACTAGGAATTTTTGACTAAGATTTGTCCCCACAGATAATGTACCTTATACAGAAACGTTCTGTACATACTAAAGGAAAGGTATTCCGAAGAAAACTACATGACCAATGGAATTCAGAATTAGAGTCACAATTTGTTTGGCTACTGTAGCGAGGGTTTTCTCTACAACAAAATTCCTACGTGATTGTCACTGTATTGTGATATTTTTGATCGCCTATGTAACAACTATAAAATAAAAACCGAGCAATTCATCTAATCTTAGTTTTGTTTTCTTAAGTGAGATAAAATCTCTTTCCATTGAAACAATAAAAGAAGAATAGTAACCGGAAGAGAGTTGTGTACAGTCGCCAAAGAAAGAGATTTCAGAAAAATGGAGAATCAGAGAAGCACAACAGGAATCAAAAATATATACACTGCTTATTTTTGTATGAGAAAACTTGTTCAAGAAAGATCACCCTGAGATTAGAACAATGGTTACGATTGTTGTACCCCCACATCGTGTAGAAGTAAAAAGGCTTGGTTTCGAATTCAGTAATAGTTTTTCTTTCCTCGGAAATCAGTTTTTCATCCAGAAAATGGACAAACCAATCGGAGAATACAAGCAATTTACGCACAGTACGCTATCTTACAGCCTTAGTTGCTTTTCTTTGGCAAAAAAAAAAAAAAAAAAAAACAACAAGGCCATTATCACTGTGTATACTGCAAATATTTTAGCCTATACAGATGTCAGCGGTCTGCACAGAATTCATTTCAAAAGTGAACGCCGAAATGAGCACACGGAAAGAGAGTTTCAGAGAGGATGACAGTGGGGAAAATACCTGCGTGCTATTCCTCAGGAATAAAAATACTTAAGTCTACAATTGGCAAAGTGTTGAACAAATGGAAGTCCCAGAGGCAACACAGATGAGCCCAAGAAAAAGCACGGCAGGCATAAAAATACTGACAGTGGCCAACGCGCCATGAAACAACTGGTTACCTCATCTCGCCATCAGACTTTGGAGAATCTAAATTTGAAGTTACGAGTGGCAACAAGCAAACCTGTGTTTCCACGACACGTAACAAAAACAAATACGCGCACACTGAATTTGTGTTACGGATCAATAGAAATCGATCCTGTGGAGCGATGAGTCATGCTACAGTAAGATTGAGTCATGCTGCCAGTAAGATTAGCATGTTTAGGTATGTATGATGGCCCGGACACCGCTTACTACGTGAGTATGTTGTCCGAATTGCATGTTTGGAAGAGGAGATATCATGATGATCTGAGAATGTGTTTTGTATTATGGACTGAGTCCACTGGTTCTAGCCAATTCTGTGTAGATTGTGGTAATTTTATGGAAGCGGCCCCCACGCCATTAGTTGTCGTCATTAACATCACGACAAGTCTTTATTTCACAAAGCAGGATTATGAAAGCCTGATTTGAAGAGAATAGTATCACATCATTGCAGTGGGCAACACAGAGTACCGACCTGAACCCAACCAATGGAACGTGTTTGAGATGAACTGGAAAGCAGAATTGGGGAAAAGGTGTGAAGACCCTTCTCGTTAGCACAGCTCACGATTGCTTTAAAGGAGGACGGGAGCGCAATATTATCATCTTTCTACAACACATTGAACTCAAAGATGGGCCAACATGCTATTAATTTCTTTGAATAAATGCATGTTTTCACCATAAGTACTCTTTGACTTTTGGTAGAATAGTGTACTTCTAATTCTATATTTATATTTTGAGCTAACAATAGATTACCATTCAGCAAAAAACAAGCAACTGGGCTGCAATTTTCGTTAGTCAAATAAGCAAAACAAGATGGAACACTGATTGCTACACTGCATGATTTTTATATACTACTCCAGAATGTTCCATTCTCTTATCTAAAATACGAAACAGTGAATGGCTTTTATATTAAAAAAATCTTTTTATAGTCTTTGTATTTGCCTGTGATTGACCTAATTGTGTTTTGTGCTCTGTGTATTAATGCTGTTAATAAAGAAATAAAGTTACTTTAATTTAATATTCCACACACTTTAATATTTCATCACAGTGATATTCCAGACCGAAGATCACTATGATGCAGCCGAAAACAACACGTATGCCAGGTTACAATTGAGCACTATTTTTGAGATTGAGAAAAAGCAATACAAGTAATTATAATAAAATTACAGTTTAAACCATTCGAAAGACTGCCTAAAGCTAATTACTTATTACGAATTATTTTCAGCATACTATAGGACGCTTCACTAGTCAGTTTTATGACCGCCATTCAAAGTTTACTTGCACTTTCTTTTCTCAAAAAAAAAAAAAAAAAAAAAACCAACAAATGAAGCAATCTCTCACTGTGGTCACTGCTCCGTGTATCCTTCGTAACTCAGAGATACTTGTTTCATCGATACGTTAATGATTCGAACATAGCCTGGCCCGAACTGTTCAACTCTTTCACACCTTCAAATCATCGGCAAACCTTGACATCTTCCCTCATCAGTATTATTTATGGAAATTAGGAATTGTCTACAGCCTGGCCCGAACTGTTCAACTCTTTCACACCTTCAAATCATCGGCAAACCTTGACATCTTCCCTCATCAGTATTATTTATGGAAATTAGGAATTGTCTACCGCATCTCTTGCCATGACTGCACTAGCTGCTACATCGGGGAAACTGGGAGACGGCTCGGCAAACGTTTTTCGGAACACAAAAGAACCATCCGCTTAGCGGACATAGAACACTCGGCCATTGCCGAACACTTCTGGTCAACCCGCCACGACATTGACCCGCACCGCGACATCGTGATTGTAGATAGGTCCCGCCACTACCGGCGACGCGCCTGGTTGGAATCGTTGAACATCACATGCTCTAATACCTCAGTCAACAGAAGCAGTGGATGTCGTGTCCACCCTATTATTGAAGCAACCATTTTGATGAATTACAAACGTTGGCAACGTTCACATACGTCACAGCCACAGGCTTCAACATCAAACAATTAACCACACAGTTTCATATACATGACTGGCAGTACACCCTCATGTTCCACACTCTTCTGTTAGTTTGACTGATGAAGGTTAATACCATAATACCAGAAAGCTTTTATACTGTTTGTATTTAATATGTTTTACAATTAGTATTAAACCTGTCATTATTTATTCTGTCTTCCGTCTGGCTCTGTGTCACAATAATAATAAATCCAGAGCGCACAGGCCTCTTTAATAATAATATTAGAAATAGTTGGAGACCAACACAGATTCCCATGGACCTCCACTTATTTTGTCCACATTAACCTCATTTAGCTATCTTTTAGCCAGTCTGTGATCCAGAGTAAAATCTTACGCAGCCTTCCATGAGGGCCAGTACCAAAAGCTTTACTAATATATGTATATACAAGTGAGTGTTCATTTTAAAACGCAACCGGAGTTTTTCATTTCGTAATATTTATTATAATAACAACCAAATATGTAAAACCCAGTGAAATAATTACTTAAACACAAGTCACAAAAGATGCTGGAAGTGCTCACCATTCTACTGAATGCAAGCATCTCTCGTTTCACCATATTCTGTGCCAATAGACGAAGAGCTGTTTGATTTATTCTTGCAATAGCCTCTAAGATGTTCATTTTCAGTTGTTCTGGCGTAAGGGTACTGTCGTATACAAGTCCCTTGAGATGGACCCATAGAAAGAAATTTGGAGATTGGTCGAGAGATCAAGGGGGCCATCAGCCCTGTAAAATCAACTGTTCTCCAAAAAATTCTCGTTCGCGCGGTATGTCAAGTGGCTCCGTCTTGCTGAAACTAGGAATACCTCTCATCGGCCTCAAAAAAACGATAAATTGGATTAAAATTTATCATCACATCATTTAATAATGATGTGATGCCGCAGTGTCCTCAAAGAACATTACACCGATAATCCCGCACAGTGAGTGCACACCAAAAGCAATTTTAATCGAATGTAATGGACTTATATGATAAGCAGGAAGATTATCCCAACTCCATAATCGATCACTCTAACATAGCCGCTTAGATGAAACCATTGGAAAACAATGTTTTGTCTAAAACCCGAATGTTGTTATGAACAAAGGCCCTAAATCAATTACAGTAACGGAGACACTGAAAGCATGATCGGTTGCGCTTAATTCATGCATAGCATGGATATGCTCTCAAATTCAGCAAACGTATAGTTTTATGTGCACTACCTAAAGACATGTTCTTCTGTTGGGACAGTTTTTAATGGTTTAGAGAGTCAGCAACAAACTGAGCCTCACATCTCCCAGCGCATTGTCGTTTAGGACCGTGCGGCTGCGATTATGCTGTCAATCACACACGCCTTGTCTCTTCAAACTTTCTAACAAGGCGGTAACTAGTGGCACCTCCACTTCTGGAAATAATTGTTGGAAAGCTTCTTGGCACAACGCAAACGATTTCTTATCAAAATAATGCTTCACTACGAAATTTCTTCGTTCAAGAGTCAAAAGAAGCTTTCTAGATCAAAAATTCGCTTTTTTTCTCTGGCATAATATAGGAACACATGTCAATTTTCCACGTTAAACTCGGTCATCTCCCTCTACCAACGACCAATAATATCTCGCACAATCCAACGTACAGAAGGCGCCTCCGTAGCCAGGTGGGAAGGAGCAGCAGTGTGTAGCACACGCTTCTTGATTAGACCGGAGTTCGAGCCCGTCACCACCAAATACGGAGGATGCGGAAAGGTCAGGGAATGACCACCGCATATCCCGGAGCAATATGGCCTTAGTTGCTAATGCTCCTAAAAACCAAATAACAACAACAACCAATGTACAGAAACTGACAATTATTGGTTGTGTTTTAAAATTAACACCCTGTATAAAAGTCAAAATTGTTACTGATATTGAAATGTTTAATGACTACAATATAGTAATCTACCAGATTTGTCAGGAATGACTTCACCCAAACGAACCCATTCTGGCATCTATTCAAGATGCCACTCTTGTCGAAATGGTCACGAATACTTAACCATTGGCACTTCCAAGTCTAATTATGCTCTTATAAAAATTCCCAATGGTCTGATACACTTGCATGAAACCTATTCAATTACAACTGTACATATTCTCCTTCCCTCCCCCGGAGCCTTGCCCTTATTTAATCTCAGTAGTTTTTCTAACAATCACTTCTCTAAGATCATTATATTACATATTTTGCCCTCGCGGTAGCTATTATAACAGTGGTTATAATCGTTGTCCTTCCACGCCACCGGGTGGAAAAGGGCTGTTGTTGTTGTAGGACATTAGGCGCATCAGCGACTTAGATCATACTAGGCGTATATGTATATTGTGTCTGTAAATTGCGTGTATTTTTATTGTATAAAACAAATGTTCTTGTTTATACTCCGGTACGACAACCAAGTCAGTGGAGTTTACAATAAAGCAATCAATACAAATGTTAATCGTATTTAGCAGTCACGGGCTTTAACGCCAGTCCACTCAAAGTGCGTGAGCACTCGGCTATGTCGATTTGCCTGTTTGCTGGACGAAAAACTTGAGTTTCCAGAAGAAAAAACATGCAATCTTCGCCTGAGACCGACTAATTCAGCCAAGTTATTAAAAAAAAAAAAAAAAATTCTCATGTCATTGATGGGTTCGAACCCGGGCCTGGGAAAAGGTCGTGTTCGAATTTTTCGTCAATTCTATGGAACTTTTTTCACAATGTAGCTGGGCTAGCCAGTCTCAACGAGTATTGCATGGTTTTGCGTCGATATATGATGTCTGTAATTGCGTATATTTTTATCAACCTGAGAATATACGCAGTTAGAGACACAACATACCGACGCTTATGGTCTTAGTTCTTTTGGCACTTAACACCCACTTCATCTTATCCTATCGCTTATTTTACAGCGATCTCACTCCTTAATATTCCCCAGAGATTCGAGCTTTCTTTCGATAAATATCGTTGAGCAGTATCTGTTCAACTCATCTTCCATTCTGCTGGGCTTTATATGGACCATCCACTACAACAAATTAAGGGACCAATTTGATTTACTATCTTCTTTTTTGTATTAAAATATGAAGACTCCTTATCCCCATTCGTAGTTCTCTTTGCTGGTACTTTCTCATAATCAGCTTTCGCCTGTCTTGCCCCATCAGTGGTTTTCTTACAAATTCTCTTATAACTCTCAAAAAATTGGAATTACCCGATTGTATAATTGTCCCATGCTAGTTCTTTTGCTCAATTAAATTGTTATCCTCACATTTTGGAATCTTATTTACAGAACTTATTAATCACTGATATGAATATGTTTGTGGCTTCGAGAATACTTCCCGTGAACATTTCCTTTGAGTATTCACGGGAAATTTTTTTTTTTTAGATGCGTGTCCCTCAATATTTCCCATATAAAATGTGCATTCAGCAGTAGTCTCTCCAGTAGTTAATTGGGTCTAAGAAATATCTCGATCGACTATTCTATTTGTTACTTTACCAGAAAGAAAGTGCACGTAGACATAGAACAATCATCATATTCGCATTATTTGTTACTTTTTGCTATAAATAACTAAATATGTATTTTTAGATGCTTAAATCATTTCATTAAAATTATTCCTAACACATGTACCTGTTACTTAATTGAGCACTGTTGCGAACGAAGGTTTCTGGCTGATGAAGCTGGAATCTACTGAACTTCCCGCTTTCCAATTACGGAAAAATTTTTGGAGTTACTTCATAGCAAAGATTACAGCGATTTAATTGAAACATTCATAATTCTTAAATTCTTCTTGAAAATTAAATCAATTTTTATTTATACTCTGGCACGACCATATGAAGTCATAGAACAACTAGTAATTTTGACATGAACATTATCATTAACTTTATTTAGTGCTCACGTGGACTCGGACCGTGATAAACTCACACTCGTGAACTACTGCACTTTGGCATTGACCACTTAGCTATAGGCTACACTTTCTCTCTTTTCTTTTACTAAGTTAATTAAACATTTTCTCTTTAGTCAATGCTGTCAGAGATCTTAATAAATATTCTGAATCATTAGTTTTTATTTGCAGTGTTCCGTTTCGTGCGGAGAGGGCCATTCTGAAAGGCGAGTTCAATGTCTCGACTCTACAAGCAACATCGTGGATGAAAGTCGCTGCCAGGTTACCTCACGGCCTTCAGATCGCAGAGTGTGTAATCTTCCACCATGTACCACCACAATGGCTACTATATCAAGCTCAGTGCCCGCATATAAACTAGAAGAGAAAACACCTAATACAATTCCCCTATCTTTTAACTTTTCTGCTCCAGAATATCCCCGTAGACGAGTTTCTCCAGTGTCCACAGGAATACCTCGCTGGAAAGCAGGGCCTTGGTCGGAGGTAAAAATAGACAAAAAAAAAAAAAAAATGTACTGCATGTACTGCATTTTACTGTATTTTGCTTGCATTGTCACCTGTGCCATCATTTATAAAACACGAGTCGCATTTTATCAACATTTGTTGAACAACTGATTATATATAAAAACAAAAAGGTTCTGAAAGTATTGTTAAACATAATAAGGACACCCGTGGGTTTCTTAAGTACGAATTAACGCTCATCTGCTGAAATCCATTTTCTTCTATCTCTGTCTTTTTCGTCTGAATATGTTTGATAGCGACATCGTAAACCACTTAATCATTGACCTAAAACTCCTAATATGTACATACGTTGCACCTCTAGAATTTTTATTTATTTATTTTATTTTATTTGTCTTTCTTTAACAATTTAGTCTCTCGGTCTTATTAGCCTTCGAGTAAATATTGTTCGTTATTTTAGTCTGTACCATGGCAACTAACACTCATTAATTGCCTAAATCTGAAAAAGATTTTTATGTCTCTAACGCTTTCGTGTGTAGAAGATAAGAGATTTGTTATCGTTTCCAAATATGTTCCTTCCAAAGACGTTTCATCTTAACTTTATGAAAAACTCAAAACACGAAAGGTATTAGCAAACATAGTATTAGTAATGTATTAGACTGAGAAGACATTTGTCGACATTAGACTTGCATTTCCGTAGACTGTAATTTCCGGCAAATTGTAATTTTGCCATAACTGGATGCCATCTACAAAGCCACCCGCAGCCAACACAGACCTTCTGTGGGTTCAGGTAAAAGCGGCTTGGTGGGAAAAACTGCAGGAGGTTATTCGACACCTGTACGACTCAATGTATCTGCAACGGTACTGGATTTACATCCTATTGATCTGTCCATTGTAAGGCATTTGTATCATTAAATGCGTTCACACACACACATTAGCATCTGCAACTTTTTTGTCACGTGTTCCTTAATTCCTTGGGTATCATTACTCTAAGTATCCTCTCTGTATTCCTGTTCCTTCACGGTGCTGAAATTTCAACGTTACAGAGAGTGCTCTAGTAGGTAGTACAGTTGGTAGGATCGCCGTCCTCCCCACACTGGGTGAAAAAGACCTGAGTTCGAGTTCAATCAATGACGGGAGGAATTTTTATGGGCCTTCTTAACAACGTGGCTACGTTAGTCGGTCTCAGACGAGGGTAGCATGGTTTTTTCTCCCGAAAACTAGTTTTTCGTTCAGAAAACAGGAAATCGCCTGTTTTCTGAACTGGCGATTTCCTGAGCAATATGGCTTAAGTCGCTGATGCTCCTAAAATCCCTACTACAACGTCACAATGTATATTTTAAAATTGTTAACAATTGAACAAATTGTTAATAGAAGGAAAATATCCCGTCTATATCAAGAAACCCTTTATTTCTCCCATTCACGAACAAGAGTCTATTATAGAAGCAAAAAACCGTTATCCTATAACTCTGTTAAGTACAATATCTAAAATATTTGACACTGTAATTAAAAACACCTAGTCTCTGTACTTTAACCCCATACTAGCAACTGAATTATATGGATTACACTTTAGAGCAGGGGTGGGAAACAGCCGGCCCGCGGGCCACATCCGGCCCGCGACGATGTTGAATCCGACCCCCTCGGTAAATGCATAAATATAGAAAATCCATACCTGACTACACTCGCCGTAAACGTTCGGTTCAATCGGGAATCGCGGCCAGTACAACATTCTACGATTCTACGCAGCGTCAAAGAGTTATTTCCTAATTATTATTGTAGCATCGACTGAACGAAGTTCCTTTGGGTTTGACTTCTTATTGAAAAAAATAATATTGGTGGGAGATATTTTATGTTTTATGCCTTTTCTAATTATTACAATTTTTAATTTAATATAATTTATAGCCCATAAAATGAGCCAATTAAAAAAAAAAGAAAAATTGATGCCGAATGCCGCATTTTCAATGATAATTGGACATTCAGATATATTTTTTAAAAATACATTAATAATTTGGTAATTCAAGTAATATAACATTTTTTAGGTTCTGATTTTTTTTATTAAATCGTTCAATCTATTCCGGCCCGCATCATGATGCGAAAATTTCATTCGGCCCGCATCATGATACGAAAATTTCATTCGGCCCGCTGACGAAAAAAGTTGCCCACCCCTGCTTTAGAGGATAAGTTAAAAGCAACGTCGTTTCTCTCTGACAGTTTGCCTCAACCGAACTTGGCTGATGTGGTTTATACTGATCTGTCCAAAGAATTTGATCCAATAGTCCTTATTAAGCAAAAAAAAAAAAAAAAAATTTCCTCCTATTAAACCGGTTGTTAGACTATATATCTCAACGATCTTATCAAATCAAATAGTCGGGACATGTATCCAGACCTATCACATCTTTAACAGGTATTACCAAGGATCCTCTTTGGGACCATTAATATTAAATATATACACTGTGCTGCCACTTTATTAGGTACACCTACCTAGTAGCGTGTTGAGCCTCCTTTAGCCTTCAAAACAGCCTGAATTCGTCTAGGCATGGATTGAACAAGATGCTGAAAACGTTGTGCAGGAATGGAGTACCATGCAGACATGTGTGTCATGCAGTTCCTTAAGATTCGACGGAGGTGCAGGCCTGCAGCGGACAGCCCTTTCCAGCTCATCCCAATAGGATTGAGACCCGTGGACTGAGCGAGCCACTGCAGCGAAGAAAAGTCATTGTCATGTTCCTGGAACCATTCCATAGTGATTCGGGCTTTGTGCACCGGCGTATTTTCCTGCTGGAAGTAACCATCTGACTGAGGATAAACTTTCAAATGAACGGATGCACTTGGTCAGCAACGATGTTGAGGTACAATGTGGCATTCAGACGTGAATCTATGGGTATCAATAGACCCAACGTGTGCCAAGAAAACGTTCCCCCCACCACCTTGCACAGTAGTCGTCAGACATGACGCGTCCATGGATTCATGTTGTTTTCGCCAAATTCTGAGCCTTCCATCAACACGATGCACCAGGAACTTCGACTCGTCAGACCAAGCAACTGTTTTCCAATTCTCGATAGTCCAGTGCTGGTGTTGCTGTGCCCACAGGAGGCGTGCTCTCTTGTTCTTCATTGATAACAAAGGCACGCGATGTGGCCGTCGGCTGTTGTAGCCCATTCGCGACAAAATGCGACTAGTGGTCCGTTGCGATATTTTGTTCTGCGCACCAAGGTTGTATTCTGACGTGATGTGCGACATTGTGGCCCGTTGTTTGCTTGCACAATTCTAGCCATCCTCATCTGACCTCTCTCATCAACAAGCGATTTTCTCCCACAGGAGAACTCCTGTGGAAGAAAATCGCCGTTGAGAGGATGTTTTCTGTTCGTTGCACCATTCTCGATACACCCTTGAACCTGTGGTGCATGGAAAGTTCAGGAGAACTGCCGTTTCAGAGATGCTTTGTCCAGCACATCTTGCACCTACTACCATGCCACGTTCGAAGTCCGTTAGATCACTCCTTTTCCCCATTCTTGCTACGGTTTGTACACTTAACTGATACTAGAAACTTGCAACGTTGTGGGACAAACCATTTGTGTGCACAGCAGGGGTGTACCTAATAAAGTGGCAGCACAGTGTATGTTAACGATTCAACATTAATCACATTTGCTGAGGGAATTAAAATTCTTCTCTACACTGATGATATCAAATTTGATATTTCAAGTAAAACACCTAACAGTTGTCGTAATCAACTTACTCTCACCAAATTTATCGCATGGGCAGAATCAATGTAAATAAGTGTTATCTAATTATATTCAGTAATCACAGGAAGTTGATATCAATCATCATTATTTATTCATGAAATTTTATCATTATTTCATCAATATACAAATAATATCTATAGTTACCTCTGCGAAAAACTTGGGAATTACCGTCTGAAGGAACTGTTCTTCACAAAACATGTTAATAATATCACCACTTAAGCACATAAAAAAATGGAATTTACAAAGTTTATCCTCATGCTTAAACTGTGCCAACTTAACCAAAACTATTCACTTCACTAATTCTCCTGACAGAGTTTTCTAGTCCTGCGTGGAACATACATTCCACAACACACAAAGAAAAATTAGAAAAAATTAAAATCTGGATAATTAAATATATGTAAATACAGGATGGAAACATCAGTACACCACCGATAAATATCACTCATAGCTATTGGAATAGCAAATGAAACATTGCAGCAAACGAAATATAAAAGTATTCACATAGTATCTACAGTGGCGAACAAAAAAACTGCATCACCTTAAAAAAAAAAAGTAACATTTATAGTGAAACGTATAAGATATTGTTTGATTGCAGTAATTTTGTTTGTCGCAAAGCAAATGTATTGCGTCAGATAACTCTTCTATTGCATCAGACAGTAATTTCAATGTCTTTCTCAGCCGTTTCTATAAATACGGCGTTGTAAGGATATACACGCTCATTAGTATCCTGTTTTGCACATGTGTAAGCAAGGCTCCATATGTTCAGTTCACGCCAAGAAAAAAAAAAAGTGTAGCTGTTGCTCTGTCCCAAGAGGGGCTTTCTACGCGTGCTATCACTGATAAAACAGGCTGCCACCAATCAACAGTATCCGGGTGCTGAAATTAAAACGTGCAACTGGTGATGTGAAGAGAAGACCTGTATCAGGCCGTAAGAGAGTGACTACGCCTTCCCAAGGTCGATATTTGAAATGGCTATGCCTTCGTAATCGCCATGCTAGTGCTCCTGATCTAAAACTGAACTTTGAAATGCCCCTGGTGTTGAAACAAGTGCACGAACTATCCAAAGACTGTTTTCGGAATATGGTATGCATGCCTATTGGCCCAAGAAGAAGCCTTTGTTGACCCAACAAATGAGGAAGAAGTGATTTGCTTGGGGTAAAATATGTTTCATGGACAAAAGAGCAATGGGACACTGTCATCTTTTCTGACGAATCGAAATCCAACCTGCATGGCTCGGATGGGAAGCGACATATCAGAAGACGAAAATCGGCGGCATACCATCCTGACTGCATAACACCGACTGCAAAGTTCCCTGCCGGTCAGATTATCTGGGGATACATAACAAGCAAAGGGATGGGGCGAATTAAGTTTTCTGCACTCACCGTTCCGGTGAGTGCAGAAAACTACACTGCTATCTTGGAGGAGTGCCTGAAACCTGTTATTAGGGATCACCACAAAAACGTCCAAAACTGCATTTTTCAACAGGACTCAGCACCTTGCCACACAGCAAAATTGGTAGGTTTTATGATATTTAGATTTAATAATGAGTTTGTCTTCTTGTCTCACAAAGCTTAAAACATACTTACACCAATGTTTTCCCTCGTTTTTCTCCCTTAAGGTGCATACCTCAGAAATGCTGGCATTACAGTGTTGGACTGGCCAAGCAAAAGTCCACATTTGAACCCTATTGAAAATTGCTGGTACATAATGTCATCTAAAATTTCTCAGAAGAAGCGAACAAGTAAGATTCAGCTGCAGGAAAGCATTGTATTGCAGGTGGTAGATGACTTTCATCAACTGGTGAAATACCACCACTTTGCTTTTGGAGGCTTGAAGTGGTGAAACCCATGTTTAGTCTCTAGAGCAAAGTTTCCGGCATCCCCCCCCCCATACTTCTCCTTCAACCCATGCACGTAAGTACTATAGGTTTTGATACCTTTCGTGTTTGGGATTTTCATAAAAAAAAGAAAAAAAAAAGTGTGGTACCACGAAATTGGGCAACCGTATATCCAGAAGTTGATTAACTCTATGCCAGATCGTTTCAAGGCTGTAATTGCAGTTCGAGGAGGAACAACAAAATATTGAGGACTTATTTTGCTGATTTGCAGTACGTAATACTATTACGTTAACTCTTCATTTCAGTTTGTACACGTAAATGCAATGAAATGTATGCTTGGTTGTCATGATTGCCATTTGCATGATTTCTTATATTTCCATTAATTACGCATTTTTACCCTTTGGGAAGATATTTATGGCAATTAGGTGTATCAGGTGGAGTCTTTTTATTGGATTTCATTCATAGAGATGTATATCCCATCTAACAAATGCATTTCGAACATTTCTGCAACCCACAATGCTGCACAAAACACATTACTGTATTTGCAAAATTCATAATTGATGCAGTTTTTTTTTTTTTTTTTATGTCCGACACTGTATGTACACATTTATACCAGTTGCTGTTCAATAATGATCATAATTTTTCATTAACAACCGTACTGCTTGCTATTTCTAACCGAGCTGCGGAATTTAAGACCAAACAAATCTGCATCACATAGCAACTGCGCATTTGACTCATGCGCACGATATGACCAGTTCAGTTCCGCCTACGTAACAATGGGCGTGACGCGCGAGAAACAGTATGCTGCTCTGACATTTTTTTTCTATTTCAAGAAGACATCAGCTGAAGTGAAGCGTATAAAATGTTAAAAGAGGCTTATAGCGAATCTATACTTCCATATAGCACAGCTCGCAGGTGGTTTAAAATGTTTAAAGATGAATGTGATTCATCTTTAAACGTTCAATCACAAAAATCGGCGATCCTGGAGCTCCAAACACTGCTGTCACCACAGAAACCATAAACATTAATTCTGTAATCGTGAGAAAAGATCGTCATATAACAATAAGGCAACTGCAAAGATGTTGAGAATATCAGTAGGAAGTACACACGGTATTCTCCATTACCATTTGCATATGATACATGTTTGTGCATGCTTGGTTCGAAGACTATTCACACCTGAGCAACAGCAAGTTCGCATGGAGATTTTTCAGGAGCTGCAACGAAATGATTGAAGCCAATGACATTGCTTCTTCATTTCGACCCAGAGAGTAAGCAAAAAAAGCTGTTTGGGTCAATGTCATCGCCAACACTGAAAACAGCAAAAGTTGTGGATTCTGCAGGAAAGGTTGTGGTCATTTCTTTATTTGACATTCAAGGAATGGCTTACCAGCATATTGCGCCACATCATACGACTGTTACGGGACCTCACTACTGAACTGTACTGCACACTTTGTCGGATCACATTCGTTTGCGACACAACCGCACGCAGGTGGGTGGATGCTGCATCACGACAATGCGAAACCTCACATTGCTCATACATCGAGTACTTAGCCAGCATTAATGTCAAATGTGTTCCTCGTCCATACCACGCCCTGACCTTGCACCCTGCAATTTTTTCTCCAAAAATTAAAGAAAAAGCTGCGAGGAAAACGTTTCCAGTTGTCAGAAGTTGTAAAGACATAGGAAACGATTCTCAAACCCATGTCAAAAAATGGCTTCCACCATACTTTTGAAGAATGGCAGAAACGTTGGAGTAAGTGCATTTCATCAAATGGGGACTACTTTGAAAAGGACCATCAAAATATGGATGATTAATAATATGTTGTGAAAAAAAAGTATCATTCTTTATTGAACAGCCCTAGTATGTATGTAAGTGTTCTTATCACCGATAGTGTTTACAAAAACATAATCACTCATTTTATTAATAAAGCCAATAATATATATATATATATATGTATATACTTTTTTTGCGTAAAATCTTTCAATTTTTTAGAAAAAAAAAAAAAAAACAAAGCATGTATACTTATACAAATGTTATTGATTATTTACCTAGATATTACTTTTTAATCTTATAATTGCGTAGCATGCATTTTTAAATGATATCTCTACACTTTGTAACAAGGCCGTCGTCTGTAATGAATAAATTAATAAATTTTTAGTTTTATATTGAACTTAGGTGAGGCAATCTGAATATTCAGTAATCTGTGTGGGCGCGTGGTAAATGGGATAATTATTTATTCATTTATTTCATCCCTGCACAACTTGAATGTTCAATATATGATTTTGTTTAGTTACAATATGATTTCCCAAACACTACACGATATTTCCAATTTTAATAAACGTGAGTGTTTTAAATTTTCCCCGTAGTGCTCTGCAGCTTGCGGGGAAGGAATGAGAAACAGAACAGTGACGTGTCACGATCAAGATGATGTGGCAGTATCAGCAATTCTCTGTGATACGGGATCAAGGCCGGCGAACCTGGAATTTTGCCAAGTTAAGCCTTGCGGACAGTGGCAAGCTGGGAAGTGGAGTCAGGTGAGTAAACAAATATAAAATACAGAACAGGCATGGGCTTTAATTAGAGCATAGTCTACAGTCAGTCTTGATGGACAGTAACATGCAATAAGAATTAAGTTATTCTTATTGCATATTACTGTTCTGTCTCTAATACACATTACAGTAGAGCGTCAGTTATGTGAAATAACTGATGTCAGACCTCTTCCGGATAGCCAAATTTTCAGGATAATCGAACCGGAAAATTTTCCGGTAAGATTAATTAAATTTTTAAAAAAAATTTATAAACCAATCTCGGAAAACAGAAACATCTATCCAGGCATTTTTATACAAAACAGGTAAATTGGAAAGATTTTTAAATGCTCTCGGGTTTTTCGACTTACCGATAACGAGCGCGGACAATCTGTGCGTCCCTGTAGCATTTACACGCGTAGCATTTGTAACTCGCTCTTTTCTCATCTTAATTAAAACGTGGTGCAGACATTTCTCTTTTAGTGGCTAAGGGTTTTTCTCGATAATGCTTTCCATAATAAGCCCGTCTCATCAGCATTATAAACATTTTCTTTCTCATAATTTGTTATAACTGAAGCAAACTTACTTTTCAAAGGACACCGCTTCCGATTCGTCTGCAGAAAGTTTCTCCCCTTGAATATCTAGTTCACGTATACCGTGTCTCAGTTTAAAGTTTTTCAGCCAAACTCTGCTTGCCTTAAAATCTTCACTACCACTTAATTTTCGATTAAAATCCAATGCTTTTTCACACAACATTGGATCAGACACTGGTTCACCTAAACTTCGCTCTGAAGAAAATAAAAAAAAAATAATAAAGTGAGTGCACGCTTTAAAGCGGCATTTTCAGATTTCGACATCTTCTTTTTCCTGCTAAATTCTCCTTCACTATCCATAATCGACACAAATTCTGTTATAACATTGGAATTTTTCTTGATTTCGTAAATTGTTGAAGTCCCCACATTAAACTCTTTGGAGAGATTTCCTAAATTTTCACCTTTTCTAATTCTATTAATAATATCCGTTTTTTGTTGCAATGTTAAAACTATGCGTTTTCTTTTCGTTCACATTTTACTGTAAAAAATTGAGAAAAATGATAAATCGCACAGTTTCGGACAGATATTATTCTTACCGAATCTGGAGCTAAACTAATCTGAAATTCACTCATAGTTTCCGAGAAAACCCAGTAGTCCTCTGTGATATGTTTCTAAAGCACATTTCTGAAGGTCAGATAGAATTCTAGAGGTCACAACCATAAAGCAATAAAAACAATTTGCAGTTTTCGGTTTATTGGGCTTTCTGTTTCTACAATCTGTTATAAACAGGTAATAAAATCGATCTTTCGCTTATTATAATCAAAATTCAATTTGCAAAAGTGATCACTATAACCGGAGCTTACTGTACTACCGTTAATTTAATAAAAAAAAAAGAAAGGTCAGCCTTTCAACTTGCTCCGGATAACAACGTTCTACTGTTGTTATATACAGTAACCGATGTTCTACCGTAACAGCAGAAGTTATGAAACTTGAATACTATAGAATATAATATAGTATTTTCAAAATTATTACAGAATAGTGTATTGATAAAAAAGTGTTGTCCCAAAAAAAAAAAAAAAAATAGTTAGCGCTAAAACCTTTTACAATAGTGAAATTTTCGTAAGTGGGTTTTTTTATAGTTGAATAATGCTTTTTGAAAAATTGTATGTGAATGTTAAAGTCGAATTTCGAGAAAGAAATCCCGATTCGCATTAGAAGTAAAATGTCAATGTCTTTAGCTGGGGATAAAGACAACGTTTTACTGCAACATATTTATATAATTCACGTATTTTGTAATTATCCGAGATATTTTTAGCTAATAAATTTCGTATAATAACTTATGACATTTTAAAACCAGTTTGTTAATAATTTACTAACTGTCCGCTTTAAGGCAATAACTGAAACAGCTCGATCTCGCCAAAAAATGCGTCACTCGTCCCTTTAGTGCGCTGTTGATATCAAATAGCATGTGACATGTACTCTGGTTTACTGAATATTGTCAGATATAAGTGGTAAGAACAATACGTACATAATATATGTTAAATTCTTTGCAATTCCTACATAGATATCTTACAACCGACCTGAATTAATATTTAGTCTAATTAACCAAACGTAATCAATAGCTCGTAACTTAACCTGATTGATACGCGATGATTAGGTAATCTGACCTGATCAATCGAGGTTAACAATTTACGTTAGCAATATGCTTAAATCAAGTTTTTATCAGAGAGTGTGTATTTGAGTTGAGACTACGCAGTATAAGTAAACACACTTTTACAGGATAATTCAAAATTCGTGCAATCAATTAATTAAAATTATTTTCTATCAGATTATGTAATCAAATAATTATAAAAAATTATAATGTTGAAACTTTTTAACAACCTTTCTGTGTACTTGAATACGACACACGCCACGTTTGCGATGCAAGTCTTTTCAGTGATCTTTTTAACGACATCAATTTTGCGACGCGCAACAGCCGACGGCAGATTGCCGCGCGTTTTCTAAGGTTTATTTTATGCACGCAACATTTGTCGTCCGTCAAAAAAAAAAAAAAAAAAAAATAGAACTAGTGCGGGTGGACAAATCGTATCAGTGCTGCCAGTGCCTTTTCGTATTGGAGAGTGGAAGATGGATCAGTGCGTGATCTATTTTGCGTATCGGCTCATTGCAGTGAAAAGACGGAAAAGAAGATGGGCTGTTCATCCCATTAACAGTGCTAGATTTGTAGATGGAGAATTTCGTAACCTCTACGGAAAATTAAGGAAAAATCTAAAATAATTAAAAATCAAGTTTTTTAATTATTTTAGAATGTCTGTAGCATCGTTTGATGAGCTGTGGTGGTCAAATTCCAAGGAACGATTCAAGCTAGGCAAGATTTGGTGCAAGGCTTGTCATTTTCTCCGCAGGAAATGTTGGCAATAACTCTCAAGTAAGTCTCTTAAAATAAGATTAGTTTAAATCTAGACAGCGCACGACAGACAAGTTGCGCGTTTGCATAAAAGGACCAATTAGACACCATGTATTTAGAAAATTTGTGCGACTTTTTTCCGCTGGCGTTCTGTAGGACACGACGGCATGTCTTTCAGAACGCAATGTCAACGTAAATGGACGAGAGAGCATAAAATGATCCATTTGTTCCCGGTGATTTATAGAACGGACGACATTTTGCCGTCGGCTGTTGCGCGACACAAAACGCATGCATAAATGCGGGCTAACAGCTTCAAATTTTCTTCGTTTAGCAATGTAAGGCATCCAATTCTTTTTTTTTTTTTTATATGAACGCTACCTCTTTTACAAAATGAACGCTATGTGATATGAACGCTACCTCTTTCAAAAAAAGGTTGTACTGATCGTAAAATTGTTGATTTATTTGTTACCAGCGAATCGGATTTCTTTCTGAAATTCGACTTTAACATTCACATACAATTTTTCAAAAAGCATTATTCAACTATAAACACAGTTCAGACACAGAAAATGTCATGATGGGTTCGAACAAACCGATATGGATGAGCAAGTGCAAACTAACGAACAATTCTGCACGAGAAACTGTACAGTGTTATCACCGATGTGGTTTTGTAAGAATTGCATATGGGTAACAAAACGAAAGAAATTAGCTCATTCATTTTGGGTTGTGTGAATTTTGAATCATTCTGCACTAGTATGGTGAACTGGAATGGAGTACTGTATCTTGAGCCAACCAAAGAAAAGTATGAAACATGCCTTTTCATTGATAGAAAGTCAGACACATAACCAAGTGGCCATTATATCATGCAGAACGGGCTGATGGAAGCCGTTAACTCGTTCAGGTTGCCAACTTTAGAAATTACGTTACAAATAATCAGTAAAATATCTTAATAATTCGATAACATGTTACAAGGCATTAAATGTATCAGTTGATTTTTCAGTCGATTTACTTTGCAAGTAATATTCTTTTATTTTATTTTCCTTCTCCTCATCTCTAGTGTCCAGTTTCTTGTGGTAAAGGAGTTACTACTAGAGTGGTACAGTGCTTATTACAGGACGACCGGCCAGGAGAAGACCATCATTGTGATCCTAGTGAAAGGCCTGCCACCGAGAGGCTCTGTGATCTTGGTGAATGTACCTTACCACATCAGCCAATCACGCACAATAATGTTGACGGAATTTACGAATGGTATAGCGGTCCATGGAGTGAGGTTAGTTTTGAATTTGTGATTCTCGTTCTGTTTTATGTATGTCTTTTAAATCAACTGCCTGTTTTGGCTATTACAACTTTCTGAAGGATTTGCTTTAAAATGCTTTAACTAAACAGGCCAGTCCATCGTCGAAACGACAGAAATCAAAAGTCTTATTTCCCTCACAAGCTGCCTGCCTAAATAAATGGAAATTCGGTCTCTGACCATAACATAGGCTAATCTGTTTTTCATGTGTGTATAAAAGCAAACTATTGAGAAAACGCACCAATAAGTGGTACATGACTCATCTATTGCATGGGCGGCCATAATTAAAATCTCAAAATTCATCGTCATCTTGAACTTGGTCCGGCTTAGGTCTTTTAAGACCTGTTCCGTTGTAGCTCTTGGAGGTGGTCTTGATCTCGCCATCGTTGTCTTGGTCGACCCACATCTCTCTCTTTCCTGTAGGTTTGTAGTTAAAGGCTAATTCTGGGATCCGGTTTGGGTTCATTCTTTCTAGGTGGCTGATCCATTTTTTCTGATACCGTTTTATGTCATTTACTAGGTTATCTACTTTAAATTTCTCGCGGATATCTAAATTTCTTTGGTGGTCTAGTCTTGTAAAGCCTAATAATGGTCTTAAAAATCTCATTTGTGCTGCTTCTAGTTTGTGTGCATCCTTCTTATTTATGACCCAAGTCTCACAGCTGTAGAAGAGGGCTGATTTTGAAGTGATGTTGTGCAGTCGTAATTTTGTTTCAGTTGTCATTTGTTTTCCGAAGTGGCGTTTAATCGTTCCATTCATTTTATTATATTTTTCTAGTTTAGTATGGATGTCTTTCCCTTCATTTGATATTAAATTTCCCAAATAGGTGAAGTCAGATATTTGTTCTATTATTTTGTCATCAATAACAATTTTGACTGTGTTTTTCCACATAATCCCATTGATTTTGTTTTTGAGGTGGAGATTTTCATCTCGTACTTTTTACCTATTTTATTCAGTTCATTTGCTACTATCTGTAGTTCATCTTCGTATTTTGCAATTATAACTTGATCATCAGCATATAATATAGTTTGGCTTTTATTCCTGTTGTTCAACTGTATTCCGTTGTTAATTGTTTGTTTCCATTCTTTAATAATTTTATTGATGTATATATTAAATATATTTGGTGATAGTCCACAACCTTGTTTGACTCCTTTATTGGTGTTAATGGGGTCTGAGAATTGACCATTAAAATAATTTATGCAGACTTTTGAGTTTTTATATAGGCTTTGCATCGCTTTCCGGAGTTGGGTTGGGATATTTTATTCACGTATAATCTGCCAAAGTTTTTCCCAGTTTACATTGTCATATGCTTTTTCATAATCTATTAAAAAATTAAAATAAAATTTTAAAAAATTTAAATTAAAAAATCTCAAAATTAAAATATTTGCGCATGCGTTGCAGGATTACGGAAATTCAAAGTGGTGTGTAACAGTAGCGGACCTAGTTCTTTCAGGGCTCCAAGCGGGAATACTTTTTTTTTTGAAGTACATACATACGGTAGAAAAATGCACGGTTCGACACACCTACTACTTGCACAAACATAACAGATGTTCTGTTTTCTTGGTTATTTTTTATTAATTTTGAAATACATCACAAGCATACTGACTCAATGTAAAGAATATTAGCTCTTGACACTATCTCACATATAGTAATTTTTTATTATTATTTTTGCTTACTGGTCTTAGTTTCGAAATCCCCTAAATTTTGTGGTCCTAAGTGGCCGATCATATAGAAGCAACTTCGAGCAGTGCTGACGTCCTACAACGTGCTCCTCCAATATCTGTAATATTTCAGTGCCACAGTAACCCTATGGCTTAAGTTTAATACCTTCCGACGCGGATTTAAGTCACCAATCCAGATCTTTAAGTGATTCCGGACAGAAAATACAAGGTAAAAAGATATTTATGATTTTAATATTAGCTATATCAAAAGCCAACAGTGCTCTACGTGCCTTTTGTGTCCCGTCCCTTAATCATTAGCTTCTCTCAAGGTCGTCCGTGCGAGCTTCCCCTCACTGCGTGGGCTGTTTGTTTTGAAGCTGAAAGAACCCCCACTCTTCGTCCTTGGGAGTCCCGACCTAACAGAGTGAATTCCTTACTAGAATTATCAACCATTCACTAACTAACAGCCCTATTCGGCAACATGAAAAAAGTGGCAAAGCGCCTATCGGGCATAAACACCACAGTGATCCCACAATGCAACCACCGCGACATACCCGAAAGTAAGGGTAAGGTCGCCCAAGAAAACAAATCTTCCGATAGCCACGATTTTTCAAGGGCATCTCCCCGCAAGAGCGAAGTCTCGGAATGCACAATCAATCGTATGAAACACACGAGAATGAGTCGCAAACTCAAATCTGTCAGCAGCGAAACCAAATCAAAACGCAAGATTGCAATAACCCCCCAACTTCTGAAAGAAAACAACTTGGATTGTAGTAGTCAAACCAAAAATATTAAAGCAGCACCGACAGCGAACAGCAGAACGTCAGCCACACCCAAACTACCCAGCTTAATGACGATACGGAAAGAAATAACACTGCTAAAAACTCATGTAGCAAAGAAGGAAAAAGAATTCGCGGGACAGATTTTGAAGGTGCAGGAGGATGATTGGAAAAGAAAAACAATAGCAATCGAGGAAGCATCTACAAAATTGTGTGAAGTCCTCGGGACAATCGCTCGCACCCTTCAGGAAATAAGTGCTGAACGGTGTCTTTGCACTAATGACCGCTGCATAGTCACAAAACGGGATGCAGCCACGCAAACGACACCCCTTGAGTCTGCCGAACTGCTTACACAAAAAGAAAAGATGCACAATCAGAATCCCTTTAGGGTGGCTAAAGAAAATGAAAGCGCCCTTGAAACTCTTCTAATCAAATCAGATTACTGCAAGTTCCTTAAATCACTTGAGAATCGGGATCAGAAGAAGAAAAGCGACAAACGTCCACAGGAAGTAAACAAAACCACCGGTGTAGTGAACCACACTAATAAGTTGACTCTGTTTCACGAAAGAAATGATCATATTGTACCACACGACAGACATGACCAAGCTACTGAACCGAGAATCGCTGACCAGAGATGTGTTTCGAGAAGCAAGAGCCCCGCCCCATTTTCTCCCCCACTAGAAGGCAACCAAAGAATTCCAACAACATTAGTCAACAAGCGATTATCAAAGACTCACCCTAGTAAACAGACGCTCGCAGAGAAATATGACATCTCTGTCGCTTTGCCCAGAACCAAGATATTTGTCTCCCGGTTTGGACCCTCAACAAGTCCCGATTCCATAAAGAGAATGTTTCTTGTGGAACACAATGTCCGCATCGAAGTAAAACAGCTTAAAACTAGGCAAACTGGCTACGCCTCATTTCTAGTAAGATGTTCACCCACTGCCTACGAAAAAGTTCTGGATCCCGACTTCTGGCCTCCAGGCATACTTATCAGACCTTTCTCGGACGAAAAAAGGCCATCCCCTCAGCAATCCCTGCTTACTCGTCCTCTACAATAGCAATCATCTATTCCAAAAAACCTCCATACATGCCACACAATCAGGGTCTTCTCGCAAAATGTGCGCAGCATTGTTAACAAATTGGCCCCTCTGCAATCTCTCCTCCTGCTCGACGAATATGATTTCATCTGTATCCAGGAAACTTGGCTTAACCATGGAAGACAACTCACCCACTTGGCCACTCCTCACCATTACAAAAATGTTTGCAACGGCAGGGACCTCAAACGTGGAGGTGGCGTCTCCATCATTTACAAAGACATCCATCACCTTGTGTGTGCACAACTCAGCGACTCCCCTGCATTTGAAGCCATTTCTGCAATTTTTACAGTTAAAGAAGTGAGAACTCAAGTTGTAGCGGTATATTTACCTCTTGACCATAATCCCGACACAAGGGATGAGCTAACTACCTGGATTATAACCCACCTCAAGCCTCACATGCTCACCTTTGTTTTAGGAGATTTCAACATGCCTTCCCCAAGACACGAAGCTGCTTTGAAGGACGTCGTACGCTCCTTCTCATCTCTAGGCCTTAGACTAACCCATACGCAACCTACAAGACGACATCAAAACCTAGACCTCTTATTTCATAACCTTGACCATCTTACTCTCACAACGCAGATTTTTAAGTTTGCATCAGATCACCTCCCAATTTCCTTTGATAGTGAATGTCTATGTTCTCCCCGACAACTTGAACAGCATGACCATAAAGAATCCCAACTCAAGATCTTCTCATTAAAATATATGCAACCTCAAATCATCCTACAAAGACTAAAAGCTACAGACTGGAAAAAAATTGCTGCTAGCCATCCTGATCAAACGCTTACCAATTTAGCAAACTTGTTAAAAGACATCGCCTGTGAAGGGGCCTCCAAATCTGTACGCCTGTCTCCCAGGACCAAGAACTGGTTTACCAGCGACGCAAAACTCGCCTTCATCATGAAACAGAAACTATACAGGAAATGGCAAAAAACACGGGATCTAGCCGACTACCAACTCTATAAAAAACATCGGGCACGCTTCCTACGCATTCGGAGGAAGGCGCAGAATGACTGGATTGCACACAGAATGAAACTTGGGAAAAGAATCTTCACCAACAAGAATCAACAGTCCCCCATGTCCACTGACACCTTCCTTGCATGGGCTAACTCGCTCGCAACTAAGCCCCTATCTGCCCCAAACCCCTTTATTCGGGTTAATCCACCAGCTAACCAGACATCACTGGATAAAATAGCCATCACAAAGAAACGCCTTACTGAGGTCATCAACAGTCTTCCCAACAAGTCTACCACTGGCCCGGATGGATTCCCTATTTTCATGGTTAAACTGTGCAGTGTATATATCATTGATCTCTTGCTTGATGCATTCAATTCCGTCCTCGTAACAGGAGTTTACCCTGCTATCTGGAACACATATTATGTTTCTCCAGTTCCAAAAAAGTCTAACCCAAAATTGCCTAATGACTACAGACCAATTTCTGTAGGATGCACTTTTCTCAAAATCTTGGAAAGAGCCATACTTCCTGCTCTCATCCATCACATGTTCGGCCACAAACCTCCATACCTCCATAGTGTACTACCTGGACGTTCCACGATCACCAACCTCTTGGACACACTGTTCAGAATTGAAAGTACCTTAAGCAACAAAGAGCAACTGGATATTGTGTTTCTCGACATTAAGGCGGCCTTTGACAATCTGTCCACCCATGCATTATGTACCATACTGTGCAACTATTTCAAAATCTCTGGCAACATCTTAGTTCTCCTTAGGAAACTCCTTCAGTCCAGGATCCTATGGATCAGAAATCAAAACCATAATCACCACATTCTCTGCTCCAGAGGGCTCCCCCAAGGGGGCGTTCTCTCTGCCGCCCTCTTCGCCGCATCTTTAGAACCCTTCCTATCAAACCGTACTAATTTTACCACCTACGCAGATGATATTAAGTTCTTCGTCATCACAAAATGCCCCCAGTCTCTCCAGTCTATTACTGTGAGCTCCAACCGACAGCTACATGAACTGGAAAACTACCTTCATGCGATTGGGCTCTCCATTAATAAAGAGAAAACTGCACAACTCTCTATCACTAAGAAGAAAAATACCAACGAGGTGGACATCATTATTGCGAATTCTCCAGTTAAAAAAGTCACCCAACATAAAGATTTGGGTATCATCTGGGACAAAGACCTCACCTTCTTGCCTCACTTTAATGCCACTCGAACGAAAACATATTCGGCTTTATGGGCAGTAAAACAAGAGATCTCCAACTTCCATAACCCGGACCTTATCATCAAATACATTCTTCGTTGTATTTTCCCAATTCCATTATATGCCTCGACTATATGGTCCTCAGCACCCTCATCATACCAAGTCAGGTTCCTCTCCCTGGAATTCTGGATTTTGAAATGGCTAAATAGGGTTGCTGGGCTAACACCTACAATCTCAAAATCTGTTCTGGTCACCAATCTTAATACGCTTCCTTGGAGGTATCACATCATCTCTAGGAACCTTCTTACCCTCTCTCAGCTTCTATCCGGAAAACTGAAGTCACCCGATATTTGGGATATCATCGCCAGACCGTCCGACAGTAGAAGATGCCAGTCCAACACCTCCCCATACAGGTCGAAGCTGCGTAGCATGTCCTCCTTGGACAACATGTTTCCACACAACTCCTTCCAAATATTTAACAGATTAGCCATAGACGCTGAGAAACTTTGCAAGGACAAAACCTACAGATCTTCCATTCTTGCAGACATGTATGCCTTAGTCAAGCTCTAGGTGGACTCTCTGTGATACCGCAATATCCACGCTTCGATGTATCCGGATGCACTTTTATTTGTTGTAACTTTATGTTTTTGTACTTGTTGTAACTTTATGTTTTTGTATTTCTTTTAACTTTATGTTTTTGTATCTTCACCAGTGGCTGTTTAAGGCCGTATATTGTATCTGGCTCTGTATGCAATGCATATGTCTGTATTTTATGTTTTTTTCTCTGTATATAACTCATGTCCTCTAGCTGCATAGCTGTAAAAGGACAGTTCTTCGGAAATAAATTGATATTAATAATAATAATAATAATAATCCTCCACTAGCGAACAATATGTTCTGCAGGTTTTGATGTTGGAGCGTGGGTTTCGTCGTGTCTGTGATTTCCACCATAAACGAAGTTCTGTCGCAAGTTTTCGAAAACTGGGTATGTCATTAAACCATCTTGGGTAATTAAATGACACAAGGGTCACCCTGAGATAGAAGCTATTCGTGACGCAACCTGTTGAGCAATTCTAGGAAGAGTCTGTAACGTCCCCCCGCGGAAAGTTCATTTGGCATAAGCAACGTGCTAGTACATTGCTGGAAATTCTTATGAGCCTATTAAACAATGCATGACGACTGTGCGCACCTAAACATTTTTTATTGTAACTCAAAATGCCATTTGGGATCCCGTAGTACGTGTGTATGAGTTGAGGAAGAGAACAGAAGATATTTGTTACATTATAATTGAATTTCTATAGATTGCGTTCAGGAAATTCAAAGAAAACAAATAAATGGAGACAAATAAAGAAGAAAGTTAATTCGGCTTGTTTGGAATTGAAATATAAATGGACATTTACTAACTGATGTACATGTTCTGGTTCTGTCAACTCTCCGGTGTACCAAGTATTATTTCAGACCAGTTCTTTCAGTATTGTTAAAGTGGTACTCAGATGGAAATGGAATGTTTCAGTATGACAATGTTGATGGGTACAGGGCGAGAATTGCGCAGACAGTGTATCTGAGCAGCACTATGCATATCAGAAGGCCGTCGTAGCCGAGTGGTCAAGAAGAGGACAGCGTGCAAGCGCTTGAATGACCATGGGATAACGTCATCAGGGGTACCAGCATGCACCTTGTAAAATCAGAATCAAAGAGGATTGCTGTCGGTGCTAAGGGAAAACCTACTGGCTATTAACTACATTCGTTAATATATTTGTAGCGCAGTGTTAGTATTAATTTGTTTAAAATTCTAAAACCATGTTTACAGAGGTTATCGAAGTCATTCATGTTTTCTGTTGCCGATTTTATCCAAAGAAACTACCTAACCTTAACTAAAACTTCTTTTGCAGTGCTCTGAAACTTGCGGAGGAGGAATACGGCGGCGCCAAGTGGCCTGTTATGACGAAGCTGGCCACCCAAGTGATCAGTGTGAACTACCAAAGAAGCCTCGTGAAACAATCGCTTGTAATGAAATCCCTTGTAAGAGATGGTCCACGGGAGAATGGGGTGAAGTAAGTGATTCTATGAAATACTTGAATAACCCTTGTTTTAAATCCCGCACGCAGACAAATTTAGCATGTAGAATACATGCAATTTGGAGATAAGAAACGCTAACTCCATAGTACCCTGAATTGCCTCAACTCTAATTCAAACCGCGAAGAACTCTCATTAAACTAAACAAACTGTTTAGTTTCAAACTAAACAGTTTGTTTAGTTTGAGTAAATTTTTAGTGCGAAAGTTTGTCATCTAAGTATCCTACAAAATAACTCCGTTATTCTCTTAAAAACTGCTGTTTCTAACAAATATCATCTTCATCTCTTTCGGTTAGTACAGTTTTTAAACGAAGTCCAGGAATCTTCACTGACGTAAAATAAGAGTACCTTACTTTCGGTATCTAATATTTATTTATTTCGCTTACTGTATTTTTTTCAATGCAAATAAATATTTCTTGATATTCCATAAATTTATAAATAGCAACTACTCTTCGAATTAACCCCAGAGATATTGTAAGAGAAATAATGCATTACAAAAAACAATTACAGTATCTTTTACGTGTTTCGTTGACTGGGTGATTGTCTGGATATCAGTTTATTTGGACACAGTGGAAACTGCCACATTCTCTTAAATCGGGATATGTAACACATGGATATCCAGACCAGATATGCAATGTGTTACATCGTGACGCTTTGGAATGCCCTAGCACTTCCAATGGGTTCAAATTTTAGTATTATGCAGTAAAAAAGGGGGCTACTCAATTTTCCAGCGAATTTTAACTTCTGAACCGAACTGCAACGAATGTCAGCCATCTTTATCTCTTGCTTGCTTTTGAGATATCTGTCGAGAATGCAAATAGAAGGCTGGTAGAAGTTGAAGCATCTTCCACTTTCTGCACACTTTTATAGAACAGCATCAAGACAGTGATATGTGAATACAGTACTCAAAATCTTTGATATAGAATGAAAGATTGTAACCATGTCACCTAATTAGCCTCTTTCTTGAAATGTGATGGATTGAAGTCCTAAACACGATGACATACAACAATTTTATATGAATACAGATGACTCCAAATTACTGCATGCATTCATTCATTTGACTTCAGTGTGATTGCTAACCGCTGGTAAATCGATTATTAATAACGTATGGTTTTGCACACAAAGCCATATACAAATATGGCTTTTTAAATAAAAGATTATTTACTGAAATAATCTTTTATATTATAAAAGATTATTTCTCGCAGATACAAAGGCATGTTCCGGAGAAGCATCCAAACGCATTTGAAGCAAAAGCCTCATTCACTGGCAAATCGATCTGCCAACAAAATGGTACAAGTTGACATTTATAAATTTTTTGAGGTGCCATTACATTATATGATATGGTGGTATAGACACATCAAGTTCTACATAGAAATGTGATATTTTGATTTTAGTTTATAGTTGAAATCTCACGCTAAAAGGTAAGATCAAACACTTCTCGACTAAATTTTGTAAAAATAAGAAACTTTTTATTTTATTTTGAAAACTGAATGTCTACAATTGTTGATCCTACCTTATATTTTTTGCGTATATGTGAAAAAAGGCTGTTCTGTAAAAAGGACGAAATGCCTCGAGTAATTTCGAATTAACAGAAATCTTTAATCGACCCACCACTACCTTTTGTGAGAATTTTAAAACAGCGCAAACCATACTCGACTAAAGTTGCCTTTGCGAAGTTCAGAATTATGGCTTTTGCATGCAGCGAAAAATTGTTGATATTGTACCTGCCAATAACCCCCTTTGAAACTATGTAAACGCTAGTCACGACTCGATGCTTGTTTGTTGGTTGTTTTGCTTTGCTTTGCTTCTGCAAAGCATCGGCATCTTAGGGCAACGTATTGCACCAGTATATTGTGCGTGTTTTTGTTCACAAACCAATATGCATGTTGTGTGGCTGAAAGAAAATGCAGAATAACCCAAGGAAAAATCTTCCTCCTGCGATTGCCTACTACAACCGCGATTGAAGAGGTCTTTAAGAGTTCCTCCAGTCTCCGACAGAATTTGAACCCAGACTTCTTCAAACGAATGACAAATGAGAAAACCGCTACTAGACTTCACTATCACGTAGACTATTTGCTTTTGATATCTTTGCTATTTCCTCAATACTCTTAAACCCGTTCCTACTTTGCATACTTCTCATTCGCACCACTCGCTACATTGCGAGGAGGCATCCAAATACTTTTGGTAGGATACGTAATATATATGTATATATAGTATATTAATTAACCTCGCTTGCAGCTTGCCCTTTTTAAGCCTACTTTTTAAGCGTAATTTGAAAGTTGCCTCGTGATAGGAACTAATTATTTCTGAAATTTCTACTCAATATACATAAACAGAATTTTTTTTTTCTTTGATTTCCTACCTTTAAAGTTCAGCGAAAACTATTAAAAACTGGATGGTGATATTGCTTCAGGTCAGATTACAGCTTCAGATAAAAAATCTTTTATAAAAATTGAAACTTTACAACCTGGTCGAGCACTGATACAAATTAATGAATTGTTGCGAGAAGTGCCGGATGAGTTAACAGTAGCTCGTAGCATGATTTCATGTTTGTCTCTAAGGTTTCAAGATCAGACCATAGAAAATAATAGAACAAAGCTGGATTAATTTCTCTATAACACTATCCGGATATTTTCTCCACAAATATACTCTTTCATATTAATGCCTTCGCATATCATAATTTATATAAGTTGTTTCTTGGCTTTGCTTATTGTATGTTGTTACTTTGTCTCGGCACATTATTAGTATAGTTTTCAGTGCATTGTAACTTTACTTTGCACCATCAACTGTATTCTGTACTACACTCTTTAAAAGCCTCGATAAAAACATTCAATGCAGAACTCTGTTTCAGTCACACTAATAATAACGTTAAACTTCAAATTATTACAGTCGCTCAAGCGTGAGGAGTACGCGCGCAGTATACAATACTTTTGGAATAACCCCTCGTATTATATTTACCTGCGTCTCACGTCACTCTGTAATTTCCTGTTCTATCAAGCTCGCTAAACCACATTTTATCCTCCTTGTGCTGTAACACCCAAATGGAATGAACGCACTCGTTATTTCGATGTTGAATACCTGAAAGTTCTCCCAAAGTTCCTTTGCCTGCTGAAAGCTCATTTGTCATCGTCCACCTCAGGACCCTATGGTCACTCGTCGCTAACAGTTCCTGTACCACTATATTTTTTTATACTACCCACATTACTAGCGATGACCACATCAAGAATATTCATTTGTAAACACCTTGACGTGTCGATACGGAAGTCAAGTCGATTTATAAAACTTATCCCACAGTTCAAGTTACGAGTCCACGATTTCCGGTCGATGGGTGGTGTTGAAATCTCCCATAACAAGGAACGTGCACGTATTTATTCCTTCATATTTGCGAATACCTTGAAAATATGCAATTCAAACGTCTGTGTACTTTCGTTTTTTTTTTTCCCAAAAATCTGGTTGCTGATTTATGTTCTGTTTTTACCGTAATTATTTTAACTCTCATATAAAGCCTGATTCATTTCAACATATGACTGCAATGATATTTTGGCTAAGGTAAAGAAAGCCTGCACAAGAAGCACACAAAAGTTCGATGAAATTTACCGGTAAAAGTACTTTGCCCTAACGGCATTTGTATTGTTGTTCGCTCGGTAAACAGACCGGTGGGTGTTATCGGTCTGGAGTAGAAGTTGAATCCCACGGGAGCGTGAAACCCTCCCGAATTGGAGGGGGGTAACCTGACCTTTTTCTTTAGAACCACTAATTGAATCACGAACAAAGTCATATTGGAAGTTCTGGCGTCGTAAAAAATGTTCGTAACGTGGCTGTTTAAGGCCGTATATTGTATCTGGATCTGTATTCAATGCATTTGTCTGTATTTTATGTCTTATCTCTATATGTAACTCATGTCCTCTAGCTGCACAGCTGTAAAGGGACATTTCTTCGGAAATAAAATTGATATTAATAATAATAATAAACTTTTTCGAAAATTTCCGTGCATCTCATGCGGGCTTCCTTTGCTTTTTTTTTTTTTTTTTTTTTTCCCCTTAATAAACAATTTATCCACCAGTGATTCTAAAGAAAAAAGGTCAGATTACCCTCTCCACTTCGGGAGGGTTTCAATCTCCCATTTTTACTCCTGACCTATAACACCCACCGTCTGTTTACCGAGCGAGCAACAATACAAATACCGTTACGGCAAAGGTACTTTTACCGGTAAATTTCATCGAACTTTTGCGTACTTCTCGTGCAGACTTTCTTTACCTTCGCCACTGTATTTTTTTTTTTTTTTTTTTTTTTTTAGTATCTCCATATTATCTGAGCTAACCAGTTGCGTTTTTGTAGTGTAAAACTATTTTGTAAGTAGGCATTTAATGTAGCTGTCAGTTCATTACTTTATTTCCATTACAGTGCAGCACCACTTGTGGAAACGGAAGCCAGATAAGAATAGTCCAATGCGTTGATCATTACGCCAACAGTCTTTCCGACGAACAGTGCAAAGGGAACAAGAAGCCGACGGTAAAGAGGTTCTGCAACTCGTCTCCGTGCTCAACGACCCATTCAGGATACCGATGGGCTATAGGATCATGGACTCCGGTACGATCAAGTTACACATTTATTAAGGGATTTAGGTAGCACTGGATATAGATACCTAGAATGGAAGAGGGGCTTTTGTTTTCTTAGTAAGTCTTTCCGATTTTATATTGTTACCGGACATGGCTGCTGATTTCGACTATGAACATTCGCCTTTCCGATGATGATGACAGATTTCTCTCGCCATGATGTGTAGCTGAGTGATATTGATTTATAAGAGTTTAAGTTATCGCCCTAAAGGTGCCCGTTTACAAGATGACTATAATTAACTCGCCAAATATCGTTGACCAATAGCTCAAGGTGATCTATATTGAGAGAGGAAACAAATTATTTCTCATAAAGAAGACTATGGTCAGTAAACAAAATTTAAGGTCTGTTAAAATCTCGATACCGAATAAAAATCATAAATATGTATTATACTATAAAAGTCATCTATAAAATAAGAATGGAGGAACATTTAAATTAGATAACTTATTTTCGGTGTAATGGGAAGAAACCGTAATTTTTTTATACTAATAAAACATTTACTCGCTCAAATATAGGATAAGTACGAAAGGACTAACTCATTTTTAAATTATTGCCGTAATTTAATTTATAATGTGGAGCTCTCATCTTGTGGAGCTCTCATCTTTAATTTATAATGTGGAGCTCTCATCTTGTGGAGCTCTCATCTTTAATTTATAATGTGGAGCTCTCATCTTGTGGAGCTCTCATCTTTAATTTATAATGTGGAGCTCTCATCTCATACTACATAACTGCTTTGTCATCATTGCAACACCAAGGTACCTGCCCAGCCACTGATGAGAAGTCAATAAACTTCGAAACGGTGCCATTTTGGTGGTATCCACCAAGAATAAATAACAATAGTCTTCTCCATTGGAAGCGTTACTTATTCAAGGTAGTGCAATATCATGGCAACTCGTTGTGAAGGTATTTAGAATATAAGATATACTTAAATGATACCAATTTTTAATGACTTTAGTACGTTTCTGCGTTCTAAAATGATGCATTTACACTAACTTGTGCGTTTCAACTTTTTCTTATGTTGATACTATTGTATAAATAAACAAACACTGAATTTGTTACCAACCCCAATTGTAATAGCGGCATCACACACAACGGAGTTAAAATTTTATTTTTGAGACCTTTTTAGTCTTAATAGTAATGGGAATAATATTCTTTTTCTTTTACAACGAATGAGTTTTTAACTGAAAGATTTTCTCAGAAATTTGGGGCAAGTCCACTCACTTCTAATTCTGCTTTTGACATTTTAAATATAGGTTCAATAAATTTCCGACTACCGCCCCAGTTGTTTTGGATACCAATGGTCAGGATTGTGCAATGGTATTCAGGGGACTGGGTACATCGTTGGTTTTGTGAGCTTCCCTTTCTTTTGTTATTACTATGTTATACCATTAAAGAAACGCTTTGGGAACCCTCTTCTGTGTCAGGGCTCGGGCATATCGCATTCAGTGCAACCACTCGTGCACGGGCCGATCTTTACTGCCGTATTCTCCTGACTTCGATTTCTGCTATTACTTTTTATGCGACTGCCCAGAAGACAGCTTACAGAAATCGTTCAAGATCCGTTGAGGATCTGACAACTGGAATATTCATTGTCACAAAGAATACTACAGGTATTTTAAATAGAACAGCCTGAATCGGACTGAACTGGAAAAAAAAAATAAAGAAAAAACCTTGGAACCTAAGATTCTCAATATACTTATTCACACATCCAAAAAAAAAAAAAAAATACCTTTTAACCTTTGATTTTCTTAGGAGCCATTTATTTCGAGTCCAAAGTCCAATACTGTGGACAGTACAATCAAAATTACAATAAACTATAATCGTGTATTTTCCTACGCATTAGGTTATTAAAGTCGAAGGAGTACATCTTGTGCAAGTTTTCAATTAAATATTTCTGTTGTAAAAAAAAAAAATCCAAACTTTTCTGTAGATTAAGCTAAAATTAGTTTTGTAACTTTGTGTACTTCAATAAAAGTTACTATTAGATAAATAGTCATTTCATGATGCCCCTGTATTACGAACTGAAATTTTTGGACAAAATAAATACACTTTATGTTAACATGAAACAGTTTTAACTACTTCTGACGGCGCCTCCGTAGCTAGGTGGGCAGGAGCAGAAGTGCGTAGCACACGCTTCTTGATTAGACCGGGGTTCGAGCCCGTCACCACCAAATACGGAGGATGCGGAAAGGTCAGGGTATGACCACCGCATATCCCGGAGCAATATGGCCTTAGTTGCTAATGCTCCTAAAAACCAAATTAAACAAACCACTTCTGACGTGCAAAACTGAAAAGTTGTGATTTTTAAATTTAAAATAAGCATTAAGAGAATACTTGGTTTATAATGGCTTTGTAACTTTGAATACAGCAGTTTACTTTGGCATACAGCAGTCCTAATTTACAGCTTAAACAAGCATAAATATTTTCTGAGTTCTTAGTCTCAATTTTAGAATGTGTCCTTCGCCCCATCCCCCTCCTCCAATTATAATGCGCCAACCATATCTCGGCTGGTTGTAAATGCTTTCATTTGCTGGAAAAAAACAGTCATAATCTTTAACCTAAAAGCAAAAACTGCTGTGCAGAGTACTGCTGTAACAGAACAAAAGGTGGAATTGAACGTCATTTACAAAATAATCACGAAAGTAAATCTAGTCACTATGATGCTGAATCATCCTGGTAGAAGCAGTTCGTATGAATAGAAGTTATTCCATACCCATGGAATCACTTCTAATAGGAACAAATGACGTTCCGAGATACTGGTATAGGAATCGGCACTCATTATTCTTGTTTAAAAAATGAAAATATTCCATATTCTTGGTTATAAAGGGATCATATAGGAATTTTTCCAGCAAGGACAAGGAAACGTTTATCGGACACAAACGGGTACTCCTATCAAAAAAGACTTGAGTTCTGTGAATTGCACAGTCCGGAAACTAGGCACCTAGGAGGCGATCTGATTGGAGTGTTTGGGACTTTAAATGGATTGAGTAAACCAAATGCTGATGGCATCCTTACTCTTTCTCGGAGGACACACACATAAGGGTACATACACTTATATTGAAAAAGAATGGTTGTTGGAAAATTTGCTTTCAACCACAGAATAATTGATTGAACAAATCTGGCATTGCTGAAGTTAGTTGCTTGAATAAATTTAAGAGAAGATTAACAAATTATTAGAAAGAATAGACAAATGATGTCGGTAGGGTTATTTTTATTTTTTTTTAGATAATCCAAAAAAAAAAAAAAAAAAAACTTGTATCATTTGCCACTATTTAATACTAATAAGCATGCACTCCAAAAAATTAGGCAAAAAAAAACAAAAAAAAAAAACTAAAATATTCAATACACTAAAGATAAATAAACATACTTGTTAAATTAAATAAATACAAACATAAAACATTATGGAAGTTCCATTTCTTAATGAGAACTTTCTACCTAACATCTTTTTACATTAATATACAGGTTTGTATATGAAACCTCTATATTAATGTAATGTAATATACCTGTATATTAATATAAACCAATATATATATATATATATATATATATATATATATATATATATATATATATATATATATATATTCATGTGTCAATAATTATTATTCTGCCAGAGAGAGAGAGAATGGCAACAGTGATTACCATGTATAACAATCATTTCTAAAATAGGTTGCTACAATAAAGATTCTTTCCACTTCCATTTCTGCCAACTAACTGCAATTAAGCACAGGTAAAGAAACGTGTAACAATCACTCCTGATGATTTCTCGACCCGCAACCCCTTCCCCTTCCGGAAGAGACAACTTCCGGAGACGTAGCCACCCCTCTTCCGGGATCGCTGCTGCTCTAGGCGCCTCCGTAGGCAGGAGCAGCAGTGCGTAGCACACGCTTCCTGATTAGACCGGGGTTCGAGCCCGTGACCACCAAATACGGAGGATGCGGAAAGGTCAGGGAATGACCACCGCATATCCCCGGAGCAATATGGCCTTAGTTGCTAATGCTCCTTAAAACCAAAAAACTAACTAACTAACCGGGATCGCTGATTGTTCTCCGTAAGTATTCTTGGCCCAATAGATCGTTTCATGAATATCTCTTATCACCAGTTTCATTTTTCACAATGTCGGCTACAGTTAAGAAGAGTCACACGGATTGCTATTATTACACACGAGGAATGATTGCACTGTCATCCGAAAACCAACTCTTTCTTTTGATCCATATTAATCCTTTTGCCGATATCCGCAGCGCTCCCTTGAAAATTTTACAACGTCTCGTACTATGCATACAACCGGTTAGACCTACTTTAATTATTATCCCAATACTTTTGGGAATGTACCATACTTTACCCAGAACTTGCAAATACACTAACAACGTAATTTAAGCTGTTAGTATATCAATTTACGTATAACTTCTTATAAAATCGTAATTGATACCACTGTACTTAAATCATCATAGAATATATTTGTTTAAGGTATAATATATATCATCATACTCTGAAGATATAAAAATAACAATAAAATGAATAGTTTACTTAAAACAGATATGCTGTACATTTTTTCCTATTACAGATAATTCTAACATTATAACCATATTTTTAACTTTTTTTACCCAGTACTCTAAATGTAGTCCATGACAAATAACCATTTCCTAAAAATCTGTTGTAAAACTAATGCTTGCTTCGATGCCAAATTTATCTGGAATATAAATGTAATTTTTGCTAAATATTGTTAAATTAAAGGGAGTAATTTTCGCATGAAAGTTAAGCTATCTTAAAACTCCCCTTTTTATCTATTGTTGACAGAATCATAATTATTCTGAATCGGCATGCATAAAAGAAAACTGATAGCAATTATTTATAAATAAATTCTTTATTGCTAATAAGTGCAGAACATGTACTAGAGACAATAATACTCAACACGGCGACATGGCCAGGAGTTTTACATTATAAATGAAATTAATTGGCAAAAAGGAAAAAAAATACCGTTACATGGAAATTATGAGTTACAAACATGTAAATTATAATAATGAAAAATGAGGACTAAACGTCATATGGAGGAAATTATCCTAGTTCCACAGATGGAATCCACTCGAGGAGCATGTGACGGTATTTGTAGTCGGTAGCTAATTTCTGAAGGTCGACTCCAAGACGGAGCAGTGCCTGAATTTTGTGGAGTGCCTGGGCAGGTAGGAACCGACTACACAGTTTCAACCGGTTGTATTTGAGGATTAGTGTGGACTCTGACCTCAAGGATGGCGTAGGATTGTGCCACTGACAGAAATCCCAGATGTTTGGGGCGTTTATTACTCCTGTGTACATTTTTACTGAAGTCATTAAACGCCTGCTGTCAATTAACCTCGGGATCCTGGGTACATTTAGCTGCTCAGCCATGTCAGTTGTTCTCAATTGAGGAGGGTCGGCGATGCTTATTTGTGGCCCATTTCAGGGTCCAGTATTCACACGAGAACACCGGTTTTTGAAGTGAAGGCGGCGCAGATGCCCAAATTTCAGCAGCGTATAAAATAGCTGGATAAACAGTGGCTTGAAAATATCTGGTAGTAGTTGCGGCATCGTTGGAATGAAGTAAGTGTTGTTTCGCTTTCCAGCGTAGGGTGTTAAAACGCTTCCGGAAGTATTCTGTGTGATCATTAAATTTCAGCTTCGGATCAAAATAGACCCCGAGATCTTTGTGGCAGGTAACCACTGGAATTAGAGTACCTAAAACTGAAGGTTGAATTATTGTTGGTTGCTGTTTCAATGAGTAACATGGTATTACTCCACATTGTGTTTCGGAGCTACTGAAGGACTTATTAAAATTCCAACCATCCTTACAGCAACAGCTTATTTTGAAGGCATTGTATGATTCATTATTTAACTCTGAAATGTGTAGTTTTGAAAAAGTGAAAATAAAATTCCTTGTCTAGATTTTTCCAAGGATTAGTCTATTGAGAAATTGTTTACAGCAATAAGTTGTCTGTATCTATTCTTACAGATGACTAATAAAATTTCTGTTCTTGAAATCATTGACTTTATTAGTATTTACAGCCTTTTACTAAGTTAAAATCTTAAACACAATAATGCTAAAAGCCTTCAGATACGATGTCTTTCAGTATTTATTCAGAATCTTAAAAACCCTAAGAATCTTTGTAAAAATGCAACACAAAATTATTAATAAAGGGTTTTCCGCTTTATGTCGCTATTAAAACTCATGTCATCCATTTTTCTCATCTAAGTGTAAAAACTTAACATTTGTTTTTAAACCTAAACGTACGTTGTAAAATTGGTGGCTACAAATAGGCCTGAGAATTTCTACCTGCTCTCATGGGATGACGGTATACAGAAAGACATTTTTTGACTTTTTTTTTTTTTTTTTGGTCAAAATGTACAGGAATATTTGCTAAGCGCAGTAAGGAACAAGAAACGAAGTAACGTCCGACTCATCGCAAAATATTGATTCTGCACACAAAAAAAAAAAAAAAAAAATGAAAGAGAAACTGAGCACTTGAATATTTACTTTCAATGATTTGATGTTGGCTGGTTGCTCGCTTAGGAGAAATTTGCTGTCAGAAAGGAACTTTTGTTATCTCTACCAAAAAACTAGTGTAATTACTCAGCATCTGATAAGTAGAGATCAGAACTGAAATCAGTCTCACGGTGTTCGTTCCATGCAGTTATCGCTTATATGTAACAAGTCAAGCCTAATTTATATTTATTTATGAAAAGCTCTCCATAAATTTAACTAATCTAATATTAGGGATTACAATAATATCTGTTCCTTATAAAAAAGACACTGTTCTGTTAAGTTCAACTACTTTAAAAATCGGAAAAAATCTTCCATGAGGTTGATATATACGCCATATCATTTGCATATCAACTTCTAAGAAAATATCCCTTCTGCTTTTTAAAAACATCAGTGGTCAAGCATGTATTATTCCTGAATCTCTCTTTAAAAAATTACATTTTTAACTAACCGTTATCCATTTTCTAAATTAAAGATCAGAAGCGTTTCTAACCTAGATATCTTCATCACAACAAACAGAAATTCACATAAGAAAACCACCATTAAGAAATTTTTTTTCGTTAGATATGTAAAATCCCTATTGGGTAAATATAAATTATTTAATTTGACTATTTAAATAGCATTTTAAATGATAAATTTGAAATTTCAGAGCATGTTAAAATTTTAAACATCCATGCTTTGCAAACTACAGCAACAACATCACGGTACTTAATATAGATCAATTATTAATAAACTACTTGTAGGAGAGAAGAAAACAACTGGTTTCTTCCCGGTTCTAATTTTACTATACTGTACAGTACTGTACTATAAAATATTTTCAACTATAACAGGTATTTTTGAAGCGCTAATCTGCTCTCCCTTCCCTTCCATTTTACATCTCAACTATATAGATTGAATCCATAGATCTCGGAAAGGGTATTTATTTCAGTTTAGAGTATAACATTTAATATAAAGACTATCCGTTCTTTAAGTAATATCAGTTATCCTTTGAATTCGCAAAAAAACTTAATAAAACCGTTTGATTTCGAAAGGCGTCTTACCAAATGGTTAAATGTATTGGAAAATTCATGTCCCTATACATTTAACTAACCGTTATCCAATTAAAATGCAATCCATTTCCAAATACTGTATAACAATTAAAAATATATATTAAAAGAGAGGTATTTAATTAAAATTTTTAGAAAAAGTGCTGTAAACATCCACCTTCCACTTGTAGGTATGAATTACTCAGCATGCGATTACTACGAAACGCATACTGAGTAATCCATTTATCTTTAAACCATGTATCCATTTATCTAAATGGATAAACTTGTATATGGTTGGCATAAGAAAAAAAAAAACCTGCTTTAAAATCATTTCGGTTATTATTTCCCCATTATAAATAACTTCTAGTACCATACTAACAGGAAACCAGATCTCTTAGGTAGAGAAACATTTCCAACAAAAAAAAAATAAATAAAAATCCTCAAAATATCAAACACAAGGTGTTTTCATCGGACGAAACGCATGAGGGGTCGGTCGATCTTTGCTTTGCAGACAAGTACACTTCCAGTTCGAAATCAGCCGGTAGTAACCAATATGATATGCCTACTCCGAATTTCTTATGTACACGGCATAATTAAAAAGGAAAGAAAGAAAAGGATAAATACAAACTACCCTTTCATGTGGCATAAATTCAATTCCTGCTACAGTAGAGAAACATTTGATTTTGGAGGGGGGGGGGGGAAGAGTATTAACACAATGTTGAGGTATCCTCACATTGTGTTAGTACTCTCTCCAACATCAATCCTTATCCCTTGGACCCAATTCTCTCGATAAGCAAAATGTGTAGCAAACCTTTAACCTTCCAGTATGTAATTTATTCTAAAAATATGATAGCGCTAACTCTTATGTTTGAACGTTTTGATTTTTAAATTTTTAGTATAAAATTGTTAAATATATGTCTTCATTTGGACATTTAAGTATCCTCATACGAGGTGCAATGCAGGAGAGGGTCATTATTTTTAACTGGAAACTTGAAACAAATCGACTAATGCTGAAAATTTGAATCTATGAAATACTTGAGTGCAGTAAAGATTGCAGCAACGAAACGATGATTAACCGATTTCGAAGAATATGAAAAGAAGTTTTAAAACATCTGGTGTTTTAAAAACGGTCAGTCAATTTTTTAACGAACGTTTCTAATTGATGTGCACTGAATCTGTTCATTCTCATCATGAAGTACACGTTTTCTAATTACTCTGCGAATCATTGATTTAAATCACAATAAATAAAATAAAATAAAATGAAATGTTTTTCATTGTGAGAATGGAAATATGTTATTGATAGCAACGCACCTGAATTTCTGAAAAACATATTTAATTATTAGTGTTCTCCGTTTCGAGCAATAATAAAAAGTTCGAGACACATTCTAACAATGTGTGAAGTATCCTCACGTGGTTGACACTAATAAACAAAACAAAATAGTCACAGTAACTTACGCTAGAGGGCAGTTAATCAATGGCGTTTTTTTTATTATTATTTATCTGCGTGTCGATGTCCTCCCTGTACTCCTCCCATGACTTTCACTTCTTGAATTTCCCATAATTCTTTGCGCGAGATCTTTTTGTTGTTTATACATAAGTTATCTTATTGGCTAAACAACGCTGACGACACGCAGTTTTTGGTAGCAAGGGCGTACAACAGCTTTTTAAGTTGTCCAGAGTGCCCTTGTTGCTGTCAAAGAGTTGAATAATATGGCAAGCGAGATCGGCGCGTTCACTGGAGGTCACAGCCCACCGACCTCTTCATTCAAATAGAAAAAGGGGGAAAATTATGAATTTTATAAACGAACTTTATACAATACAGGTTAAGTGTAAAATGATTTTCTTTTTAAGATTAGTACAGTTGAACGTTCCGTTTAGTAAATATCTATTCTCTCCCCCCCCCCCTTTAATACTGACGAGGAAGAAAAAGAGATGCTGTTTTTATACTCTATGAAATTCTTTGTTCAATAGTGTAAATGTTATAAGAAAGCGAATGTAAAACATAACCACTGTTACCTTTCAGTGTTCAAGCACGTGTGGACTAGGAATAGAAAGAAGGTCCATTACTTGCGTTGATGACAACAGTGAAATTGTAGACAATGAAAAGTGTGGCCCATTACCTCCAGACATAGTTCGCCCATGCGAGCTGAAGCAATGTCCAGCATGGAACTGGAGTGACTGGTCACAGGTTAGTTTTCCATTATAATTATCGTTCAAATGGAATTTTGCTTAACTGGAAAATAAGACACTTGTTAAGACTTCTACTTAACATTTGAATTACAATAATGCAAACATGATCGCTAACCACTAATTCATCAATTTTCTATTCAGTGTTCTGTCACTTGTGGCAACGGTTCCCAAATAAGTCGTCCAAAATGCCAGCAAAACGGTGCCTTAGTTGACCGCGCCCTATGTGGCCGTCGGCCACGTCCTAAAAGTAGGGTATGCTTCCTTGGATCCTGTCCAACATATCACTGGAACGCGGAGCAATGGTCAAAAGTAAGAAATCTCTCTTTAATTACTGAATTTATTAATTTATAACAATTTTATTTTGGAACAATAAGTAATAATAAGTCAGGTACTTAAAGTATTAATGCTACATAGAACAACATGAATTTAGAATAAATGAACACTACCAATTAGAATAAATTAATTACAGCATGTAACTTAATTAAATTAGGAGTAATTAAAATAAAAATACTCGTTGTACTTTACATCCTCGTAGACCTCAATTCTGGGCCTTATGACACAATTCAGAAATGTTGCCATTTTAAAATTAGTAAGATAGGATAAAAAAAAATTTATCCTTTCTTACCAATAAATCCAATTTAAATCTTATGTGGAAAAGTGAATTTAACTGATAGAATTTAATAGAACTTAAAACTTATCTGAAATTCTCCTTCTAAAATTATTTTTAAGAATAATATTATAAAATTAAATAAAATAGAATAATGAAATAAAATAATAAGCTGAACACAGTTTTATGCCTTTCTTTTATCAGTTTAAACGGATCCTAGTTGCACTGACACTTTCAGGTACTGGATCAGTTTATCTCACAAATAAATAGTTTCCTATGGTGGAGGGAGATATAACACCGGGACGACCATACAAAGTCAGATGTTCACAATATAGAAAGAGAATACAAGAACAGCACCATATTTATTATGTTTTTTTATTACCATCAGTTTATGATCCTATAAAATTCAACCCTGGACAGCCGCATAGGCTAGAATTTAGTAGTCACGAGAGCTTGAACCACGGTCTCTCAAGCACGTTTACTTACGTACTCTCGCGCAATGATCAATAAGCTACGGCCTATTTGTGCAAACCAGTTCAGCCAACCAGTAACTGACATTTTAGCTTCAATTTATATATGATTTAAACGGAGTTAAATCACAAATTGGTGATTAAATACTTAGCTTTTTATTTAATATAAACGGAGTTATAACCGGTATTCTTCTGTTTACCGGTCTACCCCAAAGCAAGTCGAGAGGAAATAGATATTGCTTGTACCTATTCTTTTGCTTTTATGATGCTAGAGTATAAAATTATAGAGGTATTATGCTAACCTTGAGCCCTTGGGTCCTTGAGATTGTCACAGACATTCTCTCAGATATGCCAGACAAGCTGTACTTGCTACCTAGGAGTCTAAAACGCTGATGGAACTGATATTCGGGTAACACTCAAGTCAAGTGGACCCAATTTCGGCGAAGTCCGGATGGTCTGTGACAGCCAAATCCTCTGCTTGCACCTTCACGATGGTGGGACTGTTAGTAATCCTGTGTATAACCTCCATGCACAAGTACATGGTGGGACCACCCAGGTGTGAACCAACGTAAGCAGGGGTCGAGGTGTGGCGCCCACACCACATGGAGGAACGCCGCCCCTCTATGTTACCAGGCAGTACTAGGTGGTAGATGACTCTCATCAACCAGTGAAATACCACCACTTTGCTTATTGGAGGCTTGAAGTGATGGAACCCATGTTTAGTTTCTAGAGCTAAGTTCCGGTCAACCCTTCCCTATCTCTTCCATCATGCAGTACGATTGATGACTTTTGAGGTTATGATGAACGTCGTGGCGAGATCCAATATTCCTTACATTTCGAGGGTACAGCTCTAAAACGGTGTTCGCAGGCCGGCCGGTAGTTAGTACACCGGACCGAACCTGTTGGTAACTCTCTAGGAGGCTTCCGGATCAGCTAGTGTATAATCTTGCTACCTCTACTCTACCAGATAGTGACTGGAGGGAGTCCGAGTAGTGTGTATGCGGGGAGCATTGTCGAGGCCACGTTATGTCAAGGATCTGGGTATATTCTTACCACATGTACACCATATCCAAAAATTTCATTACTTCATACAGCATGTCCAACCCACTTTTTCTTACTATTGAATACACCATGAATTGTCAAACTAATAGAGCAAGCTTATCTGCGAAAAGATCTAAACCTCCCAAGGACTTCCTAATTCATTTCACAAATATACGTGGTCTCAATTCTAATCTCAACGATGTCCATTTCCACTTGCAGTCTGCCAAACCCCATGTACTTCTTCTGACAGAATCTCAGTTATCGGTTGATTCAACTACTGCTCATCTCAGATGCCCAAATTATTCGCTGTATGATTCCTTTCGCCTCAAAGGTGGTACTTGTGCATATACTAATGCTTAAAATCGTTGTGTCAAATTCATCTGTAGAACAGATGAATTTGACACAATGGGAGCTATAGAACAGTAGCTCCCACTTTTGTGGGAGCTACTGTTCTATAGCTCCCACAAAAGGATAGACTTATCATCAAATAGACTTTCATAACTCACTCAATGGTCACAAATCTGGCGAGATCAACCAAATATTAATGCAAATAAAACATGCCATGGAAGCTGAGTTCCCGTATGACTCGGCACGAAGTCATCCTAATAAAATTACACATTGGTCATAGCACTCAACATTTGTGCTTATTCACAAAAGCAAACCCTCCAAAATGTTTCCACTGCTGATGTAAAATCACTGAGAAACATTTCATCATAGAATGTCCACTGTATCATACGAGCAATATTGCGAATCGCAGGCGATAATTCTAACACTGACGATGTATTTACTTTCCTAAAACTAATAGGACACTTCAGTCACATATAAATCATGATTAAACAACATTTTTCGTACCAATAGTTAGGCGCAATATGATCAGAGTTGCTTTTGCGAAAATAAATCCAAACAAACAAACAAAAGAAGCATAACATATGAAATTTAAGCATTACAGGCTAAATCAATTTCAAGATTTTTTTTTTTTACAACATTTCCATGGTAGGCAACATAATGCAACGATTGAGGTCCTGAGCATGCCATCCAGCGGACGCTCCTGCAGACAGGCCTACGGAGTAGGCGACCTGTTCTTTTCCCATGTTCACCGACCGCCATCGACACCTCCGCCTGCAATAGTATGCACTAGAGCATCGTTCCCGGACATTGGATGACTGCAAACGAATCGCCTGGTCTGATGAGAGAAGGTTTCAGTCTATCATGCCTATGGACAATTACGTATTCGAAGATAAGCAGGTGAACAGCTGCAACCAGCCTGCATAGTTGGACGAAAACAGACCGGTAGTAGTAGTAGTATCACGGTTTGAGGAATGTTTTCATCGAGATTATTGGATCCACTCATCTACACTGAACACACCCTCACTGCCAGATCCTACCTCAGCATTGTTTCGGACCAAGTTTTGCCCTATATGGTGACTATGTATCCAGATGGCACTGGACTCTTTCAACAAGACTATGCCCTGTGTCACAAGACCATTGTGCAGGAATGATTTAAGTATCATGTCCAAGCATCGTGTATTCCTCTGGTTGCCAAATTTGCTCAACATCAGTCCCATCAAACAAGTGGAATGCGATGTGAACACAACAAGAATGATCTATATATACACATCTATACAAGAAGGATCTATATATACACATCTATACAAGAAGGATCTCGATATTGTGAATTGGTTCTTTGTGATAGTGTTTAGCCAATACTCCAAGCCAAGCCAAGTACTTGTTCAGATGAGAGGCAGGCGCAGACAACCATATAACAGAGGTGTAAATGGCGATCCGGGTGATTCATTTTTGTACATATTGGCTGGTAAGATTGGCGTTATGCTGCCAACTGCTGACATAGACCTTTGACTTGTTGCAAATTAGACCCATAGAAAGATTCGAAGTTTCGATGGGAGTCAATGAAGATTATACTTTCAAACCTTCCAACTGCGTAACATTTCACACGGTTCAACTTTAGATGTACTATAGTTAATTTATAGTAGAACAATGCATATCCTGATAAAATATAACAAAAGAGCTCAATAACTTTTACTAAAAATGAACTATACACAATGTGTACACAAAACTGTAAGCTGATGTTTTTCATTATATGACAAGTTATAAAAGCCAAAGAAAGATCGTACATGGAAATTGCAATTGTCGTTGCATATGACGAAAGGCAATGCTTCTTAGCTATCGGAAATAAATATATGAAACTTTCTTCGATGATTTTCATTCATAAAGTGAGCACTATTCTTCTAGCCACTAAGAATAGTGGAAATAATGAATCATAAGAAGTCAACTTACTTCGTAAAATTGACTTCAAGACACAAATGAAGCTGAAGGATACTTTACCCTAGCAAAGTGTTAAGTTGTCTTAAACCATATCAGTAAGGAAATTGAAAAAAAAAATTAAATTATCGTAATCCAATTTTCTCTGTAAGAAGTTTTATCTATACTAATTTTTAATCATATTTTTAATAATTTTTTATATTAATTTTAATTTTTTTTCTGCTTGTAAATTTAGAATTATAGTTATCCGTAAAGCTATGAACAGATGCAGCTTAATGCTAATTTCACGAATGTGTTCATGTTCTTAATAGTGTACTGCCACATGTGGCCGAGGTCAAAGAAGAAGAGAAGTGTCATGTGTGGACGATGATGGAAAGAAAGTGGCGACGAGCAAGTGTCGTCTGGCAGCCAAGCCACGAAGCCACAAAAAGTGCAAACAGAAACACTGCCCATACAGTTGGGTGGCCGGAGACTGGACGGATGTAAGTACCATACAGGGGAAGAATGGGGGAGAGTAAGTTGTGCTTATCGCAAATGACTTCCTGAGGTGGGGGGGGGATAAATATTGTAAGAAGATCACTTAAGCTATTTCCCTTCAAATTAAGTTTTACAGCGCTATGTAACAAATGTAGTGTTTAACTATCAAGTGGTACTTATTAGAATATTAACCGTGAAGGTTCTTATTTTATATATAAGTATGTTATTAATAGCAGGTCTTACGCCCATTTATAAACCAAACGACAGCAATGCCATTACGAAAAAAAAAAATCCATAGCCCGTTATATAAAAAATGGACGCAAGTTCTGCTATGCTCTGTTTATACTCCGACATGACCACATAGGTTAGAGAATTTTTTTTTTTTTTTTTTATGAAAACCCCAAACACGAAAGGTATTAGAACCTATAGTACTTAGTACCGCGCGCGGTTTGGTTGAGAAAATGAAAGAAGGTACTTGTTGACATTAGACGTGAATTTCTGTATATTTGTAATTTTCAGGAAATACGTATGAAGGGAGGTTGTTTCAGAAAGCGGAAGTTGAAGAAATAAATGAGGAAGAAGAAAAGTTGATTCTGTGAGTTGAAAGTTGGATAGTAAAAAGATGCCGACTGCTTTGCAACGTATGTGGGAATTATAGAAGCCAATTCAGAAGAACAGTGCCCATGAAGTATCTATAGAAAAGGTCTGCAGCAGAAACAGAACGTGTATGAGACAGACTGGAGGGACTTTGTAAGAGATGGGTCATTAATTTAACTTAACTGCCTTTTTTTTTTTTTTTTACAATTGGTTATTTGACGAGAATATTATCATCGGCCTGTTTATACCACTCAGCTAAGTCAGGCCCTCACAACTTTTAATAGCTTATTATTTTTGCATTGCAAGAAGCTTTTTACAACTTAAACGATTCAGGAAAATAAATATTAATCTAAGTTAATGCAGGTTTCATATTTTCAAAACCGAAAAATTATTAAACCCAATTAATCCGGGACAATTACGCTACATAACTTTGTAACCCAGTCAGTCGTTGAATCAAAGCCGTCGTACTGAAGTTTTTATTGGCCACTACTTGCTTCGGTAATTGGCGCACTTAATGTAAACAACAAAAGGTCTGAATTTCTGGATAAGTCATTCCAAACTGGTAGATGGGATAAGCAGCACGACTCAGAGGCCAGATACAGCCTTCATGTTTAAAATCGGATCAACAGAAATCCGGCAAAGTTTTTTTTTTTTTTTTTTTATTTATCATTATTATTATTTTTTCATACATAGTCATAGACTATCCATATACTGGATAGTCTATATACTATAGACTACTATATAGTCTAGTCTACAATATGTATATTGTACTCTGGACATTATATTTTTTACGGTGCGCTGATTGGAGGAATGAATGGAAATATGGAGGATGCGTAGAAACGAAATGCTTTCGATTCGTACATAAGTCATTGTTTTTTTAAAAATGAATCATGAATTATTAGGCGTATTAGTGCACAATATATGCATGGTGAAGCCAGTAGGCGCATAATGCGCCTACTGGCTTCACCATGTCCGTCCGTTCGTCCGCAAGTAACAACTCGACTCCTATCGGGTTGAATTTTTATGAAGTTTTATATTTGAGCAGCATTTTAGAAAGATCTGTCAAGCTGCCCAAATTTCATTAAAATTGGACCAATAGAAATCCGGCAGTTATTATTTATTTTTCCATACATATCATAGGCTATCCATATACCGCATATTGTAGCTAAGGCACGATTATTATGTTTGTTACCATGTTCTTGTTGGAGGAATGAAAAGACAATGTGGCGGATGGGCGAAATCGTGATTTTCTCGGTTCGCGCATAAAACCGTTGCATTTTTCTTTTCTTTTTTTTTTTTTTTTTTTTTTCTTAAGTCATGCAGCTGACGAGCTGGATGATTAGTTGTAAATCCACAAAAACATAGGTTGTGCGGAATTAAATCTATTAAAACCTCAGACAAAAGTTGTAATAAAGCTATATCACAACTTTTAAGCTTTGATTCTTTACAGCTGTTTTGTCTGCTCCCCCGAGGGACTAGTTAACCCGAAATAATCTGTTATTAGCTGGACCTCGTCATTTAAAAAAATTACCAATTAATCTTTTGGCGAAGCTATCTGTTTGAAAGCAGTGTAACACCAAACAACTAACTGAAAGGAAAGTTTGTTTTACTGTGAGAATCAAGACAGCCCTGAAAACATCTTATAGAGAAAGGTCAACTTTTTTCGTCATTTTATTTATTTATTTTTATTATTTATTTATTATTATTATTTTTTTTTTTTTTTAACTACAAATGCACTCGCGCCGGATTGTATAATACGGTTTATCTCTTTTTTAATTTGCCGGATTTTAGAGAATTCTGAGTTGTAAAGCGCCTGATTTTCAAAGTTTACCGTGTGCGCGTACGTGAAATACTGCGTGTGCATGTACACACACACACACACACACACACAGTAACTTTTATAAAATCCAAACAAAAAAAGGCAAAAAAATTCACCTTTTCGTGTCCCGAAATGGGGAGCGGGAGTCTAAATGCGCCACTGCTGCCGACCCTAGACAAAATTTCTCCGGGTTCCTCTCAGACAGAAGCCAGTGAAACTTTCAAACCTTACAAAACTTCCCTTCTCTCCACACAACCTGGATTTAACCCTGAAGTCCTAAGCCAAAGCACGTGACAAAGTCCCAAAATATTGAATTATACATTTTCATCTTCACAAAAGATAAAAACTTTTATCTTCACCCCTTGACAGCAAGGCGCAGAGTCATGGTTTATTTGGCTTATGCTTAAATCTATCTCTGCTCACAGCACCTTTTCCGTTACGTCTTATGGAAAAATGATTCATTAACACATTTTTTGCACATCTATCGACGTTAAGTGAGTAAAACGTTCAATATTTTAAAGCCTTTCTAGAGTTCAAATTTCTTAAGCTATTTTTAAAACATTGTTGAGATTTTATATATATATATACACACACACACACACACACACACACACACACACAGTATCAGGATCACTCTCAAATTACATAAATGCTAGGAGGGAGAAATAATTTAAATTGAACTGCAGTACTGTATTCCGTTGCATAATAATGGGGGGGGGGGAAGAGGATCAAAACTGTTATGAAGTCTTACAGAGAAAGAGGGCGTTCAATTTATTTTTTACATCTGTTACGTAATTTGTGAATAGCTCCTTATCTGTACCCAAAATTTTGTTTAATTTTATTCTGTCTGTTTCCTTGTCTAAAATTGGAAATAAGGTTCTAAATAATTGAAACTGAATCCTGTTCATCTCCGAAAAGTAAATTTGTATTCATACTTCAATAAGCCACTTTCTAAATTATTTATTATTTTTAAGTAGTTTTCCTTTTTAATTGCATTACGCTTTATTTACCAGAGCCCATTCTGTTAAATTTGACTTACCGATACTTCATTCAATGCATACAATCTTTGGAAGAGAAAGAGCGAACATAAACTTGGACACAATAAAATTCCTTTCAGATTCGTATATTTTCATCGTATTCTTATATTACTGCTGTAGGTTGAAGATTTTGACTCTTTCTCTTATCCCAATCATATAACAATTTATTAATTTAATATAATTTATTAATATAATTAACTGCACATGCCTATTATCTGCACGGATGATAGGAATGTGCAGTTGCCAGCAGAGATCAATAGTTTGTCTAAAAAGCAGCACAATTTCTAACAGTGACCAATCAGAATTGTTATACTTGTCATATTACATAAATTCAATATAAATACATGGAATTTACTTAAACTACATTCACTTAATTTACAATATATAAAATGCAATAAATAAATATATACTAAAAATGAAGGTTAAGATTATAAAATTTCTCTTTAATCTGTACTTACCCTAAGCACCGCAATGCATTTTATTTACTTGAGCAAGTTTATGGTAACACTAAAATTTTGCTTCTTGTATTTGCACTGTAACTGCTGTCACTAATATTTTGCCATAATAGTAATTAAAATATACTGGAATTAAGATTATAAAATTAGTAATTAAGGTTATAAAATTTCTCTTTAATCTGTACTTACCCTAAGCACCGCAATGCATTTTAGTAGTATAAGGTTGGGGTTCTAACCGAGTACGGCTCTATGAATTTTGGCGTCAATTTTCGTGCGTGCTGCCGCGTCGGTCGCTTGTTTTGCCGTTTAGGTTTTGCACGTGTGCCGGTGAGGCGAGCCGAGGTTTAGGCTTAGCTGTTGCGCCGAGGCTTAGTTGCGGAGTCGGAGGAAAAAATATTTTAGTTCTTATTTCGCCCGCTAGATGGCGCCACTTAAATTAATACTGCGGGTGGGATTAATCTGTTGTTGGGTGGATTGGTGAAAACTGCACTCAAAGGAAAACTCCAGGGGCTCTCATCTGGTGAGTCTTGGCACACCCAGGGTCCTGAGCTGGATATCATAATTTTTCTCTTTCTTGGCGATTCCCTTCCCTTCTACTTCTGACTTTCATTCTCTCTCTCTCAGGGTAATTCAGAAATTTTTTTTTTTTTGGCTGGTGCAGCATAAGCCTCAGGCTTCCTTGCACTATATGGCTAATAATAATAAATAAGTCAATAGACGTCTGTTTATTGGAGGAGGGAATTTTTGGTCAATTGGGTTACAGTGCGGTCAGACGACAAGCACTCCTCTGAGTGCAATAAACAGTGTTCAAAATAGGTTGTACCTGTCACTTACAGTAATACTTTTATTAGCCTAATATTTGGGGGGTTATGTTTGGACATCCAGGTTACAATGCAGTCAGATGACGAACCTCATCTGAGCGCAATAAACCCAGGAATCAAAAATGGGAAGTCATTTCTCTAGGTAATAACCTTAGTATTGGTCTGGTGATTAGTTGGCATTATCAAACAGTAGTTCTAAATGGGTTCAGAATATTTTCAATAACTCTATTAGGCTTGGCATTGGGGTGGTGTAGGTTGAGGTTCATAAGTATAGCTGCTTTAATATGATGACCCTGACAAAACAAGCAGGAGGTAGGAACCTATTCACATTTAAGCTGATACATACCTGTTGGACTTTGTGTTGCCTATCCCAGTTTGCTGATTCTGACAATGTTACAAAATTTAAACTTAATACATATTACCATTTCGCATTTATTTTCTTTACAATTACTGAAGAGTTAAACTCGGGCAAAACTGGTATGGGGCAACAGAGACATTCTTTTAGTCTGGCTATCGGTCTGCTCACAGCCCCTGATGAAGTAGCAGACCAATGAACAAGTGGAAGAATGTTATATTCACTATTCTAAATTCTGTTTTCCTTTATATTCTATTATTAGCTTTTACCTTTATATAGGCCATCCAGACTAAAGCTAGTTTTCTTTTACTAACTTATTAGTTTGGTCCTTATACACCTAATTCCCTACAGATAGATACCATATAATAAAATTAACTCTTTAACTTAATATGGCAAACTTTACTAAAAATATATATATATATATATATATATATATATATAAATTTTGATTACTCCATTTTCAGCTTATTTAATATGCATAGATTCATGCCATTACTTATCACATTCCAACAAGATGCTATCAATTATATCCTCGTTACTAGCTGGCAATATATCTGCACTCAAAGGAATATCAAATTTAGGAATTAATAATTTTTTTTCTACAACAGTATATAAACTATAAAGGTATAGACATACACACAAAATCTAAGGAAGTGCATCCAGTTGATATAGAAGGACAGTGCAATGTTGAGTCAGTTTGGTGTGACGTAAGCACTGGGAAAGCATAATTGAGGGTAGGAGTTTGTTATAGGCCTAATGACTCTGATCAGTACAATGAACAATTATACAGAGAAAAATATACGTACACCAAATATTTTGGATAAACAAAGACTTCGTAAATATTTTTTATATGAACAACCAATTATCTGGGCCCTCGTGGGTAGCAGAGTTGGTAGGATTGCCATCCTCCCCACACTGGGTGGAAAAGACCTGAGTTTGAGTCCCGTTGACGACAAGAGGAATTTTTATGGGTCTTTTTCACAATGTGGCTGGGTTAGTCGGTCTCAAGTAGCACGGTTTTTCTCCCAGAAACTCAGGTTTTTCATCCAGAAAACAGAAAATGGACTACAGAACACATACACACATACACGGAACAATATGGCCTTATTTGCTGATGCTACTTCTACAACAACCACCAATAATCTGGAATATTTGATAATTGAGCACTACTACAGTTAAAAAGATATAAATTATGAGATTTCTAGTGTATTAGCCGTTACCTGTACTAACTTCCTGTTTTTCGACAAAATGAAAACTGTGACATACATCTGAATATACTACTGAAATCCAGCTGACATCTACATTGCAGTGCCTATTAACTTATGCACATTACATGCGTAAATGAAAAGATATATTTTCATATATTTTGAATATTTATGTCAAGAAAATCCAATAAAATCGATGGGATTTTCACTGTCATGCTTAACATAAATTGGGATGTGATACTTGCATTTGTAAATAGACTGTCAGCTCAAATAGGGATGGGTGGCAAACCAATGTGTAGCCAAATATCATCTAGTTCATTTGAATAAATATGGTATTGTTTGCTATTAATGGATGTAATGGCCATTAAGGGCATATAAAATGTTTTAATTTTTTTTAAACTAAAAAAGGTTAAAATTTAATATTTAAATTATTTTCCCATATAGTGCTCTGCCAGCTGCGGAAGAGGAAAGCAGAAACGCCTTGTGCAATGCTACAATGCCCAAAATAGGAAGGTTTCACATAGAGAATGTAACAGGAAGTTTCTTCCTGCAAGAAAACGAAAATGTTGGATACGTTCATGTAAGTGCAAAAGAACTTTGACCTCTTGCTTAACCCAGGCAAACTCAACTTTCTCAGTCATATTTCTGCATTAATCAATACGGTATGTGCAAGGCTGGATTTACTGATGTTCAGTGGTGCAGTTGCTCCAGGGCTCCAGACTTTCTAAACCTGGCCTTTAAGTGTGCATAATTTAAATATGTACATGCCTGTATTGTTCCCCCTCTCCCCACTCATGCATGATAAGATTGTGCAAACTCATGAGATGTAGCAGTGATTTCTTTTATCTTGCATGAAGTAAGCTGTTCTTTTCATTGTATCACCATATATTAGCATTAGTAGAGGCATATGATGTGCAAGAAAACAAGCTTATACAGCATCAGCCACAAAAAAAAAAAAAAAACCTTCCCATTTCACCTATCCATTCGCTCCAAAAGTTTGTCCACTTCTTCCTTGAACTTATTTAAGCTATCAACTTCCACAAAAACAGATGGAACTTTGTTCTAGCAATCAATTACCAGCTGGCTAATGGCAAATTTCCACACATATATTTGACAACTGTCTTTCCTCAATATCAGTTTATACCCCCTCAGGTTTGTAATCTGAGCAAGTGCACTGCTTCTATTGGAGTGACCAGCAGCCCAGAAAGCCATTTGCTGGGGATTTCAGGAAATGCTGGGGGTCATGAAACAAGTAAATATATGAGCTGTGTTAGAGTAACTAAGAGTAAGAACAAGTGCATGTATACTTGCATGTACACCAAAGCTCATTTATCTAACACTATGAGCTGTGTTAGATAAATTTGATGAATATGAAGTGCTGGTTAAGACATCCAAGGCATATATTGTTGGGATATCAGAGATGTGGTGCCACTCAGATATAAGGGATGCAGAATTGAAATTTGGGGAATACAATGTGTACAAAAAAGGATATATGGGATAGGAAGAGAGGAGGAGTTATGCTGTTAGTTAAGAAACACAAAATCTAAGGAAGTGCATCCAGTTGACATAGGACAGTGCAATGTTGAGTCAGTTTGGTGTGACATAAGCACTGGGAAAGCATAATTGAGGGTAGGAGTTTGTTTATAGGCCTAATGACTCTGATCAATACAATGAACAATTATACAGAGAAATAGAGTGAGCCAGTAAATCAGTGTTTTATAATGGGGGATTTTACCTTCCAAGATATAGACTGGAACTTGTGGATTGGTTGCTTGCACACTAGCAAGGCTTTTGTGGATTTATTGAATGATTGTTTTTACAGCACCATGTTAGATAGGCAACAAGAGGGAGTAACACTCTTGATCTGATTATCAGCAGTGATTATTCGTGCATTAAGAATTTACGGATAAAGGAACCACTAGATGGCAGTGATCACAGTGTACTGATGTAGGATTTACTTAAATATGTAACCACCACCATCAGGGGTAAAGAGAATGGTTTTTGCTTTCATAAAGGGGACTACAGTGATCTCGGAGATTTTTTAGGTTCTGTACAGTGGGACCAACTGATGATGTTACCAACAGCAAATTATAAATGGGAAGCATTCAAGGAAGTAATTTTTGAAGCTACTAGGCTTTTTTTTCCAATTAAGAAATTCTGCTCTAGGTTCAGGCCCAAATGGATGTCAGATGAACTAATGAGACTCGTGGCAGAGAAGAAAAATGCACGAGATGCACATAAATTGTTAGGCGACACAGAAGCATATGGTAGACACAGGCTAGTCTGTAATCAAGTCACAAAAGAGGTTAGACAAGCGAAGGTAGATTATGAAAAATCTTTGGCAAAGAAAAACAGCAAAGACTTCTTTACTTATATAAACTCTGAAAGGAAGGGGATGAATCTGATTGGTCCACTTAACATAGATGGTTCGACTATTGATGATCCTGTTCAAGTAGCTGATAAACTGAATGAGTATTTTGCATCTACATTCACACACATGAGGAGTTATTCAAGGAGGGGAATGCAAGAAGTTTATCAGGGAGCTAAGTGATTTTGTAATAATTGAGAGCAAACTGGAGGAGAAATTGTTAAAGTTAAACATAAGAAAGGCACCTGGGGTCTATCCAGTTATATTAAAAGAGGCAGCAAAGGAAGTAAGCAAAACCATAGCCATAATTATGAGAGCGTCCTTGGACTCAGGGGAGGTCCCCACGGACTTGAGATGTGCCAATGTATCTCCAATTCACAAAGGAGGATCAAAGGGTGACATAAGTAATTACAGATCTATTAGTTTGACTTTTTCCAGGGAAAATAATGGAGTCACTGGTTAAAGAAGCATTGCAGGACCATCTAGACAAGGCAGCAGTAATAATTCAGACATCATGGGTTTTGTCAAGAGGAGGTCTTGTCTGACCAATTTGATTGAATACTATGATGTGGTCACAAAGGAACTGGACGCAAAATATAATTTTGATATCATATACTTGGATTTCAGGAAAGCTTTTGATACTGTTGCACATGGAAGAGTACTGTACAAATTGGAGAGTGTGGCATTAAGGGCAAGTTGTTACAGTGGATAAAAGGATGGTTGAGTGGGAGAAGAGAGAGAGAGAGAGAGAGAGAGAGAGAGAGAGAGAGAGAGAGAGAGAGTGGTGATCAATGGGTGCTGCTCTACGTGGACTAATGTTATTAGGGGTGTCCCTCAGGGTTCAGTGTTGGATCCATCATTGTTTTGTATATTTATCAATGATATATTGGTGAAGGTATATCAAGCTTAATGTCAAAGTTTGCAGATGATACAAAGGTTGGCAGGGTTGTTAATAACAGTAATGATAGTATGCTGCTGCAATAGGGTCTGGAAAAGTTGGGTAGATGGGCTGAGAAGTGGCAACTGAAGTTTAACATTGGCAAATGCAAAGTACTGCATATGGGTAGCAGTAACTCCAGGGAAATGTACCAAATGGGCGGTATTACACTCAAGGTAGTGGGGATAATTGTGCAGTCAGATATGAAGTTTTCTGGGGAGTGCAGACAGGCTGCCAGAGTAGGTCATGGGGTCTTGTCAATGATATACAGGAATTTTGTAAGCAGGGATAAGGAGGTGATTATCCCCCTGTATAAGGCCATGATCAGGCCTTAAATGGTTTGAGCATGATCAATGCTGATGGGATTCTTCCTCTTGCTCAGAATAATCACCTGAGAGGGCATAAATTCAAATTGAGGAAAGAGTTGTAGGATAGATGTGTGAAAGTTTGCCTTTAGCCAGCAGGTAGTTGTTTCGTGGAATAGTCTTCCATCTTTTGTTGTGGAAGTTGATAGCCTAAATAAATTTAAGGCTGAGCTGGACAGGTATTTGGAACGAACGGAGGGGTGAAATGGGAGTGGTTTTTTTTTTTTTTTTTTTTTTTGGCTGATGCTGCATAAGCTTGCTTTCTTACATTGTATGCCTCTGCTAATGCTAATTTGCTTTTGGTAACATCATCAGTTGGTCCCACTGCATAGAAATCAAAAAATCTGAGACCACAGTAGTCTCCTTCATGAAAGCAAAAACCCTTCCCTTTACCCCTGATGGTAGTTACATCTTTAAGTAAATCCCACATCAGTACACTGTAATTACTGCCACCTAGTGATTCCTTTATCTGTAAGTTCTTAATAAATAATCACTGCTGATAATCAGATCAAGAGTGTTACTCCCTCTGGTTGCCTCTCTAACATGCTAATATGAGGAGGTACCAAACAGTTTTACCCCTGACCATGTTCTAAGAGTACCAAAAGTTTGAGATTTGGAACATATTGCTCCTCTATGTGCCATCGTGGGGAGCACAGTTGGTAGAATTGGCATCCTCCCCACACCAGATGGAAAAGCCCTGAATTTGAGTTCCATTAATGATGTGAGGAATTTTTATTAGCCTATTTCACCACGTGGTTCAGTTAGTCAGTCTCAGTCAAGGGTAGCATGGTTTTTTCTCCCAGAAATTTGGGTTTTTTGTCCAGCAAAAAAGAAAATTGCCCATAGAACACGTGCAGTTTACTGACAGTATACATGGATCAATATGGCCTCAGTTTCTGATGCTCCTAAAACTTTATTACAACAACAACAGCAGCTCTATGTAGTCACCATCCAAAGTAATGCATTTCTTTCATCGTTTGCGCCACTTCCTTATGCAGTTTTTTAGAAAGGTCTCACTTTGCTCTTGAAACCATGCTTCTGTTGCAGAAACTACCTTTGCATTACCAAAAAAAAATGCTTTCCACAGAAAAACGATTTCAGCTGTAGAAAGCGGAAAAAGTAAGGTGCCAAGTCAGTAAAAACGAGGTAGATGTGGCACTATATGAAGTTTTAACTTCCAGGTAAGATCAGTGGCCGTAACAGTAGTGTGCATTAGTATGTTGTTGGGAGCAAGAACATGCCTTTGTTGAGCATTCCATGTTGCTTTTACTTAATTGCAGGGAGCTAAATAACTTTTTAATAACTGAGAGGAAAGTGGAAGAGAAAATGTTTAAGTTAAACATAAGAAAGGGCACCTGGGATGGATGGGATCTATCCACTTATATTACAGAAGGCAGCAAATATGCAAACCCTTAGCCATAATTATGACAGCATCCGTGGATTTAGGGGAGGTCCCCGTGGACTAGAGATGTGCAAATGTATCCCCAATTCACAAAGAGGGATCGAAGGGTGACACAGTGGCTTAGCCGGGATTTTTTGTTAGCAGGTACATTTGCAAAAAAGCGCCATTTGTTTTCTAAATAGGTGCCACAATACCAGATATCGGCGTCAGGGGCTAAAATGTACCTGCTGACCCTACCCTGGCTACGCCAGTGACATGAGTAATTACAGACCTGTTAGGTTAACTTGTGTTCCTGTGAAAATAATGGAGTCACTGGTAAAAGAAGTAATGCAGAATCATCTAGATAAGGCCACAATTATACTTCTAACACAGTATGGGTTTGTTAAGAAAAATTTTGTTTAACCAATCTCATTGGATATTATGACCATGTAACAAAGGAAATGGAAGAAAAAGTAATTTTGGCATCATATATTTAAGATTACAGAAAAGCTTTTGATACTGTTTCCCATAAAATACTGCTGTACAAATTGGAGCAGTGTGGAATTAAGGGAATTTTCTGCTATCGATAAAAGGATGGTTGAGTGGAAGAAGAAAAGTGTGGTAATCAACGTTACACTGCTCTTTGTGGATTAATGTTATTAGTGGAGTCTACCAGGGTTCGGTGTTGGACCCACTGTTGTTTTCTATATTTATCAATGACTTGATAAGCATATCAGGTTTAATGTCCAAGTTTGCAGATGATACAAAGGTTGGTGGCAGAATAGTTAATGACAGTTTGCTACTGCAACAGGATCTAGAAAAGTTAGGCAGATAGGCTGAAAAATGGCAATTGAAGTTTAACATTGATAAATGCAAAGTACTGCATATGGGTAGCAATAACCCTAGAGTAACTTACCAACTGTGTAGTATTATATTCAGATAGTGGAGAATGAAAAAAACCTGGGGATAATTGTGGATTCAGACAAAATTCTCTGAGCAGTGCAGACAGGCTTCTAAGACAGCTCATGGGGATGGTCAGACCACATGTTGAGTACTGTATACAGGTCTGGAGGCCTCATTTTAGGAAAGATGTGGAGCTGCTGGAACGAGTACAGAGAAGGGCAACAAGATTGGTGACAGAAACAAAGGGATGCTCTTACCAAGAAAGGCTTCAGTTCTGCAAATTGCAGCATCTGGAGACTAGGCACCTGCATGTTGATTTGATCAAGGTGTTTAAGGCTTTGAATGGATTGAGCAAGCTCAATGCTGATGGAATTCTTCCTCTTGCTCAGATCACATATTTGAGAGGACACACATTCAAATTTGGGAAGGGCAAGTCTGCTTTAGTCAACAGGTGGTTGATTGCTGGAACAAATTTCCATCTGATATTGTTGTGGAAGTTGATGACTTAAATAAATTCAAGGAAGAACTACAAACTATTGGAGGGAATGAATAGGTGAAATGAGGAGTTTTCAGGTTTTTTTTTTTTTTTTTTTTTTTTGTTGATGCTGTATAAGCTTGCTTTCTTGCATCATTTGCCACTGCTAATGCTAATTTCGAAATTAATTTCCACATCTAATTGCTTCAGTAAGTTGCTGTAGTAAGGTGGTACTGTTCTTCAGGTAATCTGTGAGAATAATGCCCATCTCATCGCAGAAAACTGACAGTAAATCCTTCCCTGCAGATGGTTACACTCTAGCCTTTTTTTGGGAGTTGGTGATGATGGATGTTTTCATTGTTTTGAAATCTGTTTTGTTCCTGGGTCAAAGTGGTATATCTACGATTCACTCATATTCACCAATTGGGGAAAAAACAGACCAGGATTCTTGTCACACATGGTGATAAATTCAGTAGAACAGGCTGGCTTTTTTTTTCTGAAGTCACACAAGCAAGCGAGGAATCCATCCCACTGAGAAATATCATTGTTTATGCTTTCCACTAATGCATAACTTATCTCAATCTCAGTAACTATCTAATTGTTATCTGCCTCTCATTGAGGATCAGCTGTTCAGTTTTCTCCACAAATTCAGCAGTGTAAGATGTAGATGGCCACCCACTTCTTTCCTCATCATGGATGCTCTCCTAGCAGCATTTGAACTATCCCAGCCAATGTTTTACAACATAATAAGATGGACAGATATTCCCATCCACTGTAGACATCTCTTCATGGATCGTCCTTGGCTCTTTGCCTTGCTAAAACAATAATTTGATAATGGATCAATATTCAACTTTATCCATGATGCCACACATTCATCTCTGTAACAAAAGAAACATGAGTTAGAGTAATTAAATTTCTGGCATATATTACTAGATAAGCAAGCAATACAGTCAATACAATAACATTCATAGAATACATAGAAGAAGATTAGGAGAAAAACTTTTTGATACTCTGCTCTTAAGGTAATTGGGACAAAACTTATATCCAGACAAATAACAGTTGTCTAAAGTTCATAATTTGGAAGGGCACCTAAATTTGTGTTTTGGCTATCATTGCTTAACCTCTAGTGTCTTGCTGTGAAAAGCTGTTTTACTTATCTTTTTGTACAATAAAGATTTATTTATTATTTGAAAATTATCTCCTGAAACACTTATATATATGGATAGGCCCATATGCAAATATTTTGACTGCAGCTCACAAATTTAATAACTTCTACCCTGAAGGTAATTAAATAGAAGCTTTTGGTCTCTGTAAAAAAGAAGTTTAGAAACCACAATAACAGCCACTTCAAACTATTAAAAAATTTAAAAAATATAACACAGTCAGAAGATCACATAGGATTGAGAAGGTCATATCTTCTCAATTTGCTGGTGGTAGACAACAACAAGAGAAGGTAGGCTTGGTCTGAGACCAGTCTACGCAAGAATGCCTTATGTTAGGTATTACATGGTACTTAATTTTTAACTTTTGGCGAAGTTTCTAAAGTTTTTAAATTTTCGTATGATAATTTCCACATCTTTATTTCAAATATTTTGAACTATCTATGCTCGGGGGGTAATATACACAGATGCTGACATGCACATTTCCAGCATGGTTATAAAAGTGGCCCCTGAATCTTCTGCACTACTCAAATAACATTGTGAGCCACCACTACTCTAATCTCCAATGCAGTGAAAAAATGGTTAAAAATAATTTTTTAAAATTTTTCATGTTAACATCCCACCTAACCGAAGCATTTGGGACCAAGGATATTTCAGATAATTGATTTAAAATGGGACTCTGTTTGCAGTAGAAGAAAAAAAAAAAAAAAAAAAAAAAAAAAAAGACAGCCAAAAGACCGTATAAGTCCAGGTAAATCCAGAAAGTGATAAGATGAATCATTACAAAAACAACCTAAACTGCAGTTCATGCTTTGTCTCTAGTTTTGTGCATTGTTGTTAAAATGTCCAAAGAATATATATATAAAAATTTAAAGAACTAAAATCAGAAAAACTAGGTAGTCTGATATGTCTATGAAGAAATCCAATCAGGCTAGGTAGATTGCCTGTATTACATCAACCACAGTGTGATCAGGGGTGGCCAATCTTCCCGATATGGCTGGGATTGTCCCGATTTAGAACTTCAAGTCCCACTTCTTGATAATACTATAATTTGTCCCGATAAGAAAGGAAAATGTTAATTTATTGATTTTACATATTTTTAATTAATTCTTATTGGAATCTAATAGATGTGTTAAAAATTAATTATAATTTTTAATCTAAACAAAATGCCTTTAGACTCTAAAGTCATTTTGTTTGTCACTGAGTAATGAAGAAAAGAAAATGAGTGTTGATAAAAAATGGGTGCAATTTTTCTCAAAATTTCAGGAGGAAAATATGTCTCAAATTGTAAACTCCATATTAAGCATTCCACATTCAAATTCTTCATCAGAAAGAGTTGTCAGCTTAATGAAAACTTCTTGGCAGAAAGAGAGAAACCATCTTTTATTAGAAAATTTAGAAGCAGAACTTATAGTGAAAGAAAACTATAACATGTCCTGTTCAGAATTTAAAAACTTTTTAAAATATTCGGAAGGAGAAAAGATTTTAAAATTAGCAAAATCTAAAGAAAAATATATAAAGTAAAAGTAGTCTTCCTAGCTATTTTTAAAATAATTGTTATAAATACATATTAACAACAAATGTAACAAATAAATACTGTGATTGATTATTGAAAAAAAAATGTATTTCAATTGTAATTTTATATTTTTCTTTTACTTTTTGGAGGAAAAAATGCTATACTATACATTTCATTTCAAGTTGTTCCGCTTACCAGTTTTCAAAATATGGTTACCCTGAGTGTGATGCATAAAAAATTCTGTTAGAAAAAATAAAAATAATAAAAAGGTTAAAAACTGAGTGTTACATGACTTTTTATTTGCACAACTATTTTTTTTATCTATGCAGTGTGAATTTTTGGCCTAATTTTTTACAGTGAAGTTTTTATGCAATCAATCAAAGCAGTAATTAGTTATTATATTGGATTGATATTGAAAATGCTTTATATAAATAGAATCGCATTTTTCTTTGTGGTTTTTTTTTTTTTTTTTTGCATATAAATAAATATATATTAAATGGCAGTTCCTTTGATGTGAAATTATGGATAAAATTAAAAGTAAAAAAATTTAGGATGGCTGGAATTCTACTGTATTTGTATGAGATGCTAGCAGGGCCACTGGGTGCACTGTTATGTTAAGATGGCACAGTGCCCGTTGCGAGTTGAAGTCCATGTGCATTCCACAAAAAAATGCATGCCCCCATTATTAACTATTGTTCTGGTTTGTCTGCCACAACAGAACATTTATACCGAAGTTTTGAATTTCAGACTGCAGCAACTGTACAGAGTATAAATGTAAAGTTATTTTTCTTCCTTTTTTTATTTTGGATCCTCCAAATTTTAAATTAATATGGTTTTTCTGTTTTACAATTACTGTGATTATAATATTGCAAGCTTCTTAATGTCTCTTTTCTGTATATCCCAAAATATTTATAGTTTTGAAATGTTACCCTCCTTCTGGTATACAAATAATTGATGTGATTTTCTTCCACAGCAATTCATTAATATAATCTTTAACAAAGATCTCTCTTCAGACTGATATAGAATACAGTATACTGTTCAAATTAGTAATAATTGATGAGTTACACAATTAAAAACTTTTATCTTAACCATGTTATTGAACAAAAGTTTAATTGGGTGGCTGTGATTTAGTCCAGTTTGAAGCTTAAATATGCTTTTCATCCTCACACGTTTCTGAAATTATCTTTCAGGCCTTTTGCATTATATGACCCCAGGGGCTCACATCTGGTGAGTATGGCTTGGCACACCCAGGGTCCTGAGCTGGATATTTTTCTCTTTCTTGGTGATTTCCTTCTTGCTCTCTCAGGGTAGCTCAGAAATAATTTTGTTTGCCTGGTGCAGCAAAAGCCTCAGGCTAATCCTAGTATATATCCTAATCCTAGTATGAAACACTCTAGTAAATATTTGTGTCTATTGTTGTGTTTACTAATTGCCTTTTTTAAGAGGGGGTTTCAATAATATTAATGACTTTTTGTTATAGATTTAAAATCTATTTTAATTTTATATTTCTTTCATTTAATTTCTGCTGTTAGGCTCTCCCATCAGTTGTGAAGATGTTCAGTCCAGGAGTAAAGTCAGAGACGATGGACCTCGTGATATTATTGTAAGGGGACGTACCTTAATTGTCTACTGTGTAGGCATGAATACTTCCAATCCCCGGGAATTTATAACCTTACCTAAAGGCGAGAGTGAAAACTATTCGGAAATCTACACAAAAACGTAAGTGAAGTCAGTAATGAAAATAGCTTATGTGCACATTTCAATTTTGTTCATGCCGCTAAGAAAAAAGATTCTGTTACAGCAGGGGAGAATGTTTTGTTTATATTATGGCATAACCACATAGGTCAAAGAAGTTTACAACTGCTCATTTTGACAACAGTCATTAACCATATTTAGCAGTCATGTGAGCTAGAACTGCATTACCAAGTTAGAGTTGCCTTTTCAAGCTCAGATAAAGCAGAAGGAAATTGTTCTATAATCAACGTCAAATAATAAAATTATAAATTCAGAGTTCACTGATTGGTGGTATCCAGTTTAAGTTTCACACTATTGTATACTGCTGGCCAGGTTGGACCCTAGGCGTAGAGTCCTACTATGCAGGATTCCCCGCCTAGGGCCCAACAAGGGGCTCACTCAAGAAGAATTTCAGCTAAGGGTTATCCCCATTTAAAAATAGCCCTGTTAAATTTTATCAGACTTTATTTAACAAGGGGTTTGAATAATCCCAAAAAAAAATTAATAAGGGACTCATGTATGCACACCCTTAGCCCTAAGATAAACAACCTCATTTTATAATTTCTGAGAATATTCTGAGAGAAAATGAATGAGAAAAAGTGACTATTCTGAGATATTGAATTAGAATAAGAACTATCTTCTTTCATAAACACCTTTTGGAAAATTTTTAAAAATTAAAAAATCAGCGGCTTCAAGTTTTCAGTAATGAAATTAGATTCTAAATTAGATTCTTCAGTACTGCATATATTACAGCTGTATATATGTACTACGTATATGCAGCTAATATATTATAGCTTTTTACATTAAAATCCAATGTGTTCACAATGAAATACATAGTATGAGTCAGTATAGATTAGACAAAATTTTATAGTTTTTTTTATAGTCTGCAGCTGATGCATCCTTTTCTCGAAAACAGGAATTTTCCAGAAAAGGATGCATTTGAAAAAGAACTTTTCAAATTCTTTTAACCTTTCAGAGATTTAACTTATGGCTTGAAAATATGTATTTATTTGAATGCTTATTCCCCAAAGGATCAATCAAAGAAAAATTCTATTATTTCAAGTCCACATGCATCTATGGGGTAGTCACTAAAATATACATAATTTATTATTTGACTTGTTCTCCTTGTTGGATTTTTTTTACCCCATGAGGGGGTACTGGTACAAAGTGCATGGGTTGGTTGGTTGTGTCTAGTTACTATTATTATTATTACTGTTGGTTATGGAACTCTGACTATCCTACAAATGCTCAGAATCATGGCTTTCTGCAAGGTCCATGTAGTTCTGAAGTTCTCTTCTCTTCTCGGCGCCTCCGTAGCCAGGTGGGAAGGAGCAGCAGTGCGTAGCACACGCTTCTTGATTAAACCGGGGTTTGAGCCCGTCACCACCAAATACGGAGGATGCGGAAAGGTCAGGGAATGACCACCGCATATCCCCGGAGCAATATGGCCTTAGTTGCTAATGCTCTAAAAACCAAATAACAAACTTCTCTTCTCTTCTCTGGGAGGCCTATTGCTGCTAGGTTTTTATGGAGGCTCTTTGGCATCATGTCACACGGTTGACACAGTGATCACGATGGTCATTACTTATTCCATATTTCTTTGGTTTCCTGTCTTAGGTATGTGTAAGTCCTGACCTTTTTCCTCGTAGGTTTTCTGGAGGTTGCTGGTGTTGGGCACTGCTATGTCGATCAGGTAGCCATTTCCTTCTTGTTGATGAGGGCTCTGTCTGGCCTGTCATGTAGGATCATCTTGTCTATTATTATGGCATGGTCCCAGTATATCTTGTGAGTAGGGCATCATGTTACACAGTTGACATCTAGTGTGACCTGGAGATCGTACTTGCAATATATTATGCTTTCTTTGATCAAGTGGTATTTTTGTTCTACCTTCAATAATAATATTATTTGAAGCTAGCACAAAAATACTATAATAATAATAATGTATTATTATTATGTAAAATGGAGAAGCTCTTCCAGATCACAAAAAAAATACTTTCTTGATTGCAGTAGTGATACTGACATTATTCCAGCTTCCTCATTTTATGTTCCCTAATATGGCCATATGGCTTAAGAGTATTTAATAAATTACTCTGTTCCTGTCATCTCCAAATGTGCATACAGCTATCACCAGTTCCCAAACAGAAATGTGAATTATCAATAAAGATAACATGATACCATGCCTTTTCCCCAAGTGACACACACACACTGGTGTTCAGAGAAAGTGCATCACCCTTAAAATTGTAATTGTCATCCGAATAACGTAAGTATATGGCAATATTTTTTACAGATCGCGTAAGATTGACACGTGTAGGTGATAACGTAATATTGCATCAGCTGTTACTTTCAGCTATATAAACACACTCTGCAAGAATTGCAGTCATTCCTTGCTTGTGTCAGGAGGGCAAGTTACATGCAGTTGATGCCACGAAGAAAGAGTGCTATTGTTGTTTTACATGAGGAAGGATGTGCTTCCCGTCATATTGCTTATAGTGTCTTGTAATCAGTCGACAGTGAGTAGATTTCTTTACAAACTCAAGAATACTAGTTCTGCTGATAGGAAAAAAGGAACAGGAGCGAGTCTCTATGCCAAAACAGGACTGCATTTTGAAGCATTTGTTTTTTTAAAAACCGTAAAGCTTCTTTATCCGAGCTGAAAAGCGAATGGGTAGAACATACAGGAGTGATAGTAAGTGCAGTAACAATGCCTCTTCAAAAATGGACTTGTAGCCCGTCGTCCTAAGAAGAAACCCATCCTCACGCAAAAAATGAAAAAGGCCCGATTAATTTTTTCCATTTAAGATGGTAAACTGAAGCAAATTGAGGGCTTCTGTTAACATTTCAGTCATAATTGTCATGTTTACCAAAACTGTTGTGTAAAGGTTGCAAATGCTCATTTTGGAATATTTTGAGAGCACATGTCAAATATTACTTAGCTTTGCCTTAACTATTAATAAATATCTTTTGTTTATATTTCTATTTGTGATGCTAGTCATTAACGTAACATACCATCACAAAAAAAGGGTTAGAAATGCGAAATTCTTTGGTGATGCACTTTCTTTGAAAACCAGTGTATATATATGTATATGGCATATTCACTTACCTATGTATACGGCATATATATTAAAAATAATAAAACTATTAGTATTGCCTAACAATCAAATTCTAATAAATTTATTTTTTAATTTTCAGTAAATATTTTAATAATATTTGTTTTTTTCAAGTCTTTCAAATTAAAACCAGAAGGTATACTGTATTCACCTAAAAAATCCAGAGGGCATACAGCATATACCCACATATACCCTCCACTACAGCCCTGGCTGTAGTGGAGGGTATATGTGGGTATATACCTTGCAATTTCTGGAATGCCATAAGAGACATACAACACTGTGGACTGTGAGAATGCAGTTGCATTTCTCACAGTCATCTACTAATTGTGCTGCCCAACATAAGGGCGCCTCCATAGCCAGGTGGGAAGGAGCAGCAGTGCGTAGCACACGCTTCTTGATTAGACTGGGGTTCGAGCCCATCACCACCAAATACGGAGGATGCGAAAAGGTCAGGGAATGACCACCGCATATTCTCGGAGCAATATGGCCTTAGTTGCTAATGCTCCTGAAAACCAAATAACAACAACAACAACCCCAACATAAGATTAAACAGGAATAGTGCTATAATGTTAATGATTAAATCCATATATGTCGCTGTTAAGCATGCATGCAAATTTTCAAGTAAATCAGTCTGTTTTTTGTCAGTAGAGCAATTTCATTGATGAGCAGTGTACAGCTAGGCCTCGCATAACGCGAGTTCGATTAACGCGATATTCAGTTAACACTATTTGAAAAATTATACCACTTTACACGATGCAAATTTCAAGCTTACCGCGAGTCGTACGGTCAATAAACAAACGTTTGCCTGCTGCCCGCCTCGGTGTGTTCCATCAACCATCGGAAGAAGACGTGTTTGTCTCCTGCTAATAAAGTCAATGCAGACTTGCATTTAAAAATTCAAATTTTTAAATGAGCCAGATCAAAATGTTACCGCGAAGGGGATAACAGTAAAAGAATTAGATGAACTCTTTCGTATCACATAGAACCTCAAACAAAAGGTTTGATGTTCTCTGCGATCTTTATTTCGCCAGGGCCCAGAGAAGATTGTTGTCGGCTATCGGAAATTGATTGATGAAAAGAGAAAGTCAACACTGTTCAAATATTTTCACAACAGTCATTTCTTCATTGTGTATTTTATGTCAGAGGTTCCCAAACTTTCTCGGTTCACGGCGCCTTTAATGTCTCAGTAATTTTTTCAAGGTGCACCCAGATCAAAATAAATACCTAACAGTTTCGTTTAGTAGTTAGGTCCAAACAACTTAATAAGAAATGCTGAAACTGTGAACTACCTCGAGCTAGTAGTTCGCGCGGTGTCCGACAGATGTTGAGTATCGCTGTGTTTCCCTCAAATTTAAAATATTCTGCGGCACACAGTTTAAGAACCGCTGTTTTATGCAATAAATATTTAATTCCATAATTATTTTCATTATCTTTTACATTATATACAGTTAAAAAGTTATTTAAAAGGAATTTTATAAATTCTTTATGGACATTCCAGAAGGTCAAGGACCAATTCTAATTTTTCGTATTGGTTATTATATTCGATTAACGCATTTCCGTTTTGCGCGATGCGCTCGCGGGACGAATTAATCGCGTTAATTGAGGCCCGCCTGTATTTATACTTAAAAAGGAAGAATATAAAGTATGAGAGGATACTTAGCCATTTCAAAAACTGAAGACTGTCCTATAAACTACTTAATTAAATTTCTCTCTTCTTTGTATCTTTCACGTGTAGTCTTGGTCGTACAGAAATTTGCACTGAGAACACTCCTCAACCAGACTGTGATTGTGATCGTCAAGATGCTGGTTTAACAATCTTTTCTAAAGTTGCAATAAACATATCATCTCTTCAGGTGATCAGTAAGTATTAACTTAGTAGAACTTGAAAAAGCTTTGTGTTCAGAACTTAATTTAAAATGTTATATTTATTACACTATAGTGAAGCTTAATAAGGAAGACCACTACTCTAATTTCATGTTATACTGTAAAATCTCTGGACGTAACCTTATAATAAGGTTAGTTTTGTTTTTAGGTAATAAAGTAAAGCTAATAATGAAAAATAAAATTAATTACTGTATTAGTAGAATTAACCTGAAGCCAATTTAAGTTCAGTCCTCTTTGTAAGAATTAATTTTCAAGCTTATCCTGAGTTCTTTTATGAATTCAGCTAAACAACATATCTATTAATTATTTCATTCTAATGTGTGTCTTTTGGAGTCAAACTCCTCTGATTTGCATATCCAGAGTGAGCTTACAAATATCGATGTACGTGGTTAAACCTGAACCCTATTTCTCCTTTGCGAAGAAATGTATTTACCATGTGCTGACTAATTATCGTGGGGTGCAGACCATTACACTTTGCTCTGCTTGTACAGGTCCCTAATTAGATCTCAGCTGAATTATGGAGCACTTGTTTATGACTCTGCTAGAGAAAGTATCTTGGCCTGTCTTGCTCCCATCCAACACACTGCTCTTAGGATTGCCCTAGGTGCATACAGAACATCCCTAGTTCAAAGTCTGTATGTTGAGACCCACGAACCTCCCCTGAATATCAGAAGAAATATGTTATTGATGAACTACTGTGCTAAAATTAAAAGCCACCCCACACATCCTATTTGGCCACTACTACATGATCCTCAGTACATAATCCGCTATGCAAACAAACCAAGAACAATTCGGCCTACTGGTATCGATTCCAGAATCTGACAGAATGCTGGAATATTCAATTTCATGATGTTCTCAGAGACTTAAGAGATCCAGATCCTCCGTGGATTACCTTCACACCTTCTTGTGATGATTACTTTGAGCAGTGGGGGAAAGGTGCTATATCAGATATCAACATCCAACAGCTACATCTTGTCCATACACAGAATTATTGCCACTTTTCTAAGATCTACACTGATGGTTCTAAGTCTGGTAATAAAGTGGGAGCAGCTGCTGTTTTCCCTAATAGAACTATTTCACTTACACTTCCTGCAGAATGCAGCAGTTATATTGCTGAGCTTCATGGCATTAAGCTTGCCTTGGAGTATATTTCACTCCTATCAATCAATAAAAGCATCATATATACAGATTCCAAAAGTGCTCTCTCAGCTCTCAAAAACAAGACACCTCACAATCCTTTGTTAAAACTCATAAGACGTGCGCTGATACATCTTCACGAACATCAGCAAACTGTTGTCTTCTCTTGGATCCCAGGGCACAGTGGTATTAAAGGAAATGAATGCACAGATAATGCTGCAAAACATTCCCTCCAGCATAACTTCAACAAATGATCTTGTCCCGTATACCGATTGTAGATGCAATATCCAGAGAAAATGTATGGAACAGTAGGCACTTAGTGGAGAAATCAAACACAGAACAAGCTGTTTCAGCTGAAACCTGAACCACAATTATTGAATTTGAGCCTGCGTAAAAATAGAAAAGAAGTAATAATCCTAGCCAGAAGCCGAATAGGCCATACTCACTTCACTCATCTGTTTCTACTCACAGGAAACGATCCTCCACAGTGTTCGCACTGCTTGCAACCACTGACAGTAAAGCATATACTCATTGAATGTAGCTTGTTTAACAATGCCCAACAGTGTATTTTCAAGCTCCTTGTCAAATTTACAAGAATCGTTGTCACTCAGCCGCATCATAGGTAACAATGCAAATCTCTCCGAATTCTTTTTGTACCTAAAACAAATTCAAATGTATAATCAATTTTAACTGCTCCCAGAGCAGTCATCACATACAACTTCACTACCTTTGGTAGGCGCAACATGGCCAAAGTAGCCTTTTTGCCAGAAACTCCCATAACAACAACAAACCCAGATCTCTCCAAATGAGTGAGAGATGGTGATGTATTTTGCCAACTAAGCTGTCCCGGAACACCAGAGCACTCCACCTAGGTGCAATATTTACCATAGTCTGCACAGTTGCCAGATATAAGTCCTGTCAAGAATCTATGGTATCATCTGAGAGAGGCCTCAACAGCCCAGAGACATCTTTACACAACTAGTTGAATCCATGCCACATAGGACTGCTGCTGTCATTGCTACTAAAGCTGGACCTACAGTGGCAGACAAAAAACTGCACCTCCTTAAAAAAAGGTAACATTTGTAGTGAAAAAATATAAGATATTGTTTGATTACTGTCATTTTGTTTGTCGCAAAGCATAGGTATTGCATCAGATAATGCTTCTATTGCATCTGACAGTAATTGCAAGGTATTTCATCAGCCGTTTCTATAAATACAGCGTTGGAAGGGTATACATGCTCATTAGTATCCTGTTTTTCAGAGGTGTAAGATAGCTCCATATGTTCAGTTGACACCAAGAAAAAAAAGCATAGCTGTTGCTGTGTCCCAGGCAGAGCTTTCTATGTGTACTATCACTGATAAAATAGGCTGCCACCAGTCAACAGTATCCCAGGTCCTGAAATTAAAGCATGAAACTGGTGATGTGAAGAGAAGACCTGGATCGGGTTGTAAGAGAGTGACTACACCTTCCCAAGATTGATATTTGAAATGGCTATGCCTTCGTAATCACCATGCTAGTGCTCCTAATCTAAAACTAGACTTTGAGATGGCCTCTAGTGTTGAAACAAATGCACGAACTATCCAAAGACTGCTTTCGGAATGTGGTCTGCATGCCTATTGGCCCAAGAAGAAACCTTTGTTGACCCAACAAATGAGGAAGAAGTAACTTGCTTGGGCTAAAATGCATGTTTCGTGGACAAAAGAGCAATGGGACACAGTAATATTTTCTGATGAATCGAAAAAAAATTCAACTTGCATGGCGCAGATAGGAAGCAGTATGTCAAAAGACGAAAGTCGGAGGCATACCATCCTGACTGCATAACACCAACTGTATAGTTGTCCACTGGTCCGATGGTCTGGGGATGCATAACAAGCAAAGGGGTGGGGCGAATTAAGTTTATTAATTGAACGGTGATTGCAGAAACCTACACCATCTTGGAGGACTGCCTGAAACCCGTTATTACGGATCTCCACACAGATGTCCAAAACTGCATTTTTCAACAGGACTCAGCACCTTACCACACAGCAAAATTGGTAAGTTTTATGCTATTTAGATTTAATGATTAGTTTGTCTTCTTGCCTCACAAGGCTTAAAACACACACCAATGTTTTCCCTTGATTTTCTCCCTTAAGGTGCAGTCATACCTCAGAAATGCCGGCATTACAGTGTTGGACTTTCCCGGCAACAGTCCACATTTGAACCCTATTGAAAATTGCTGGTACATAATGTCATTTAAAATTGCTCAGAAGAAGCCAACAAGTAAGATTTAGCTGCAGGAGAGCATTGAAAGGGTGTGGTACCATGAAATTCAGCAACCGTACATCCAGAAGTTGATTAACTATGATATGCTAGATTGTTGCAAGGCTATAATTGCAGCTCTAGGAGGAACAACAAAATACTGAGGACTTATTTTGCTGAGTTACAGTACATAATCCTATTACGTTAACTTGTCATTTCAGTTTGTACACGTAACTGCAATAAAATGTATGTTTGGTTGTCATGATTGCCATTTTCATTAATTATGCATTTTACCCTATGGGAAGATATTTACGGCAATTAGTATATCACATAATCTTTTTATTAGATTTCATGCACAGAGATATATATCCCATCTAACAAATGTATTTCGAACATTCCTGGAACCCACAGTGCAGCACAAAACACATTGCTTGCAAAATTCACAAGTGATGCATTTTTTTTGTCTGCCACTGTATGTGCTGTTAGGTACATTGTCTAATATTTTAGTTGAATAGTGTATGCATCTGATTAAGCAAAGAAATTTAGTGTAGCTAATTAATTCCAAATAGATTCTTCAAGTTGTTTGTTTTTCTCCACTTAAAGAGTGTATTATGCTTAAATATATGTATCTGTTTGCTTTTTATTACACATTTTTATTCTTCATTTTTCTGCAGCTAATGATTTCACCTTCAGCTATACTTACTATGGTCACCAGGTAGCTTATGGAACAGCAGGAGATTGTTATACTAGCACATATTGTCCACAAGGAAGGTTCTCCATTAATCTTCAGGACACTGGATTAATAGTATCTCCACACACAAGGTGGCAAATGGATGGCCCTGAATTCTCAATTAAAATGGAGAGGTTAGAGGTACGTTAGCTTTAGTTACATGGAAATGTCTGGTGGGTTGCAAAAATTTCCAAGAATTTAAAATATAAATATACAGTAATTGAATAACAATTGTCTTATTTAATAAGTACAATTGATAACATATGTATATATTCAGCATTCAAGTAAAAGATTCAGGATTATGGGAGCTATAAAACATATATGTTACACTAGTTGGCAAAACTAGTGTATAGATATTTTAATCAATAACTGACTTGTACATAAATTCACAAAAGCCTCAGTTGTATATGCAACTAAAAGGAAACTAAATTTGCTACATCAGTTTCACATTGTGAAGCAAGCCATCATGAGTTTCCTCTTGCCTTAAAATAATTGCATAAATTACAAATAAACTTTGTAAATAAAATTTTAAATAAACAAATAATTATTTAAATGAAATTGTGAATATTTCCTTTGTTCCAATTTCCCTTGTTTCCATAGTTCCCTATGGAGAAACATTACATGTTTCTCCTTATGGAACAGTGCTGTTTATTTAAAGTACAAGACTGAGGAAAATTGTTGTGACTTCCTTCAGAGTTTGATATTGATTCTAAACTGCTTCAGGAATTTATTCTAGTTGTAAAAATTACAATAGTACTATCAGATATTAAATTTAATATTATCATGCATCAGACGTGTTACCTGTCATCAGGCATGATAATCAGTACTTTAATATCGTGAATATAATGCATGATAATATTAAGTTGTAAAGAGTTTAGAATCTAACTCTGTTGCTTTCCTTTTTCCTAACTCTTTGCTCTAAAAATCGATGCTCTTTCATCTTTTCATCAATATGCACCACTTATACCCTTAAACTCCCATACTGCACTGTCACAGAGTGGCTTAGAATTACAACCAAAGAAATTCTTCCCTAACAGAATCCAGACATTAATTTCACTATGGAAGACCTGTATTGTAGGAGGAGGAGTCTTTGTTGGAAAATGAGGTTCCTTACCACAGTTTTAAATAATTTCAAATGTTTTAACTTTTGTTTTTTATTTGAACCTCCCTTTGTAATAATATGGCATTATTGTGACTAATGCTAATTAGTAAGTGGTTTTAATAAAATATAATGAGAGCTGTTACAAATATTATATAACAAGTGTTATAGAAAAAACAAGTGCTTGACAGTAAAGATGTTCAAAACAAATACATCAGTGTGACTAATGTAAAATCTTAGGTTCTGTCTCTCAACTAAAGTTCACAATTACATTTTTACATTCTGTGTGGAGTCCTCTCATCAGGCAGGTTATTACAGTTGCAGTGACAAAAAACAAAATAATAATGGGCAGATAATTACAAAATTTCTTTCTTTTTTTTTTTTTTTGTTATTCTAGGTACATAAGTCTGTAACAACCTTCCTTTTTGGCCTGAGTCCATGTAGAATATAGAAAGATTACCCCATAATTTGATGGTTTGGTTCAGTTGAGAAACTACACTTAGGATTTTACATTGATTATCTAATTTAATTGTATTAGTTACCTAATATATGTACTGTCAATTAACTGAATATTAATTTGTATAATTGATGCAGAGTAAAGGGTGTGTTTTTTATATATATATATACTCTCTTTCTCCCTCACTTTAATTTTTTTTAAGTGGTTGCATGATGTATATAGTCTTGGGAGAGAAAAAAAAACAAATCCTCGGCATAATTTTAAATATATTTTAATATATATTTTTCTTTCTTTCTTTCAGAACAATAGGGTCATACAAGGCAAGTGTGGGGGTCAGTGCAGTACATGTACACCCAATTCTATGCATGGATTATTGCTGGATGTTGCACCTCCTTGAGGGAGGTAAGTAATTAGTCCATTTCATTTCTGTTATTTAAAGTAATGAATATTGGTCATTATATAATTAAAAAGGAGTCCAGTCTAGCAGTTATTCCTCTGGCTTGTATGTTTCTAAAAATATTATTAAATATTTTATAATAAATGCAGAGAATAAAAGTATTATGAAATTCTACAAGATACTAGCAAGATTCAACAAAGAACAATATATGATGAAAAAAAAAAAAAAAAAATGAGATATAATCAACAGTATTAGCAGTAGAGGAAACTTAACATGATTTAAAAAAAAAAAAAAACCAGTACTAGAGTATTCTAGAAGCTTCAATTTAACAGGAACAATAAATAGTGTAAGTTTGGGGGGGAGAAAATCCACCAGGTACAGGAGGGGAAAAAAATAAGAAAAATCAATCTTGGAGGCTAAAAATAGATATGTTGCTGAATAAAATCTGAAAGGCTCTTCCTTTCTCGTCAGTAGCAACTAATAATTATTTTAATTAGAACAGGCACAAATATACAATGAAAATTTAAATAGAGTCAAGCCTCCCAAATCTGGCAACCTTGGGATTTGATCTGTGGCTGGATTTTAGAACTTGCCTGAGAACTAAATACTGCAACTTATTGTATATGGTACCCATTATTACAGTATACTAATTGGGCCCACACAGCCTACTTAATAAGGGTTTAATATACATATAGCATAAGTTACATTTCAAATTTGGAGTTTTCTTCTAATCTGCCACTTGGCTGCTCATTTAGACTGGATACATCCATTCTCCACTGGACACAAACTTGCTGATGGAACTAAATAGTTTCAAAACCAGTCAGCAGTGCCTTAATTTATTAATGGTTAACATATTTGTTGAATTGGGTGATGCGATCCAATTAAAAGTTATATTTAGTTACTTTAGGTTGACTAAATGGGTAAATGTAGTTGTTTCTAAGTCTTTATGAAGTGTAAGCACTGTTGCCAGATGGCAGACTGAAAAACGTAATGCAGAGAAGCATTATTGATGAAGCTATTTCAAATTTTGCATTATGCTGGATTGAGGTAGTTCGCTGTTTTTTGGTATACATAAAATAAAATTATTTTCTCTTCAAAAATATATGCATACTTGATGAACCACTGCCAAAAGTTTCACACAATAGCTTCAGTGAAGTTGTTCTACTGTTGAATTTCTCTAACAATGCAGTCTTTTTCTTTTCCACAATAGATAAATGATTTGTGTCTGCATTTTAAACCACCACAATCCTCTGAGCCATTCTCTTTTATTTCAAATGGCAGGCAAATGAAAGTTGCTGTGTGTTAATGTTATCTACAAACTTGACAATCCAAATTATTTATTGAATGTGTTACATCAGTATAAACTCAGAAATTCGTACGATTAATCCAATTACTATAAACAAGATTTGACAATGAGTTGCAAATCTTGTTCACAAGTAGTAGCAGGCAATCCCACGGCCTTCAACAAATTTCCCAGTATAGTTTCAGTGTGGTAAAAACTTTTATTGTTCTCAGGTGAAATATCCACTCTGCACAATCAACTCTAACATGCTGCTCAGAGAAATGGCTAAACTGAGAAATAAATTTTACCAATTCTTAGGTAACAGATGGTGCTGGATCAAGAAATTCCTTAAACTTCAGAGGTTCAAATGTAGTCATATGAAGATATCTTTGCTTTTCCAAGATTTTTCAATTTCTATGACATTTACAGCGGTATGACCATTATAGTATAAGGAACCATATTCTAGGGTCCAACGACACTTTTGCCTTTATATGACCTTTTCAATTTTTACCATTATTAACAACAGTCTATTTATTCTTTCATTGTTTGTAACTTTTTGCAACAAAGGAAGATCTTTGGAAATATCAGCTACCTTCAGATTTTATTAAGCAACGTACCTGATCTCTCTCCACAAAACTTGATTTTGTTTTTCTACTTATCAAACCTGATACTGGTCTAAAAGACATTTGTTGGCTAAAGCCTCAGAGTATGAAGAAGTTTATTTATGCATTGGTTAATACACACATCATTTATACCACCCAGGTAGCTTTAATGCATTGTTTTAATTATATTTCATAATGTGATACCTTCATGAGTTGCCAAGGTATTGTACTACCTCAAATAAGTGGACGCCTCCGTAGCCAGGTGGGAAGGAGCAGCAGTGCGTAGCACACATGCTTCTTGATTAGACTGGGGTTTGAACCCGTCACCACCAAATACGGAGGATGTGGAAAGGTCAAGGAATGACCACCGCATATCCCGGAGCAATATGGCCTCAGTTGCTAATGCTCCTAAAAACCAAATAACAACAAACCTCAAATAAGTAACGCTTCATCTGTGGAGAAGACTATTGTTACTTATTCTTGGTGGATAACAATTGACCTTCAGAATGTTGTTGTTGCAATAGTGACAACTAGATTGTCACTATTGTAACAACAGGGTACCTGCCCACCCACTAATAGAAGCCAATAAGCTTCGAAACGGTGCCGTCCGGGTGGTGGTATCTGCCGAGAATAAGCAACAGTAGTCTTCTCCTTAGGTGAAGCGTTACTTATTCGAGGTAGTGCAATACCATGGCAATTCGTTGTGATGGTATTCACAATATGAGAGGCCCTGGGTGCCAAGCGTATTTCGAGACCAAGCGATATTTGTGAGATTCTTAAAGTGCTCTTCCAAGGCAATTAAAGTTATTTTTAAGTTCGTATATTTCTCTAAAGCTTTATTTTTTTAAAACCGTTCTACCCTTGAAAAGCCACAAGTTAGAACACAGAAAGGAAAGCCACCTTTCTTTTTTATCCATATTTCTAGGTCACTAACCAACTAACACTTTAACTGCTTGGCCTCCTAGCGGCACTGCTCCTGCCTCCCCATGGTGGGGCCGGAAATCTCGGCAGGTAAGTCCTCTTGTCAGGGGCTAAAAGGAGCAAACATGGCAAACACAGACCATCAGGATATTGAGAACGATAATCCAAAGAGACAAAAGACTGATCAGATGGAGCAACCTTGCCCATCCACTCTCTTACTAGTCAGCCATGAATAAATTGTCTCCGTTTGTCATACAAAAACATCTGGAGGGTATTGCAGGATCTCCCAAGATGGTGAAGAGACTGCAATCAGGAGACTTACTAGTAGAAACCACCAACCAGACATTCTGAGAAGCTGTTACAACTTACAAGCTTTGCTGGCATTCCAGTTAAAATATCTCTACACACAAACCTAAATTCATCTAAGGGTGTGATATCCAGTTGGGACTTATTAAACGTCACCGAGGAAGAAGAAATAACCCAAGAGCTGCAGGGACAACATGTAATTGAAGCAAGACGAATAATGGTTAAAAAAGATAATCAACTTACACCTACAATAAATACTATTCTCACCTTCAATACACCCAACTTACCCTCCTCTGTAAAAGCAGGTTATTTATTTTGCCGCATCTGCCCTTACATTCCAAACCCTTTAAGGTGTTACAAATGCCAAAAGTATGGCCACTCACAAACTGTATGCAGAGGAGTTCCTGTCTGCCCCAATTGTGGATCCTCAGATCACATACAAAGTAACTGTACAGCTACAAAAATGACCTGCCCAAATTGCAAAGGTGACCATCCTGCATGTTCTAAGACATGTGAAAAGTGGAAAACCGAGAAAAAAATAGTAAAATGCAAGGTTGAGAACAAAGTCAGTTACCCAGAAGTGAGAAAATTAGTTGCTCCTACTATAACCAAAAATATGACCTATGCCAATGCTGTAAAAAAATATCAGACAGTCTCCACTCAAACTGATGTAACAGTTTCCACTAACAATTCAATTTCTGATTGGGCTAGAAATGTTCTTTCTAAGCAACAATCCAAGTTCTCTGACCGGGCAAATAATACTCCTCTGACAATACCAGCGGCATCTCCTACTCCAGTCATAGATATCATATCTCATAGTTCAACAAACGTAAATGTAGCGAAAAATTTTCAGGACACAACCATGGACACAGATGGCACATCCATACAGGAAGATCCCCTTCTAGAAATCCATGCAGAAGAAGAAATGGACACAGGTCGGCCAGTTTTCTCCAAAAAAGATAAACCTAAATTGGAACGTCATAAGCCAGTAACCTTCAAAAAGCTGTCAGATACAACTCCATCAATTAAACATAAATAATGCCTTGTATTTTACAATGGAACTGCAGTGGCTTTCATTGCAACACAGATGATATCCGTGATCTAATTAACCAATATTCTCCAGTTGCCCTTTGTCTTCAGGAAACTTACCTAACCCTGCAAATTTCTCCTTCAATAAAGAACTGTTGTCTTTATCAAAGAGATCATAATACAGCAAATGCTGCCCATGATGGTGTAGCAATCCTGATAAATTCAAAGATCCCAACTAAACATATTCCACTTCAAACTGAAATAGAAGCTGTTGCTGTTCATATAACTCTCCATATTTCAATAACACTTGTCTCAATATACCTTACTGTCTTACTGTTTAAAATTATACCTTACTTGTCTTACTGTTTAAAAGATCTTGAAGATCTCTTCATACAGATACCTCCAACTCTGTATATTAGGGGATTTTAACGGGCACCACCCCTTGACACATGTGGTCGACTCATTGAAAGCTTTCTAGAGTCACAAAACCTCACCATACTCAATACTGGTGCACACACTCACATACAACTCACAACTGGACACACCTCAGCTATAGATCTCTCAATTTGTTCTCCAATACTCTTTCCAACCATAGAGTGGTACGTTTTAAATGATCCTATGGGCAGTGACCACTTTCCAATCATATGCAATTTTTTAATATCACACTCCTTCAAACAAACTCCGCAGGAAATGGAAATTTGTTCGTGCAAACTGGGCAGAATTTCTATCATCAATCTCTCTTGACGAGGAAAAAATCCAGCTCCAGAATATTGATAATGTAACAGATTACATCACATCTCCTAAAAGTGGCCAAGGACACAATACCACTATTAAATCCCCCCCTGGTCGCAAGCATTATAATTACTGGTGGAATGACGAATGCACAAAAGCAAAGAAAGCAAAAATTAAAGCCTGTAATTTTTTTCGGCAATGTCCAACCACAATCAACCTCATTAATTACAAGAAACTTAAGGCAAAAGCACGTTTTACACAAAGGCAAGCCAAGAAAGATTCCTGGATTCATTTTGCATTGACCTTTAACAGAAACACTGATCCCAAAATTATATGAAAAAAAATTAGACAGTTATCTGGTAAGTTTCCTACCATACCTTCTCTAATCCTCTCCTGGAAAGGGCAAGACCTATCCAGTTCCTTAGATATTGCTAATGCTTTGGGCAATACTTTTGCTGAAATATCAGCAGCATCAGCATATTCTACATCATTCCAGTGAATTAAAAACACTAAAGAAAAGAATGCCATAAACTTTCAGACTGCCCGCCTTCTTCCATAAAACAAACCTCTGCAATACTCTGAACTTTTGTATGCCATTAGAACAGCCCACAATGGTGCTGCCGGGCCAGATGGGATTTATTATGTCATGCTACATCTCGATGACAAAGCTTTATGCCTGCTCCTGGTTTTTTACAATTGTATATTTTTAGAACATGTTTTTCCAGCTTCTTGGCATCACTCTACTGTTTTGGCATTCCTAAAACCTGGGAAAGATCCAACTAATCCCTATAGCTATAGACCAATATCTCTCTCCCCTAAGCTGCCTGAGCAAAATCCCTGAAAAAATCTTCCACAGAAGACTCATATGGATCACTGAGTCACAACATCTAATGATCCATAGCCAATATGGCTTTCCTAAAAATAGGTCATGCTTAGATCTTATGGTCAAGGCTGAATTCGCCATTCGAAATGCCTTTGTTAAACATGAACATCTTGTTTTTTTTTTTTTTTTTTTGATTTGGTAGTTGTTGGCGCATCGGCTTCTGTGGCCATATTGCACCTCCCAAGGTTTTTGCAGTACTTTGATCCAAGCCCGAGGCGGGAATCGAACCCGCAACCTTTGGGTTGCCGGGCAGGTACTTTACCCACTCGGCTAGCCCGGTCGGTAGAACATCTTGTAATGGTTTCAATAGATATTGAGAAGGCTTTTGACACCACCTGGCGGCATGGCATACTTAGTGATCTTTACTCTCTTGGTCTGTGAGGCAACCTTCCTATGTACTAGATCGTTTTAAGTTCAGTACCCAGAATCATCTGTCCAGGTGACTGATGCTTCTGGGTAGCCAAGAGGCCAGAACAGAACACACACACAAACCTACGTCACACACATCTGGCCCGTTTGTAGTGATACTGTTCTTCGCAGAGATAAGAGGCGGAGATGAACTCACGTTCTAGGAGCCGCCCTTTACAAAAACACATGTCCATCCCTCTCCAAAACGTTCATACAGGAAGGAGTACCACAGGGATCAGTACTGAGTGCCACTCTGTTTGCTCTTAGAATAGATTCCATCACCAATCAGCTTCCAAATACAGTTGAGACCTACCTTTATGCAGATGATCTTTCCATCTTCTGCCATTCCCAAAACATGAGGTCTATAGAACGGCAGCTCCAGATATCACTTAATAAAATACAACAGTGGGCCAGCCTCAATGGCTATCGACTCTCGCAGCAGAAAACAGTTGCCATCCATTTTTGTAGACAGCGCAAACTTCATCTGGATCCTGAACTTCAAATTTATGTCTCCATCCCAGTCACTAATAGCATCAGATTTCTAGGATTAACCCTTGATAACAAGTTAAATTTTAGAGACCATATTAAAAATGTACGTATTTCCTATCTAAAAAAAAAAGTTAAATATACTCGGAGCTTTATCCTCCCAAACATGGGGCGCAGATCATACCTCTCTGCTTCGGCTATATCGGGCATTAATCAGATCCCGTCTTGATTATGGAGCTCCCATCTATGATTCAGCCAGATTGAGTGCATTGCGCTGGCTTGATCCAATTCAACACAGTGCTTTGAGACTTTCACTCGGTGCTTTCAGAACATCACCAGTACATAGTCTCTACATTGATGCCCATGAACCCCCACTAACTTTACATAGGAAAACACTGTTATTGAAGTATGCTGTCAAGATACAAAGCTGTGCCATGCATCCGACTCAGTCATACCTGTTCAATCTACCATTAGAAAACCTTTTCAGAAATAAACCAAGCATAGTAAAGCCAGCTGGTCTTTGCCTTCTTGAACTGATGCAAATTTGGCATGTTTCCATCCATTCCATACAACAGGTAACAACTTGTACTCAACCACCATGGGTTCCACCTCCTATACCGACCTGTGACACTTACCTCTCTCAAGGGGGAAAGAACATTTTACAAATATCAAACAACTTCACAAAGCTCACACTCAAAGATACATTGACTTTTCTCCAATTTATACAGACGGCTCTAAATCTAATTCAAACATTGGAGCAGCTGCAGTGTTTCCAAATACCGTTATTTCAGCATCCCTGCCATCTGAATTCAGTATCTTCTCAGCTGAATTATATGCAATCAAACTAGCTTTACAAAATCTCTCTTCTGACTGTGCTTTAAAATCTGTTATTTACACTGATTCCCTTAACTCAATCTTGGCTTTATGTAACTCCTTAGATAAAGTACACCCTGTTCTAGATGAAATAAAAAGCATATTACTACAAATTGAAGAACGCCATCAACTGGTCACCTTCTGCTGGATTCCAGCTCATTCTGACATTTTGGGCAATGAACTGGCTGATAAAGCTGCAAAAAATCCAACTACCTTAGACTTAACTAATATCCCTATTCTGCCATCAGACTATGCATTAACCATTCAGGCTGCATGCCTGTCAAAATGGACAGCAATATGGCACTCTCCAATTAATAATAAACTCTTTCAATTTAAACTCTTTCAATTTAATTTAAGTAGTCCTTCAAAGGGTAAGAATAGGTCATACTTACTGATCCACCTTTATTTACTCACAGGGAATGATCTGCCAGTGTCCACGTTGTAATATAAATTTGAGTATTAAACACATTCTCATTGACTGCCCTTACTATGAACAAGACAGAACTTCAACCCTGCTATCACTGGTTAATCTTGGTAGACCAAGAACTTTAGAGAATCTCATTGGAGATGATGCAGATATTTCCAAATTTTTCAACTTCTTAAAGCAAACTGGACTTTTTAATCAATTCTGAATTTATGAAACTTTCTCATTTCTTTTTATAATAAATGAATAGGTGCATTATAGCCAAAGTAGCTTATGTGCCATCAAACCCCCATATGTTTTTTAAAATAATTATATGAGGTGTGGCAATAACGTTTACAGACTGGTGCAATAAAAAGAATACAAAGTGAAGGAGCTCAAAAATGGTTTTATTTTATTCAAAGTAATCACCACCTTATTGAATGCACTTATTATACCATTCTAAAAGTTTCTGAAAAGAGTCGGGGAAGGCATCCAAAGGGATTATGTCCAGTTCAAAGGTACATTTTTCTTTGTCCTTAACATCCTGAAATCTCTTTCCTTTAAGGGCAGTTTTCACATTGGGAAAGAGGAAGAAGTCTCCTGGTGCTAGGTCAGGAGAGTACAGTGAATGGTTGATCTGTACAATGCCACATTTCATCAGAAATGTCTTCACAACAAGTGTAGAATGGGTGGGCATTGTTGTGCAACAAGAACCAGCTGACTTTCTCACAAAATTGCAGCCTCACTTGGGAAATGCACTTCAATAGGCTTTAAAGCACCTCTGCATAAAAACCAGCATTCTCTCTCTCTTCCCCCCACTTCAGGTACAAATTCCTTGTGAATCCGTTTTCAAAAAACACAATGAGCATAGTCTTAGGTTGATTGAACGTTTTGTTTACACATTCAATCAGCATAACTGATTGAATGTTTCAATCAGTTATGCTGATTGAAACGTTTTGGGCCTTGGTAATGATTTTGAAGTCTACTGGATGCTCTGATGTTTTGGTCTGTGGGTTGAACTGAAACCCATTTCCAGTGACAGTAGTACAGTTCAGGAAATTAAGGTTGTCTTGACAAGTCTGGATGAAGTCTTCGCATGATGACACTCTTCGTTGCTTCTGCTCATCTATGAGGCTGTGCAGCATAAATTTTTCAGACCTTTCTTTTTCCTGAATATTCATGCAGAATTTGACAAATCATCTCCTTATTCATATCCAACTCAACATTCTGTAGGTCAAATGACAATTTCTTTCCACAATTTCCTGAACTTTTGCAACTCTGTCCTCATTTTGAGAGGTTGACAAGACACCCACTTCTTGGGTTATCATTAATGTCCTTGCATCTGTCTTTGAATTGCTTATGCCATTTAAACAACACTAGTATGGCTTAAATGATTCATCACCATATACACACAGTTTATACATTTCTATTAAAGAGTTTCCCAGTTAAAGAAAAATTTGATATTTGTTTGTTTCTCCATTGCAAAATTGTGACACAACATTTTTAATTGGTTGTTACTTGCAAACTGTCAGTCTGCTGGACAATCTCTGTGCCACCATCTCTTGGAGGAAGTTTGAACTACAATGTACCATTTCAGTTTATTTTCAAATTAGTAATACTTTATTTTTCACCTCCCTTAACTAATACTGACCTTCAGTATTAGTTAAGGGAGTCGCATTTGATCTGCCTTAGATCAAATGTAACTGCAGCAGCAGCATCAGTCTAAGAACTTTATTGCCACACCTCATATATTTACCAAAATTGTTTATAAATACAATGTTGTGATTAAATAAATAATAATATACACCATTAAACTTTTTTTCTTTTTTTTTTTTTTGCAGAACAACTGGAGTTTTTCCTATAGAGGTGTAGAACTAAAGCAACACAACTTCCATCACAGTATTTGACCTCTTCTCATTTCTGATGTCATCTGTAAATAGCATCTCATCTTCAACTTGTAGCATGTACTGTGTGCATGCTCTATAGGAAAATTTGCATTTCTGCAAATTTTCATTCATCAAAAACCGGCCACACACCCAAGTGTTCCCAGAGCCAAACCTGTTAATAAAGTTTAGGATGGTTAAGGCAGAATATCTAACAACTACAGTTCTAAAAGTAAAACTTATACTGCATTTACTTTGATCATGATTTTACCTTAAAAATGGTAGAGTAATTCTACTATTGTCGATTATAACTGATTAACATAATTAAATAAATTAATATAATTTTCTGCAGTGATATTTTTCTGGAAGTTAAATATTCTGCCTTTGCCACTATATGTTTTGTACTTAAATGCCAGAAAGAGATTAGAATTTTACCTTATGAATTAGGCATTATTCGATTTTTTTTCTCAAAGTACAGCTTGTTATAAATACTCATGTAAGTAATTGAAAGAGCATGCTTCTTATGCGATAATCCCTTTGTATTTTAATTGAATAGCAAAACTTTCTCTTTTTATTGTTTTGTGCCAACATTTTCCTTCTTCCTAGCAATGCAAGACAAATATTGTATATTATTTCATTTAATCTCATGCATTAACGGAACTTATAAATATTAATCAGTCAATACAGTCAAACTTTGAAATTCAAGAGATGATGAAACATGCAGTTTAGTAGTGAAAGTTATTTGTTTACGATTTTGAGAAAAAATCTACAGCTTTCTGATACCTGTCTTCCAGTAATTCCATACGATACTTTATTTTAGTTTGAATATTAATTTATTAAATATTTAAATTATAAACTCTTATGATTCCCAGAATTACAGATATCAGTGCAGTCAAAAATTAAGTAATGTGAAAAACTTTAAGCAGCATCTTAGCAATGAAATCTGGCATAGTGTTTATTATAATTTATAGACAAGAATTATTATTTAGGTCAAAAAATGTTTGCTAAGAGCATTTCATAATTAGATATTATTTATAATGATAAAATGGAAGTCTATTTTTCAGCCTATACTCTTGCTCCTTCCCTCCCAACATAGCTGTACAGCTCATAATTTTGATTTTTTATTAATCATAAATCCTAAATTATTGGCAGTATTATCAAAGAAATTCATGCTATCAAATATATAAAAAATACTATATGCCAGAAATAATTAACCAAAGAGATTATTCTTCAGATTATTTCAATTATGTTGTTAGTAATACTGTATGTATGCATAATAATCTAAAATATATTCCAATAATTAAGTAAGGACATCTTGAATGGATATAGATTAATATATAGTTTGTTTCAGATTTAGTATTTTAAAAATATTACAAGTTATATATACAAAATATTACTGAATTTTAGCAAATATTTTCGAACACCAAGAACTTTTATTCTCTTTTAGCTGCTCTCATTCTTCATCACCAATCAATAAATCGAGAAAGTTCACTAATGACAGGGTAATATTGCATTGTAATATACTGTTGCAGTTTTTTCCCTTTGGGTTGATATTTATCCTCTTTCTTTTGTAATGAAAGGAGTGGCATTAACTTACACACCTTTATACGCTTGAGGCTGTTTAGATGTACCAATGTTTAACTCTTCCCTTTTTGTTAGAAATGAAGAAGCCACTTGGAAATTTGCATAATATTGGAAGGATTCACTTTAAAAAGATTTATGCTGTTTTCATAATTTTGCTTATCATAGGCTTATAGATGTCTTGCTGTAAAATTCATTCTATTTTTCTATAATCTGTTTAATTATTGAGTGAATTATTTTTTGACCCACAAACCCAAATGATTCTTCAACAGAAAACCCAACTTTTTTTCATTTATGTTTATTGGCCTATACATTCTAACAGCATGTTAATTTTCCTACCATTATTAGAGACTAATGGAGCATTTACTAGATAGGGAAAAAAAAAAAGCCCAGAGCAGTATAGCTTATTTAGATAAAACGAGTAATCGACTTAACTGTCAGATTTTAATCTGAAACCTAATTTATGAGAACTTACTGAAAGGTACTGGTGTTATATTTCCAACTTTATGACTCGGTTTCCAGTTTTAACCCTTTCAACTCTCTTAAATGTTTTATCATTAACACCTGAAGCATCTATGTATAACATTAGCTGTATTGTAGCTATTGAGTACCCTAGCCACAACCAAATTTTCAATAAACTACTTTCCTTATTTATGAAGGAATATATTCCTAATGTAGTTTTAGTGATAAATTTCTTTGTTGTTAGCTACCAGTCAGTCATTTAGTCTTTTGTAAACTCCATATAGTCCATTTGGAAATATTTTGCCATATTCCGTTCTGTGTTCTTAATTATAATTGAAATATATTGACTGTTAATCTTATAACAAATATAAATGACTTGAGCATAATTTTACATAACCAGTATATAATATTTACAAAATTTAAGATAAAAAGGTGGTAAAAGACTGAAATAAATTGCCATCAAGTTGAAATTTAATTTAAATATATTTTTAAATAATATTGTAAGATTAACTTTAATATAAGATTAACAAAGAATTATGATTATCTAGATTGCTGAAAAAAATCAGAATTTCTGAGCTGAATTTCTTAGTATATTCAAACACACATCCTACTTTCTCCTTCTCACAAGAAATACTTTCCAATGTATACTCCTTTTTGTTAAAGGATACAGCTACTGTTATCTTCATCAGGTGCTACCAGTTCCAATCTTTTAAAAATTAACTTCAGCAAAGGTAAAGAAAGCCTGCAGAAGAAACATGGAAAAGTTCAATGAAATTTACCACTAAAAGTACTTTGGCGTAACGGCATTTGTATTGTTGCTCACTCGATAAACAGACGATGGGTGTTATCAGTCTGGAGTAGAAGTTGAATCCCACGGGAGGGGGGAACCTGACCTTTTTTCTTTAGAATCACTCACTAATTGAATCACGAACAGTCATATTGGAAGTTCCAGCGTCGTAAAAAAAAAAAAAATGTTCATAACGTAGTTTCACCGGTAAACTTTCGAAGTTTGCCGTGCTTCTCATGTGGGCTTCCTTTGCCTTTTTTTTTCCCTTAATAAACAATTTATCCACTAGTCCTCCAGTGATTCTAAAGGAAAAAAGGTCCGGTTACCCCCTCCACTTTGGGAGGGTTTCAACTCCCATGGGATTCAATTTCTACTCCTTACCGGTAACACCCAGTCTGTTTACCGAGTGAGCAACAATACAAATGCCATTACGGCAAAGTACTTTTACCGGTAAATTTCATCGAACTTTTGCATGCTTACGGCTTCCTTTACCTTCGCCTTAACTTCAACTTAGCAATTTTTTTTTTTTTTTTTTTTTACACACCAGAGATTATCTAGTGACTGGAAACTAATAATATTCAGATATTATGGAATTTCTACATGCCATCACCTGATGAGGCACCAAGAAGAGTTTAAACACATTAAGTTTGCTAGTAGAACTTGGAGGATTCATTCCACCTGTTTCAGCAAAGTGAGTAGCCTAACTACCAAGCTTTGAAACTTCAAGTTTGTATTACAAGGAGGCCTTATGATGAAATTCACCGAATTCTTATTCACTCAACTCTTGATATACAACTAAATAACTAGATAAGAACATAATTTAGAATTTACATACATGGACAATTCACTTAGATTCAGATTAATGCAATGAATTCCAACTTGTAAGTTTGTATTTTAGATATATGTATTTAGAATATAAAGAAAAGTTTGCAGTTAGTATATTTTTAACACTATAGCAAATATTTTTGGAAGTATTTTTGAAGTGTTAAGAGTAGTTTTTCTTGTTCCTGCCATGGACAAGTTTTGCAACAAAAAGTAAATAATTTTTGCAATTATACTTTGAAATATCTCGTCTGATTAATATCATGTAGAAGTTGATACCAGCTGTATATATTTCTGCCAACTTGTAATAAGGGCAGACCATTAATCTAGTAATTACATATAGGAATAGAGTTCAACACATTACTGGTTGATATGGTATATAGGTGGCTGGGCACCCAAACCAGATTCAAACTACAGAGAATAGCTGTTTACGGGAAATCTTTCTTCGGGTCAGAATTACTTTTCAAAAGCTATTTTGAGCTAAATTTGAACAGAATGTGCATATTTTATGCTAGTGATGTTAAATAACTTATTTTTGGAGATAAAGTGGTTATTGTGATTATTCTTAAACCTAAACATAGAAATTTTAAAAAACTCTTACTTAGATACAGTGGGATATCAGTTATCTAATTAGTCATTATTCCAATAATCAATTTGTTTAGACAAAAATCAAGTCCTCAATTTCCTAAGGTCCAAAATCGTTGATATCTCCATTCCATATTCACTGGTACCATTAACACCTTTTGACAATTTAATATTTTAATATCACCTTGTCATTGATGAATAGCACTGCATGTCTGTTGAACAAACTTTTTTTTTTCAACATGATAGATGACAAACAACAGTGCACCTCACCACGAGCATAAACAGGCAAGCCGCAGAATAGGGAGAACGAGTCAGAAACTGGAAGAATTCTTAAAAGCCTCTTCTGATGAGGATGTCATTAGCGCAGGAGGGAATAGGGTTGTTCTGCAAGTTATTCTGGGTTTTTCAGCTAAACATGCAAATTGGTATGCACGAACCTCACTTGTATAGTGTGGTATACCGGTGCAATATGGCCTAAGATGCTGGTGTCATAAAACCAAGAACAAAGAGGTCTCAGTTAAAATTTACGAGGCTACATCAACTTTAAAATGAACTAGATGAGATTATAAACATAACTGTCCATGATACTGAAAACATTAACATTATTGTAATTCATGGGAGCAAAATGTAATTACCTGCACACAAAAAGTTTTTTAAAGATTAACAAACTGTTTCCACTATAAATAAATTAGTGTAATGGGCAGAAGCTGTAAACATAACTTACTGTAAAGCATTTCAAAATTAATTATATCACTAGTCTTAAAAGAGAATAAAGAGACAACATTTGGGGTTTGCCACAATGTTGCTAACAACAAAAACAGGTTTGGCCTTTTTGTTAGTATTTGCTTTGTTGTTACAAAAACTAATTATGGTGTAAATTTATACACTGCATATTTGGGCAGCTGGTTCCATGACTTGCTTGGATAATTGATGTCCCATTATATTTGAATATTTTATGGGGAGGGGGTTGTTTTCTGTCATTAGTCATACATGGTATACAAGCGAATAGATTAAAATTATAACCTGTTTAATTCATTAGTTGATACTAAACCCTGTTTACAAGATATTTAGATATATTTATCTACAAATGCAAATGTAAGCTTGGAAATGTAGAATAGATTAAATTCATTATGCAACAAATTTATATGAACTGCTTAGCACATATGCAGTTGAGTTGACCCATCCAGTTATAAATGGAAGGAGAAATAATCTCAGGAGCAAAGATGACAAATGCCACTGCCTTACTTACATCACACTGCCAGTTATTTTAACGAGTTTTGTGTAAACATTTGTGTAATTTAGTTGTACATACAAGGTAGTGGTCTGTAGAATCAATTACTATTAAGTTTATGTACTTGCCCATGGCAATTTTATGTCCTGTAAATACTGTGTGTACAGTCATCTGTGAACAATGTTTTATTTATGGACCAACCAATTAAAGCCGAACCCAAATAGTGGGCTTTGTGTTTTCCCCGAAACTGTGAATCTGTTGTGAAATGCTTAAATTTAAACTTGCTGAGTGGGGGGAAAAAAAAAAAAATCAGAATAAAAGATTCTAAAATTATGTTGTCTCACTTTATTGAAATAGTGTTTTCACAACTGTATTGTATATATACAATTTCATATCTTACAAATAGTGCATAGTATTTTGAATGAGCTGCTTGTATGTGTTATAATCATTTTAATAACAGAGAAATGTACATGTATTGTATAGCACACACCATTTTGAAAAAAATCAAAAAACTCTGGGAGAAAAATTATAATAGTAAAATTTAACACACAGCTTAACCATTTTGCATCTGTTGTAGAATATGTACAAGGACTGTTCAATAAAGAATGATCAATTTTCCACAAACAACTATATTGCTTAATATTTCTAGCTGAGCTGCAGAATTTAAGACCAAACCAAGCTCCACAGCAACTACACAATTGACTTGTGTGCATGGTTGTGACTTTGGCAGTTAGCCAAGTTTATGCCTGTTCATTTTTGCCTACATAATAATGGACGTAACATGAACAATATGCTACTCTTAAATTTTGTTTCCATCTTAAGAAAACATCAGCTGAAGAATATGAAATGTTGAAAAAGGATTATGGTGAATCTTTGCTTCCATATAGCACAGATTGCAAATCACAAAAGTCAGCAGTTTTGAAGCTCCAACCACTGCCGTCACCACTGAATCCATAAAAAAAGATTGTCATATAATAGTAAGGCAAATGGCAGAAATATTGAAAATATTAGTAGGAAGCATGCACTCTATGACCATTTCCTTTTGACAGACGTTTGAGCATGTTAGGTTCCAAAATTACTCACCTAAGCAAAAAAAAAAGATGGTAAACCATTCAAGGATTGGTTTACTAGCATCTGTGTCATATGACTATTATGGAACCACGTTTGTTGCAAACAACCACAACTGCATGCAGGTGAGTGGATGCTATATCACAACTAAGCAAGATCTCACATTGCTCATACTATCATCAAATACTTAGCCAGCATTAATGTCCTACAGCCCACTGTAAATAAATTAGTGCAATGGGCAGGATTTCAAAATTAATTATGTCAAGTCTTAAAAGTGAATAAAGAAACCTTGCAATTTTTATTTCCAATGTTAAAGGAGCTGCAAGGAAAATGTTTCCAGTACTTACTTCTGACTACTGCAAAATATTTCCAGTAGTCTGAAATACACTGCTTGAAAAAATTAACAGAACAAGATGTTTTTCATGAATATTTTATTGTAACCAAAGGCAAATATATAATAGGTATCCTGACATGCAGATATCCAATAGAAATTGATCTGCCACCCTACAGAGCAGCACATTATGCAAATTATTCATTCCTATAAAAACATGGGTTGGGACCACATCACTTCATTCCAGTACACAGGATGGCATGTCATCATTTACACGATTCTTTGAGATGGTGAGTCATCGGACAGATTGTAGCCTCGCAGTAACAGGTTGCACATTGGCTTAATGTGCTACACAGCGTTGTCTCAGCACTATGCAAGCAGTTTTGGGAGACAGGAACTATTACACGAAGAGCTGGCCAAGGTCACTCATGGGCTATGTCAACCAGAACAGACAACCATCTAGCTCTAACAGCACTGTGGTGTCCTGTTATCAGCTGTCTCTTGAGAGGTTGCTGCAGCCACAGGTGAAAACATTTCCAACCAGACTGTGTTAGGAGGGCTTAATTCAAGTGGATTCTGCCCAAGGAAACCAGTGGTTTGTATCCCATTAATCCCAAACCACTGCAAACTTTATAGAAATTGTTGCCATGAACATGCAACTTGGAGTCTTGACAAATGGGGTACAGGTCTGTTCTTGCCTACAAACAGATTCTAGATGTTATTTCATCTGGAGACGAGGAATGTGGTACCATCCCTCCAATGTTAGAGAAAAGGAAGCATTCTCATGAGGAATGGAGTGATCAGTAGGTGTACCTCTCAGTTTTTGAGAGGGTATACCAAGAACAGATCCTCGAACCCTATGTGCAACTTTTTGGGGACGCAGATGACTTGGATTTTTCATATACAACACCACTCCACAGAACAAGTGATGGAGGAATATCTTGAAACTGAAAATATCTGACAATTGCCGTGGCTAGTGCTAATCACCAGACAAATCCGATTGAACCTGTGTGGGACACCCTTGGACATCACATTGCATGTCGACAGCCAACTCCTCAGTCACTTGGTGAGAGCTAAGGTCTGCACTGGTGGAAGAATGGGTTTTGTTGCCACAGAATCTTATAGCCATCCTTATATCAAGGTTCACCACTGTCAGGCCCATTTAGCCGTTGAAGGGATCATATGTTGTGATTGGCAACAATTAAATATGCATTTCTTCAAATGAAGACTACTTTGAAAAGGCCCATCAAACTATGAATGATTAATAAAAGTACGTTGTGAAAAAAAATTATGATCATTCATCAGTGCACAGCCCTCTGCTTTTCAGGTAACTACAAGTATAAACTTTTGAAAACTTTAGCAGCATGATCTGAATGAAAATTAAATCCCTCTATTTACCATGCATTGATGACCACTAATACCTGTCTACCCAGAACAAAAATTCATATCCTGCAAATATTTTAATTAGCTTAACCAATTAAAACGTTTTATTATAAGCCAGAAATTAGTTGCCATTCTGCTCAGCAATTTTGGATTTAAAAAAAAACCACATTCTTATTTTAATATCTGGCTCTACTTTAACCAATTTGCTTTGTTAAAAAATTTCACTTAAATTTTGGAACTGATACAATTGCTGGAACACTAGACTAATGTACGAGTTTTGGCACTAAAGTTCCCGAATGGTGCAATAAAATGAACAAAGTGAAGGAGCTCAAAAATGATTTTATTTTTATGCAAAGTAATCACCACTGTTTAAATGCACTTATTACACCATTCTAAAAGTTTTTAAAGATTTGGCAAAGGGATGATGTTCAGTTTGGCAGTTACATTTTTTTTTTATGACCTCAACACCCTGAAATTTCTTCCCTTTGAGGGCAGTTTTCATCTCGATAAAGAGGAAGATGTTTGCTACTGCAAGATCAGGAGTAGTATGGATGGTTAATCATGCCATGTTTCATCAGAAGTATGGAATGGGCAGGAGGCATCATTGTGCAACAAGAACCAGCTGCCTTTCTCTCAAGTTGTGGCCTCACCCAAGAAATGCTCTTTGAGTCTTTGAAGCACCTATATGTATATTGCATCATTGATCCTTCAGGCACAAATTCCTTGTAAATCCCACCATTTCTCAAAAAACAGGATCAGCATTGCTTTAATCCTAGAATGTAAACAAAAAACTTTTTTGAGCCTTGTGATGATTTTGAAATCCAATGCATGCTGTCTTTGGGTTATACCAAAACACTGAACTCATCTCCAGTGACAAATCCAATCAAGGAAATTAGAATTGTCTGGATGAAGTCGTCACATGACACTCTTCATTGCTTCTGCCCATGAGTCTGAAGCACAAATTTTATGCAGACCTTCCTTTTCCAAAAATCTATGTGCAAAATTTGAAGAATCTCTTTATTCATATCCAACTTGTCAGCCTTCATTTTGAAGGTCAAACAATCTCTTGCCAGAATTTTTTTTTTTTTGCAACTTTGTCTTCATTTTGGTAGGCTGACTGATGTCCACTTGTTGGGCCAACATGAACAGCTGTCTATCTTTGACTCTCTCCTACTATCCAAACACAGTGGTACAACTTAACATTTCATCACCATAAACAGTAACATTTTATACATTTCTGTTGTAAATTTTCTCATTTTAAAGCAAAATCTGATATTCATTCACTGGTCCACTGCAAAATCGTGACATGGAACATTAATACTACAAAACAAAACTGGTAAACTGGTTGTTACTTGCAACCTATCAGCCTATTGGACAATCTCTGTAATACACTGAAAGGACAAAATTTATAGGATACCAGTGATTCTGGTCAACCATCTACTGTAAGCTCCCCATTCAAGAATTAGAAGGTGATTTTCTTATTTGATAGGAAACTGGCCTGAAGATATTAATTCTCAAGTGATATTTGATGAGACCAGTGCTGACCACAAGCATGTAGTAGTAGTAATGGCATGTGCTGCAAGAAAGCAAGTGTATGAGCTTATGCAGCATCAGCCAAAAAAAAACACCATTCCTTCCAAATGCCTGTCCAGTTCCTCCTTAAATTAACTTAACCTATCAACTTCCACAACAACAAATGGAAGTTTGTTCCAGCAATTAACCACCTGTTGGCTAAAGCCAAATTTCTGCACATCTATTCTACATCTGTCTTTTCTTAATTTGAATTTATGCCCACTTAAGTTTGTAATCTGAACAAGTGGAAGGATCCCATCAGAATTCAGTGTGCTCAACCCATTCAAGGCTTTATACACCTCAATCAGAGCACCATGCAGGTGCCTACTCTCCAGCCACTGCAATTTACAGAACTTAAGCCTCTTTTGGTAAGAGGATCCCTTCATCCCCCTCACCAATCTTGTTGCCCTTCTCTGTACATGCTCAAACAAATTTACATCCTTCCTAAAAGGAGGACTCCAGACCTGTACTCAAGGAGTGGCCTTATACAGAGGGACAATCACCTTTTCCCTGCTAGCAAAATTCTTATATATCATTGATAAAACCCCATGACCTGCCCTGGCAGCCTGTCTTCATTGCTCAGAAAACTTCATATATTCTGCACAATTACTCCCAGGTCTTTTTCATTTTCCTACCACCTTAAGTGTAGTACCACACAGTTGGTACATTTCTCTGAGAGTACTTCTACCCATATGCAGTATTTGCATTTGTCAAGGTTAAACTTGAGTTGCCACTTCTCTGCCCAAATTTTCTAGATCCTGTTGCAGTAGCACACTGTCATTACTGTCATCCTGCCAACCTTTGTATCATCTGCAAACTTCAACACTAAGCCTGATATACCTGAATCAATATCATTGAAAAATATACAAAACAGTGGACCCAACACCAAACTCTGTGGGACTCTACTAATAACATTAGTCCATGAAGAGCAGCACCCATTGATTACCACCCTCTGTCTTCTCCCACTCAACCATCCTTTTATCCATTGTAGCAACTTACCTTTAATACCATTCTGCTCCAATTTCAACCGGTTCTGTTGAACAGGGCCCAGTACTCAAATGGTCAAAACAGTATTGTTGATTAATGTATTAAATATTATTTGTATTAATTTTTGTTCAGTGTAATATAAAATTATTTTGTCTTAACTTCACTTACTCTCCACTCATATCCTTTCGACCTCGCAAAGTGAGATTTCTTGCCCAACTTGGTACAGAAATATACCAAAGAATATCTAAGTGTTTGATATTCAGCCTAGGATTACCACAACTTTCCTCAAATATTGCCTCGAAAACAACACTGAAATTTGCTATGGTCAACTTCAACCAAAATTTACTGGACATAAACTAGCTTACACCACATAGTGTAGTATCATTAACCTCGCCCTGAAATCTCATTATTCTATCAAGCAACAATATCTGCATCAAGTCTGTAATAAATTAAGAACACCTTCTCCCAATGATTGGTCAACTTGAAAATCACTATAAATTTGTCACGAAACACTAGCTTTGGAAATTAGAGACCACCACAGAAATAAACTGAACAGGCTATCCCGAATATCTGACATCCACATGCTAATTACCCCATACTGCCACTTTCAACTTGTGGTATGGCTTCCCAGCCTCATATCACTAATCTCTCTAAAAGATCCCTGACCAAATTTCGCTTAGGTCCAAAGGCTTAAACTACAATCTATCCCTGCCAATTTGCCTAAGAAACAACTTGTTATAGAGGTCGAATTTGGACTTCGGAACATCCCGTAGAAAGAGAATCATTCAACAGATAACCAGGTAGTGAACAAACGTAAAAGCCCACACCTCCCCAAATTAAAAAGTAAAAAACCTCAGAACTACGTGACCGTGATAGAAAAAGCTGACAATGGCAATATGGTTGCAGTTTTAGACAAGCAAGATTATCTCAACAAATTAAATTCCATAGTATCACTGACAAAGAAGTCAATCCAGACTTTTTTACAATTTAGTCAACCAATACAATAAGAATTTAATGACATACCAAAAAAACAATTACATTACAATGGCCCAGTTAAAACAATTAAAAGCTAGGACGTACAAGATACCCACACCTTCTGGCCAGGTCAAACTACATAAGACAGGTTTCCCCATTCGTCCCATACAAACACTCTGCATTAGCTTCCCACATTTTATATATATATATATATATATATATATATATATATATATAGTCAAACTGTTCGGACAAACCACAAAATTTGGAATAAAAAACTACGATTCACTAGTTAACATCCTAAAAAAAAACACTTAATGATAAAGACAACCTATTTTCCCTAGATGACACCTCTTTATATAAGAACGTGAATGTTGCATACACCCTGAACAGGCTAAACAAATACCCTCAACCAATTAACCATACAAAACTCCCAATTACTGCTATATTCGACCTGATAAAACTTAACTGAAGCCAATTATATCACCTTCCTAAGTAAAGTCTTCAAACAGTTTTATGGCCTACCCATGGGATTAAATTTAAGTGGCTTACTTGCAGAAATATACCTTACCAATATCAAAAACAGTACATTTAACTCACTTTCTTCTGTGGATCATCTACTATGGTAGATATCTGGACTATATACTCTGCATCACAGATGCGGGAAACATACAGAACATCCTACAAAACTTAAATAATATCCATGCAAAATAAAGCTTCATACTAGAATCCAAAAATACAGAAACAAAATCATTACATTTTTTAAATTTCGCCCTCACATAGGTTATGAACAAAATTCAATTCAGCATATACAGAAAGGCCACCAACACTGGAATGCTTCTTAATTACAACAGCTATCACCCATTCACCTATAAAACATCCATCCTGCATCAATTTCTTAATGCCTACAAATACTCAACATCTGAATCAGCCCTAAACAAAGAAATACAAACACTGAAAAACAGATTTCAAAGTAAAGGTTATCCCCTACCTATTATAAACGACAAGCAAAAAACAGATTATGCAATACCTTGCCTATTATTGTTACTAACAATAATAACATAAAAAAATATTTTGTTTTACCATATTGAACAATGGTTCAAACAACTAAATAGTATTTTCAAAGATACACAATTCAAAATCATAGCTAAACCCACAACAAAACTACACGCAACCCTAAAAAAAAAAAAAACACTAAGTGTAATCCTCTTCCACATTCCAATTAAATGATTTAGCCTATAATGTATCTTGTAAGGATTGCAACTCCTCATACCAGGGATCCACTAGTGGATCTCTGGTATACTTAGTGGTTCAAACCACTAAGGTCCTCTACTTAGACTCCATGAGTTAAGATGGTATCCACCAAGCCCAAAGTTACCACCTTACTTTGGAGAAACAAATGGTCCACTAAAGCCCATGGTATACAATATCATCATGCTATTGACAAATGAGCACATTTTCTTCTGAAAATACTAAAGAAAGCATAAAAATATAATCTATCAACAGAGAGTACTGATAAGCCATGGCCAGTCAGCTAGAAACAGTCCCATAATCTAAAGTGCAACCATGGTTTCTTTCTGTAGTCCACAGTAGTGATCTGAGGGATAAAAAGAGGTCCCCCTTCCCTTCTCAGAACTGTTCCATCTCCTCAGCCAAATATTTACCAATTAATCACATTTTATCCCTCATGCTTAAATTCTATCAAACTGTGACCTGTCCCACTTTGCAGATGCAACCTTACTCCCAAGGATATCTGCAGAAAAGCAAAATGTACAGAATCTTAAGACAGTTCTTACACACCAAACTCCAGAGGCATGACTGACACTTCCACAATCATTTCTATGGTGTCCATTTATACCCATCAACAACCCTCCTGAGCTTAAGTGTACAAAGTTTCTTGTTTTTAAAAGTAATTTATATATTCATAAAGAATAACGATACCCCTTTAGATACAACTTTGGTACCTCACCAATCTCACATGCTTGGTGGAAACATCAAACAGCAAAGTGTCAAATTTTTACAAGATAGTAGAGAAATCCATAACAATCTGCTTCTCAAAATATGTATTACAAGGAGTGCAATGCTAAGTTTAATCCAGTGTGTATGTGCTACTGCAAGGGAGGGCTGGTGAATTTTTTTTTTTAAAGGAGAGCCTGGGTATTTTAAAAAATAATTAAAAATGTTTAATGTAAAAGATTTTTCACAGTTCATAGATTGAAAATAAAGATAGAATAAAAAAAAATAATGAATCAAATTATTTCTAACTGTCAAGGTTAGAAAATGGTTACTTTTCCAAGTGCACGTTTTCAAACACTGGTGCAAAAAATAGAATAAAGAAATTGTGACCAATTAGTTTGTGAACACTTTCTCAAACACAAAATAAACAATCTAAAACAGTAACTCAGCAAAAACCCCAAAACAAGAGCAGTAATTCTTTACCAACACTTTTGCACAACTTTAAGAAAAGTTGTGCAAGATAGTTTTAAATTCTTGCAAGTATTATGCATGCAGTAGGCCTTGCTGCTTAGTCCCACAGGCAGGCAGAGGGTCACTGGAAAAAAAATTGTCCCAAACTAACCTGTGGTTCTGTTATTGGATTTGTAAATAAACGGTATTATTAGAATAAGCTTTCACTATTTTTTGCAGTTTCATAGCTACCATTGGTGTAATCAAACAAATATCAAATTACTAGTTACATGTAACTTAAGTTTCCTGAAGGTTTGCCAGCAAAATGCTTTCCCAATATCTGCTTCACTGGCCAAATTAACAACTGTTCCTTGACAGATCCATGGAACAATTGAGTTACATACTATATAAGAAAATTTACCTGATTGGCAGATAGTTCCCTAGTATATATAAAAATTAAACACCATCTCATGGTGCTATTCAAGGAACCTTGCTTGCTAGTTGTAGTATCCCCAATTCAGTATACACATTTAAAAAGCATTCTTTAATACTAAATATTTCAAAATTATCAAAGTTATGTATAACTTTTGGAATATCATATGATAAAGTAATAAAAGCATCTGCTACAATTAAATTAGATTTTATTTATAGAAATACAAATACAACCACTGCATAACTAAACATAAGACCAGCTATGAACCAAATCTTGAAAGAGTTTACTCTTAAGTCTGTTCCAACAACACAATTGGTGGGAAGGGGTTTATTTACAATGAGTCATTTGGAATTGTCAAAAAAAATGACAAGGGAGCACCCAGTGCCCCATCAATATACAAAGCACCAGCAGATGCAGTGGCCCCTGGCATGGTTACTGTTGATGTGATGGATGACATGAAATGGAAGTCAAGTCTAAGTAGCATTTTTTCTCAGAGCTCATCATGTTCTTCTTGTGCCTGCAAAGACATTAATCATCTAATGTAGTGACTTAAGTCAATGCTTAGAGTTAAATTTCAGGTCTTAATATAAGACCTTTTCCAAGTATTAAAGAATCTGGTCCATAATAGTAAAAAGATTTTATTGATAAATGGTCAAACCCTCTCAGACACAAGCAAAAAAAAAAAAAAACTGAAGGCTAAAAAGTCTTATCCAAGCTATTAATCACATTTGGATACAAATATGAAAAATCCAAGAAAACACTTTAATAATCATTTGTGTGAAAAAGGCATTAGGTGTTTTCATAAAAATTGTAGTGCAAGGGAACACTAAATTAAGCCATGTGAAATTAAGGCTTTAGCACACTAGGCAAACGTGCATCACAGTTCTTTATTCCAGTTTCTCGGCTCTATTAGTATTCTGAAATGTTACCTCTGATTGATTATGTTAAAATGTATGCAAGTTTTTCATTAACATAGTCTATTAAAAATTTAGTCAGCATTTTCCTCCAATCTTCTATATTTCTTAAAGCTTTTGGTTTACAGACACTAAATTACAAGTTAGTATAAAAGTTGAATATAGTTTAAAATTTAAGTTTAATCAGATGTTTTATGTACCAGATGACAAATTCTGAATAAACCAAATAGAAAAATGGCAATTATTAGGTACATATAATAGCAACCTAGATAATCTGCAAGTATTAGGTTTATAAAGGGACTGGGCATTAATAGTTGGCATTTACTTATTTCTCCCCAACATTACATGATCCTTCTGCCTCTACTTAAACCTTAAATATTAAAACAGAAAATTAAAATATCATTAAACAGGAACTCCCTGACTTGTGTAAATTCAACTTTATGTAAGTTTTTGCTGGCCGGTGCAAACTTTAAAAAAATCTTGGAAAATTATTTTGCATTCCATAGGAATAAATGGAGCTATTGTGAAAATATTGTAATGTGAACCCAATAACTTTTTTTTTGTAATTTGTTCCAAGTCCTTGGAAGTTAAATTTTGCTATATTACTAAGCTATTTATCTCTCTAAAATGTCATTTTTAGAACTGAAATTGCACTACCCTTTCATCGTTATAAGAATCAATTTTGAACACCTTTGTGATATTTTTCATAAATATCATTTCTGGAGGTCGCTACCATAAAACAAAATAGGAAAGCCCTAGTAAACTATCTTATTGCATTTGCAATAACTGCAATTGAGTGGGTTTTTATGCTATTATTGTGAGATGTGTTCCCCTTCACTGAAATCAATGATATAAAAACAAATTTTCAGAAACTTCTCTTCATTCCTATTTCTGTATTACATGAAGGGAAAGCAACCAATGAAAAGTGCAAGTGGTGGTAGTGCCAGGAAACTAAACAAAATTGATTTAGAAATGAAGATGAAAAGGATTAAGAAGTACAAAGCAGGACAGTGTCATCTATTGCAAGGGAATTAGGTCTTGCTGCTTCAATGGTGAATACTATTTTAAAGGACAGCACATGTATAAAAGAACATGTCAAAAGATCAATGCCCTTAAGATCAACAGTGATCACAAAACAGCATTCAGGTGCTATATCGAAGATGGAACAGCTGTTAATAATATGGATGGAGAATCAGATTCAAGAGCGAGTGCCCCTGAGTCTAATGATCATTCAAGCAAAAGCAACAAGTATTTATAAAGATATTAAGGATAAGTACAGTGAACCCCAAACCCAAGTTTGTGGTAAGAAACAGGTGGTTTTACAGGTTCAAACATTGCACTGGTTTTCACAACGTTAAAGTGTGCAGTGAAGTCTGCACTGTGCTGATTCTGTAGCTGCAGAATCAACACTGGCAGACATCAATTTTGGAGAAATTGATGAAGGCAGCTATTCAACGCAGCAAGTTTTTAACGTTGGCGAGACTGCTCTGTATTGGAAAAAAAAAATGCAGGATCAAATATACATTGCCAAAGAGGAAAAGAATGCCAGGTTTCAAAGCATCAAAAGATAGCCACGTTCTTGCTTGAGGCTAACGCAGCAGGAGATTACAGATTAAAACCACTGCTTGTGTACCATTCTGGAAATCCTTGTGCATTTCAGGGCATCAATAAAGCCACCCTATCCGTGCATTTCCAATCAAACCAGAGAGCATGGATAACAACATCTCATTGAGGATTGGTTCAAATGTTGTTTCATTCCAGAGGTTGAAAAATATTGTAAAGACAAAGTACCAAAGTATTTTTGTAGTCTGCAGCCTCCAGGGTTTCCCCTATTGCCACGATTTTTCCTGTAAGTTTTTAAGCCGGCCTGTGTGTGTATGGGGAGGTTTTTGTCTGAGTGTGTGTTTTGTTGTGTGTGTATGCCGGCACCTGGAGACTTTGCAGCCAGGAGGCAGGAACTCATATATCCTGCATCCTGACTCCCGTCCCTAGCCACATGGAGGCGCCCCAGGGAGTCTAGCTTTCACTAAAGGAGGTTCTAGGACCTCTTTGGAGTAAAAAAAAAAAAAAAACCAACATTGTGCCTCGGTCTCTTGCAGGGCTCAATCCTGTCCAAGAGTGAGGAGCGCGAGAGGAGGAGAAAAAAAAATAAATAAAAATAAAAAAAAAAAATAAAAAAAATAAATAAATAAATAAAAAAAATAAAAATAAAATAAATTTATAGCCAATGGCTTCAACCCAGTCCTTTAGGGCTATAACCAAGTTCAATGTTGTATTCTTACTTCTTGTGTTATTTCTCTGTCTCTTGCAGGGCTCAATCCTGACCAAGAGTGGGTTAGCAGTAACTAAGCACACAACAAAAAAAAAAAAAAAAACATAAAATAACAATTCTTATTAAACAGGGTAAGGGTACTGTACTGTACTGTGCATATTTCTCTGCCTCTTGCAGGGCTCAATCCTGACCTGGAGAGAAATGGACGAGAAGCTTTAAAAAAAAAAAAAAAAAAAAAAAAAAAATTTTGCCAATGGCTTCAACCCAGTCCTTTAGGGCTATAACCAAGTTCATGTTGTATTTTTACTTCTTGTGTTATTTCTGTCTCTTGCAGGGCTCAATCCTGACCAAGAGTGGATTAGCAGCAACTAAGCACACAAACACACAAAAAAAAAAAAGTGTTCAGTTGTTATACACGTAGGTCCTGAACAGTAGGGTGCATTGTTATATGTTTTCCTAAGTACATGCTGCTCACATTGGGCAGTGGAGAGACTCTCTCTTTACAGCCTCGTGTGTGAAGAGTGATTGGCATTTCCTGCCATTCCCTCTCCATTCACCAGCATAGTATCTATTTCTATGTGCACTAGTAACCGTATCAATCAGAATTTAGGTAGAACTTTAACCAGGTCTTTTATGTCAATAAAGCAACCAAGGTTGCTTGTGTGAATGGCTGCAACCTAGTCTCTTAAGGCTTTAACCAAGTCTTTGTGCCTTTGCATACAAACATGGTTGTTTGTTGACAGTAGTCCGTTCTTTTAATCACGTCCTTGGGTTCCTTGTAGGGTTTTTCTTCTTTTAAATAGCTTCTCAGCGAATGTGGAGAGGAGGTGTAACGAAGCTTTAGAGGCTATGAGCTTTGGAAAGTCAGCTGCATTGTTTACGTTTGCACCTAGGAGTAAGGGTTGCTGGAGGTCTGTGTAGAGATGACAATTGAGGATCAGATGTTCCACCGTCTCCTCCGAGCCACAAAGGCAGAGTGGAGTGGGGGCCAGTCCAAGGTTGTGAAGTCTGGTGTTAATACTACCATGTCCTGTTAAAAGAAATGTTGTGGTCAGACTGTATTTCTTCCACTGTAGATTTTTACTGTGGTTATATACCTCGGGAATGAACTTGTATGTTTCTCGTCCGAAGTGAGAGGTATGCCAGGTATTTTGCCAGTCTGAGGTAAACTGGTTGTATAGACGGGTTTTATCCTCCATTGTAAAGACAATGACATTTCTATTAGATAATGCTCCTGGATATCCTATGCATCTAGATGATTTCAATTTGAACGAGAGAATTATATATTTCTACCGCCAAACACTACTTCACTCATCCAACATATGGATCAGGGTGTTATTTTGAATTTAAAAGCATACTATTTTACACACAACATTTGCTCAGGCATTGTCTGCAGTAGACAAAAAGATTTTACATTAGACTTTTGGAAATCTTACAATATTTACCACACCATCTTAAACATTAAGGACTAGGCAGAAATTACTAAAATTTGTTTAAATGTCACATGGAAGAAAATATGCCCACAGCATGTAAAAGGCTAAGGATTTGAAAAAGACTAATCAAATGAAGAGGTTACAGATAAGATTGTAAAGTTATTTCAGTTGGAGGTTGATGCCAATAACGTGTAGAAGTTAGAGGAAGAAGAGAAGGAATTATCTAATGAACTTATTGACTTAGGCAGTGATAGTGAAAGAAGAAAATGCTGACAAAGCTCAAGATGAACCAAATGAGGAGCCAAGACACTTCATCACCAGAGAGATGGCAATGGCATTTCATGAAATTGCATTGGCAAAGTTTGAGAAGATGGATCCTGATGGCAAATGATTCTTAAAGTTAAGAGGGGTAAATGATATGCTTGCCTGCTACAAAGAAATCTACAATGAAAAGAAAAAGCCACCGTCCAGTCATCCATTAATGTTCTTCTGTAAGATTGAGTGGTCAACCCCTTCTAAATCTCCACAGCCCTCAACCTCCGCAGTGGCGTACTTATCAGCTGAAGACATCTATTATGGCAATAACGCTCGAGAGGTAAAAACCTTACTGACATTATGCCTGTCTCTTTTGTAATATTTTTAAGTTGCATGCTTTTCTAATTTTTCCTGCAAGAGATAAAAAATTGAATAAATACAATAAACAATTCTATTTACATTGATGGGCACAAAAGGTGATATAGTTGTACACGTTGGCATTAATGATATCAAGAGTAGGTGACTGGCAGAATTGCTTAACAAGTACAGGTCACTGTTGAAAAAAAGCCGTGAAATAGGGTTGAATTTGAAAGGTGTCTGCAATTCAGCCCAGACACGATAGGAGAGAGTATATGATGAGAGCCTTGTCGATCAATTCGGCCCTGGAAAGATTGTGTAAGGCTCAAGGGGTAGAATTTTTTCAGCCTGGACCATACTTGTTAACAGGAGAGATTGCTTCTACAGGGATGGGATACACTTAAATAGAAAGGGTGCAAGAATATTTGCTGATGCTATTGAGGCAGTGTTAGGTGGGTTGGAAAACTGCTAGCTTGGGGGGGAGACAAAGACGAATAGATTAACAGTAGCCACTGGCAGAGGTGAAAGATTCTTGCACTGCTTCTATTGGAATGAGCAGAAGCCTGAAAAACAAGATTCAGGATATTTCAGAGACTGCTGGGAGTCATTGCAGTACAAGTAAACACATGGGTTGTGTTAGGGTAGCTAAGAATAGAAATAGGTGCATGTATACTTGCGTGTACACCAATGCTAGGAGTTTAGTAAATAAATTTGATGTATTGCTCAAAACATCAAAGGCAGATATTGTTGGGATATCAGATATAAGGAATGCAGAACTGGAATTTGGGGAGTACGTCTACAGAAAGGATAGACAGGATAGGAAGGGAGGAGGGGTTATGCTATTAGTTAAGAAATACATAAAATCCAAGGAAGTGAAGCCAGTCGACATTGCTGGACAGTGCAGTGTTGAGTCAGTTTGGTGTGACATAAGCATTGGGAGATCAAAATTGAGAGTAGGAGTGTGCTATAGGCCTAATGACTCTGATGAGTATAATAAGAAACTGTACAGGGAAATAGAGTGGGCCAGTAAATCAGAGAGTCTTGTAATGGGAGATTTTAATTTCCCAGATATTGACTGGAATTTGGGGGCTGGTCACTCACAGACTAACAAGGCTTTTGTGGATTTATTGGATGATTGTTTTCTACATCAGCATGTTTGGGAGACAACTAGAGGGAGGAATACTCTTGATTTGATTATCAGCAGTGATTCTTCATGCATTAAGAATCTGCAGATAAATGAACCACTAGGTGGCAGTGATCACAGTGTGCTGAAGTGGGATTTACTCAAAGAGGTAACTACCATTAGGGGTAAAGGAAAGGGTTATTGCTTTTGTAAAGGCAACTACGATGGACTGAGACGGTATTTAAATTCTATACAGTGGGACCAACTGATGTTACCAACAGCAAATGCAAAATGGGAAGCATTCAAAGAACTTATCTTGGAAGCTACTAGGCTTTACATACCAACTAAGAATATTGTTCAAGGTTTAGGCCTAAATGGATGTCAAATGAAGTGATGAGGCATATGGCAGAGAAGAAAAATGCATAGGATACATATAAATTAACACATGACACAGAAGTCTATGATAGATACAAGTTGATCTGTAACCAAGTTACAAAGGAGGTTAGGCAGGCGAAGGCAGATTACGAGAAATCTTTGGCAAGGGATGCAAAGAAAAACAGCAAAAAGTTCTTTACTTATGTAAACTCTAGAAGGAAGGGGATGAATCAGATTGGTCCACTTGATATCAATGGGTCAACTGTTGATGATCCTGCTCAGGTAGCTAACAAACTAAATGAATATTTTGCATCAACATTCACACATGAGGAGTTATTTAGCGAGGGGAAAGCCAGAGTTGTATTCAACTCTAGCAGTAAGCTAGAGAATCTTGTAATAACTGAGAGTAAAGTGGAGGAGAAATTGTTGAAGATAAATACAAGAAAGGCACCCGGGGTGGATGGGATCTATCCAGTTATAAAGGAGGCAGAGGAAGTAAGCAAACCCTTAGCCATAATTATGAGAGCTTCCTTGGACTCAGGGGAAGTACCCACAGACTGGAGATGTGCAAATGTGACCCCAATTCACAAAGGAGGATCAAAGGCTGACACAAGCAATTATAGACCTGTGAGTTTAACTTCTGTTCCAGGAAAATTAATGGTTTGATTTGATTTGGTAGTTGTTGGCGCATCGGCTTCTGTGGCCATATTGCACCTCCCAAGGTTTTTGCAGTACTTTGATCCAAGCCCGAGGTGGGAATCGAACCTGCAACCTTTAGGTTGCTGGGCAGGTACTTTACCCACTCGGCTAGCCCGGTCGGCAGGAAAATTAATGGAGGCACTAGTTAAAGAAGCACTGCAGGATCATTTAGACAAGACTTCAGTTATAGCTCGGACACAGCATGGTTTTGTTAAGGGGAAGTCTTGCCTGACCAATTTGATTGGATACTATGATGCAGTCACAAAGGCTTTTGATACTGTTGCACATTGAAGACTGCTGCACAAATTGGAGCAGTGTGACATTGGAGGCAAATTGCTGCTGTGGATAAAGGGGGAGAAGACAGAGTGGTAATCAGTGGACACTGCTCGTCGTGGACTAATGTTATTAGTGGAGTCCCTCAGGGCTCAGTGTTGGGTCCATTATTGTTTTCTGTATTCATAAATGATATTGATGATGGTATATCAAGCTTAATGTCGAAGTTTGCAGATGATACAAAGGTAGGCAGGGTTGTCAAGGACACTACTGACACTATGCTGCTGCAAAAGGATCTGGAAAGGTTGAGCAGATGGGCTGAGAGGTGGCAAATGAAGTTTAACATTGACAAATGTAAAGTACTACACATGGGAAGCAGTAACCCCAGAGCAACGTATCAACTCTGTGGTACTACACTGACAGTGGTAGAGAATGAAAGGGACCGGGGGTGGTTGTGCAGGCAGATATGAAGTTCTCTGAGCAGTGCAGATGGGCTGCAAGAGTAGCTCATGGTATATTGTCAATGATATATAGGAATTTTTCTAGCAGGGATAAGGAGGTGATTATTCCCTTGTATAAGGCAATGGTCAGGCCACACCTAGAGTACTGTATACAGGTCTGGAGGCCTCATTTCAAGAAGGATGTAGAGCTGCTGGAACGAGTACAGAGAAGGGCAACAAGATTAGTGAATGGAACAAAGGGGTGCTCTTACGAAGAAAGGCTTAAGTTTTGCAAATTACAGTGTCTGGAGACTAGGCACCAGCGAGGTGATAGAGGTGTATAAAGCATTGAATGGTTTGAGCATACTTAATGCTGATGGGATTCTTCCTCTCGCTCAGAATAATCACCTGAGAGGGCATAAATTCAAATTGAGGAAAGACAAATGTAGGATAGACGTGCAGAAATTTGCCTTTAGCCAGCGGGTGGTTGGTTGGTGGAACAGACTCCCATCCCTTGTCGTGGAAGTTGATAGCCTAAATAAGTTTAAGGCTCAGCTGGACAGGTATTTTGAACGAACAGAGGGGTGAAGTGGAAGTGGTTTTTTTTTTGGCTGGTGCTGCATAAGCTTGCTTTCTTGCATCAAATGCCTCTACTAATACTAAATGTTCGAACATTTCTTTTTTGATTCAAATCAATTCAGTGTGCACAGTTGTGAGTTCTGCACAAGCACCGGGGAAATTCCGACTTATGTAGCGTTCCGTGGAACGCAACCCTTATGTAAGTCGGAAAGTTCCTGATTTTAATCTCTAATGTGAAATTACTATGTGTAATCAATAGATTTAACTATTTGTGTCTATAAAAAGACATTCTATTCTTCAATGCATTATACTCTTACACACAGTGAACACAAAACAGTCCACAATCTAATTTCAGGAACAAGAAAAAAATTAACTTTAATAATCAGTTATGTTCCTACGAAAATATTATAAACAATTTTACATTCCTTTTAATACAACTAAAAATTAAAATATATAAATCAAATTCTCTCAAATTATTGTAGTATTTGGTTTGGATTCCACACACACAAAAAAAAAAAGTTGTAAGCATATTCATGTTCAACATTTTCAAAGAATCATTTTATGTATTAGTGACTGCCTCAATTACAGGCACTTTACTTTGACAGCACTTATCAATTTGCAGTGTAATTAACAATAAAGTGACATACAAATATTTATAATGCAGGCTGCAAATTCTTCTCTCCTGAATTAGCTCTTCAGCCAAAAAAAATTTTCACCACTGCTGTAACATTGTATGATGTATTCCATTATGGTCTTAGTGTATATATTGCTACTACAGTGGTTCATAATCCATATAAATAGTCCATTCCGGTTATTTGGGACACATCAGGACTAGTGCATTTTGGCCCAATTAAGCGGCTGCCCCAATTATCCAAAGTTTCACGTAAATAGTTAAAAATACAATGTGCCCCCCCTTTTTTTTTTAAATTGGCTCAATGTACAATCAAATCATGTTACAACGAACTCAACATAGGAAAGTACCGCTCACTATACGATGTGAAGTAAGTGCCGGTCATTGTGATCACATTTGTGAATTGAATTTTAATTCTATTAAACAGCAATTCTAATTAGTGAAAATAGGAGGAATATTATCCACAGGCTATAAAGCAAAGATATATTAAGCACAAATTTACCCTTTATTACCTTTACCAATTAAAATTAAATGATACGTGAAAATCAGAAGAATATACATAATTGGAATAATTAATACGTACTGTAATATGTACATACGAACTAGTTGACATTTCTGTTCACTGACATTTGTGGGTGGGGGTTAAAATTTAAAATGGTAAAAAGATAAGCAATCAATAACAAAGAACACAGCACACACAAATTGCAAGTAACACGATATGTGCAAGTGAGAACGGATTAACGAGTTACAAAACTTTAAAAATAGGAATGAAGAAAAGATCTGAAAATTAATTTTTTTACATGATTGAAGATTTCATGGAAGTGTAAACACATTTCACCATAATAATCCACAGAATTCCAGCTGTCAGTATTATCGAGTTTACTGTCCATTTATGATAGATTTCACTAAAAGAAAAACCCAATAAACAGGTGACTGCTAATTGTTTTATGGTTGTGACCTCCAGAATTTCTACTGAACCACGTGGTACCGTCAGAGACAATCGTAGGATAATCTCCAGTGCTGCAGTCTCCTGCCCAGATTAAACAGCATGCTGTCCCAATTAAGCGAAGTAAACCCTGGCTATTTTCTCGATTGGTTTCTGTTTTTTAAGATTTTCCCCAAATAAACAGCTGCCCAGATTAACTGGTGGCCCAAATAACCAGAATCCACTGTATATATTAAAAACTAATTAGTAATTTTTACTATTACTGTATTGCCATACTATCTGTATCATATACTCAAGGGTGATCATTTTAAATGATCATTCATGAAAATAACTGAGTAAAAGAGTGCCAGAGACAATTTTACAAGTAATATCCATTCTCTGACATTACTTCCTTTTTCAGAGTGCTGAAAATGATAGCCACTGTGATCCCAACATAAATGAGCATTAAGCTTAGGAAATGCTTGAACCACCACAAAATATAACAAATTCTGTTAATAGGATTAGAGGTAAAGCAAGATGCTATTCTGCTTCTATTAAACAAACCATTCCTGTATCAAAACAATTGTTTGGTTTTTTTGATATAGGAGCAGAATGGTACCTTGCCTTACCTCCAACTCTAAGCATTAATTAATTTGCTATACATTGTGGTTCAAGAATTTCCCAAGTTTAGTTTAATAACAATATAACCATATTTTCATTACTTATAATAAATAACTGAGCCCATTTTAAAACCATCTGCAACCTGTTGAGAGCGATACTGGAAATGTTCAGTTCTGGAGTAAGTGAATTAGTGTACAAATGTGACATGTATACCTTTTGAAAGTGTGATCTCTAAATAAGACAGCTTCACCATAGATGAATATGAAGTGACTTTTATTGTCTTGCTGAAACCACACTTAAACATCAACTAGACTGACCTATAAAATAGGTAAAATCTGAATTTATATCACATGGCAATGATTTATTGCCATGGTGTCTAAGAAATCCAGCAGTGTATAGGAAAGAAAGGAATTGGAAACAAGGCATACAATAAGTTTAACTGTTGAATAATTTAAAACAGAGTAAACTCCTCAGAACAGTGTGATGCAACCACAAACTTCTCATACTAAATAGCAAACAGAATAAAAAGATACCACTGTAATCCCAATTTCTTATAGGAGCAAAGGTTCAAAGACTACACTGAAATGATTCACAGAATGCAGGGCATACTTCCTTCCAGAGCGCAATATACCAGGGTGTATAGTAACAGCAAGTCCTCCGAGCTGTTAATTACCATGCAGCACAAATGCCTTGAAATATCCCCACCAGAGAAAAAACCTGGGATGAAAAACTATGGGATGCACAGTTATTAATACTGCCAGGTGTAATTATCCACAATATGGCATTGTAGAAGGGTACATACTCATTTGCAGTCTTGGCATCAAGTACTGCAATCATACGATGCTTATGAAAGACAACCTCATATACACACTATGGTATATCAAAGAACAAAGTGCCTAAATCAAAAAACAGAATTTTACCAGGCCACAGCAACATTACCAAGGGAATCTTTACAATACTATATACACTGAGTGATCACTGAATTATGACCACCTACCTAATACTTCATAGGTCCTTCCCTTTTGCCATCAGTACAGCAGCTATCTGACGTGGCATTGACTCAACAAGATGTTGGAAGCATTATCTTGATCTATTCAGGCCAATCAAGCTGTGTGTAATGCAGTCAGCAATGCAGGTGATTGGTGTATCCAGATGCCTGATATGCCTTTCCATAGTGTCCCACAAGTGCTCTATGGGATTGATATCAGAGGAGTTCGGAGGCCAATCAATATGTTGGAAGTCAGAGCTGTTCCTCAAACCATTCTTGCACAAGTGCCCGGTGGCTCGGCACATTGTCATCTTGGAAGACATCACCATTCAGGAAAAGTAACATAGTGGGGTTTACAGTCAGCAAGCAGTTGACAATAGCAGAGATCACTGATCTGTGGTTCCACGTGCACCAGGAGTTCAAATTCCTGCCAGTGAAACTTGTCCCACACCATACAACCACCACCAGGTTGCACTTTTGATACCATGCATGATGGATCAAGAGCCTCATGTTATTGTCAGATCCATACACAACCATCCACAGTATGGAGTAAATAACTTAACTCATCCAACCAGCACACCTTCTTCCAGTCTTTGACGTCTGACTTGCATGCTCTTTGCATCAGGAGAGTCTTTTACGCCAATGAACCTCTGTTAGGAGGTTGTCTGCTGGTATAGCCCATACATGTGGGCGTGCAATGAATGGTCATGCCAGATATTGTTCCGAGTTGACCCCATGTTGTATTGGGTAGTCAACTCTTCAACAGTGCTGCACCTGTACGAGTTGTCTGACCCAGCACTCACCTCTAACATCAACCTTTCACTGACCTTTGCAGTTTTGCCGTCGGTTCGTTGTTTGACCATTTTGATGCCAGTCCTCATACACTAACTACGGTGGCTCTCTAACGCCCCACCATTTCAGCCGTTTGGGAAATTGAGGCACCAGCTTGTCCAGCACCCACAATCTGTCCTTTATCAAAGCCCAATAAAAATCCTTCCTTTACCCATCATGCTCTGAATTTTATTACCTACCGAACCACTGACACCTTATCATCTATGCTACATAGGTCGACTAACTCTGCACTCATACCTCACATGGTCAACGGGTTGCATTCAGTTTTCACAGGGATCACTGTATTAGCATAGGGGAAACTGAAAGACATCAAATGGTCACGTACTTGATCAAATTGAATTAAGTTACATTATTATGTAGATCAAATCAGTGTACAGGAGTGTCATATGCCTTGCATGCTGTAATAACAGCTGGAAAGAGGTACATAAGATATATTCCATTAGGGCTTCTACAGCTGAGCTGCCAACCTTAAGCATCTCCTGGAATGAATGAAGGTAATCTCCTCTACATCCAGTGACAGTCTCCATCTAATTACACTGAATTGTTTAGGCAGAAGTGCCATGCCAACTGCAAAACATTGTGTGGGTCCATTTACAAAAATACAGCTTTAAACCACTAGTAGTTGTAGAAAGTGCAGTTTTAATAAAAGTTACTCTCACACTAATGAAGATGTTAAATATTTCTCTTTCACAAGAGTGTACTAGCGTGGTACGAGCACAAAACACCAACAATTCAATCCCCCTCCCCAAAGAATTCTAATCTTTAACACCTTGTCAACTTAAGGCAATCCTGCATGAAGAATGGTAAGGTATTCTTATTTCGCCTGTCACAAAATGCAACAAGTGTATTGCATTATACCAGTAATATAGCTATGCTATATTAAACAAATGTTTTAGACCCAGCATTTTGAATGCAATAGCAAAATACAAAAGAGAAGTATATACACTACTTATTCTCCATTGATAATATACATCAAACCTCAGATTTGTGGCTGCATACTCTAATTTGACAGTCTGCTAATGAATGCTTGAAACAACTTCAGCATCCATATATTGACAAGCGGGGAGAGAAATTTAAGTGGTCATGATTTAAAGTCTTAATTAACTGGATACATTAGTCCATCTCTAACTCACGTCATGAAATTCTTTAACCTCAATCATGGATTAAGTGTTTTAACATTAACCTACTAGTCCTAGTGAGGTGCAATGGCAATTTCATAAGTAAAAAAAATTATAGAATCCGACAAACTAACAATAAGCATATACATCCATAATTTACCTCTTTCTCTTCATCTGTTATCTCTTCACCAGCTTCTTCCTCTTCCTCCTCTTCTGGTTCTTCTTCAACCTAAGATATAGAGATGAATTTGTCACATGTTTCAAGTATCTCTATATGATAAAAAAAAAGTATAATATTTACATCATTTTTAATGATTAAGAAAGTTTAACTGTGGTATTCAAATGGCTGAGAATACTAATTGAAAAATAAAATAAATTTCTCACCAAGAGAAATTTAAGTGATTCATGTACACTTACATAAAAAAAATAATAATAAGATTGTTGACATTACCTGGGCCTGCTCTGGAACCCCCAAAGTTTTTCGAAGCAACCCATCCACCCTGTCAGCAAACGATGATGTATCTGAGAGCATGTAACCTGACCTCAGAGTTGTTGTTTCAAACATAATACTAGCCATATTAAGTGCAACTGTATCACTCTTGTCTGCCTGCAAAGAGAAAAATAATTGCCATTTTTATAGGATATGTATAAGCAAATATAAGACTTGATTTGCTACCTTTAAAAGATTTGATAATCTTTTACTCACTGAAAGTAGTGAATTAGTTATGGATAGTTTTGCAAATTCTTTATTGAAAATTTTAGAAATTATTTAAAAATTGAAAAAATTTATTTACTATAAATTTGGCTCTTTGATAAACAGCTCAGATGGATTGAAGACTGTTTAGCCATTATGTTAAAATAATTCATAACAGTAATTTCTTTTGAATATAGCCTACAACTTGCCCAATATCTTAGATCTATATTGCAATTCAGGAGAACTGGATAACTGTACTCACTGCTGTCAAGCACCTGTCATTTACAACAATAGAAGTAATGCAAGTGATCCAAGCCCAGTAATTAAAAGGGGAGAAACATTTAATTATGTTTAAAGTTTTAAAAGATGAATTAAGTTATTTTGTATAATAAACTGGTCTAATGAAAACAGCAATAATGAAACCATATTTCTCAAATGAAGGAATCTTTTTGAAATGAAAACATCCAGATCTTAAAGCAGCATGGAAGGTTTTATTCCATTTTTAATAGGCTAGTGTTCTTTATTCAGTTTAAAAACCTTCAAGTATGGTTTTATTTGCAAACTATTCTCTGCCCACTGCCTCACAAAAACTGATATTTAAATGGCAAGTCTAAGAGGAAAAATATATCCAGATTTCAGCTGCTGAAAAGGTGCATGGAATTATGTCATTATGATGTGACATATTCCATCTAATGGTTGTCTCTGCTCACAATCTCAGAATTTTTCTACTTTTGGGAAACAATTGTTAATTTCTGTATATAAACTGTTAACAGAAATTAATTTCTGCATTAATCCTTTAGCCATGTTTTAGAGAAACATGTTGTCAAAAACAAAGTAAAAGATCAATTCAGCAATCTCATTCTTTAGATTGCTAATATAGAGAAAAATGAATTTTAAGAAAACTGTCAGTTTGTTTTACTCTTGTAATATGACCCATGTGTATCTAACATGAGCCATTGGATCTTAAGTGTTTGTAGTGATTTCTACTCTATCTCAAAAAAGCAACAGGGAATTATTTTTTGTCAACTGGAGGGGTGGGACACTGTTGTAATTAGTTGTAGCTAGCTGCCTAGCACAAGCAGTGCTATTAAACTATTGCGTTACAACTATTTTGAATTTAAATAGAAAATTAAGCTAGAGATTATGTAGACCTACAGTAATAAGCTTCTCTTCTACAACACAGCTTTGGCATATTTGTTGGAAATAAAGAATAAGAATTTACAGTGGAATGGAAGATGGAGGGATTAATTTAAGATTTGGTGTTGCCACGATTTTTTTTAGGTGAGATTTACAGGTAGGCTTTCAAGAATGCTGAAATTAAAACCCTCACTTGAGGTTGAATACTAAAACACTTCATTGTTTAATAAATTTAAAACAATGTATCACATCTTAGCTGCCAAGATACAGGAAGAGCTTAACTGGTAGATCAAATACAGCTGTAACTGTATATGATACATTGGGGATAGATCACCCTGAGGAGTAACATTATCCATGATTCAAAAACTCTCCACTCCATGACTGAACTACTACTCTACAATGTATGTCATTAGCGTAGCAATAACATGCAAATTTCAAAACCTAAATAAAATGGCAAGTAAAAGAAATAACTCAGTATATACCAACATACCTCAACTCGCCTAAGTAATTCTTTAATCAATGGATGACGAGGGTTCACCTCCAATGTTTTCTTCTGACTTAAATAGTAGCTGCAAAAGAATTTAAAGTTCAGTAATAAAAAAGATAACTTTAAATCTTAAACTGAATTTAAGGACTTGAGTCAATGCTTTAAGTTCATGAAAAGGCTGGCAACCATTCTTCAATGTGAGAGGATGGTCTTTTTGGTCATGTGTTTTCATTCCTCCCAAATAATGGAAGGTCCTTAATGCCAACTCAAAGTTCTCTAAACAAGTTCACTTTTTAAAAATGAATTTTGTATCAAAACCAACTCAAGACTACTACAACAGCCCACTCTGCTGCTTGCATAAATTCATAACTGCTTGTTCACCCAGTGTCAGATCTCATATCCATGAAAACTTAACTATTAGAAATATTAAGCTTTTAATAAAGAGCAGTCTTCTAGATAGAAAAGTTGATCTATGTTATGAAATGTTTCTTTCAAACTGATAAGAATTTAAGTGTCAATGTAATAGAAAAGTTACATTGTGAAATAAATTATTGCACTAACAAAGAATCCCCTCCACAACCTTCATGTATAAGGTAAAATCAGGTATTTCCCCTCAGTTTTGAAGATTAATCTGTTGAAGAAACTTGGCAATACACTATACAAAGTAGCAGTGTGTGTTGGGGGGGGGGGGGCTTCTGCAGGAAAGCAATGTTTGGCAGTTTTGGAAATAGTTAAATTTAAGATATTAAGTTAAATACATTTTCAAAGTAAAATAAAAAGGAATTTTTAAAACAGTATTGTCCTACAATATAGCCAAAAGCAAGTAGAGAGAACATAACATCTAAGTGCTACATTACACCCAAGTTAAAGCTTAAGTATACAGTCAAGTAAGAAAAATGAAACATGTACATAAATATATAGCAGTATTATCCCTTTCTATAAGTAATAGATTTCTCACTGAGTTGTAGTATGCTGCCAAAACTGTTTAATGGGGGGGGGGGGGTAAAACAATATTTAAAGACACTTACTCTCTAGTCGTATCATACATCTTGCTATGGGCATTACTACGAGCCAGTCTTTCCATATTACCTGTCCAGCCAAACTGGCTAGCCACAAGTGCACAAGGAGAGGAATGAAGTCTTTGTGAAACTGTAGCCTTTTGGATCTAGATTAAATTGTAAAAAGTTGAGGCTTACCTTGGTTATATGTAGTAAATTACTTTAGTAACAATAAACAGAAAACATAAATGTTAAAGTAATCACTCTCAAACAACTGTTACTTATTTATGATTCTTCCAGATGTGTGGAAGAATCAAATGCTATAATTAATGAACATTAGCAAGATTTTCATAATTAACTTCAATTTAGTTTAACTTTACTGTTACAAAATATATATGAACAATAGATGAATCAATACAAATAAAAAAAAAAAAGTTTGCAAGTCTTACTGACATCATTTTAGAATGCAGAATTTGAAATTAAATTAAGTGTGCTATGGGTGTTTAGTGGTGTTACACTCACTATAGTGCACCTTGACCATTAAATAATAACTAGACTATTAAAAGTTATAATTTGAATTCAAAAATATGCAGTGCTTATAATTAAAATTGCATACTTTGTCTTTCAAAGCTTCATCTTCCAACCATTTTGTAAGAGGCTCAAATCTTTTGTTAAGTGCTTCTTGCTTTTCTTTTTCTTTCTCTCCCTCCTCCATTTTTAATCCATCTTTAGCCACATTCTGGAACTTCTTTCCTTCAAATTCTGGTAATGCAGAGATGGCATATTCATCTACAGGTTCTGTCAAATACAGTACTTCGTAACCCTTTTTGATAAGCCGCTCAACAAAAGGACTGTTTTTAACCTAATATGAAGGGAAAAAATAATTACTCCTGGCATAATATTCAATTTGTGTAACAATTAAGTTACTTTCAATATTTAAGTTTTCTGGAAAAAATACTCCCAAAAACAAATATCTAAACTGTCAAAAATGCTTTTTCAGGTCACATGCAATTATTTTAAACAGAATGACATAAATATAAAAATAGCGAAATGCTTAAAGTGCGGTACTCACCTTGAATATAATCTGCAATAGTTTTATGAAAAGACTGATGGCTAAATATAAGGTGGAATGGTTAAATTAATGCATTAAGGTGGGATTGAGATTTAATTTAACGGAATTTTAAAATAAGCGCAAGGAAGCAGAAGTTCACTACTCCGTCCCTGGTTGTCATAAAGTAGGAAATAGTTAATCTGGAACATAAAAGAACTGATGTTCCAGATTAACTATTTTCTACTTTATGACAACCAGGGACGGAGTAGTGCACTTCTGCTTCCTTGCGCTTATTTTAAAATTCCGTTAAATTAAATCTCAATCCCACCTTAATGCATTAATTTAACCATTCCACCTTATATTTAGCCATCAGTCTTTTCATAAAACTATTGCAGATTATATTCAAGGTGAGTACTGCACTTTAAGCATTTCGCTATTTTTATATTTAGTCTATCACGGTACTATAAGAATTCTATAACTTTATACTTGACAGAATGACAAGTGTTATTACCTTCCTTAACCTACTCATATAGCACATTTTCTACTATGCTAACTAAATTTAAGTAGCAAATAGCATTAAAAAACAAAAAACATAAGACATTCTTTCCAACACAAGTCTGTTTGAAGTTGGTTTTATTCATATAAATGGGCAGTTGAAAAGTAAGGTCATGTTTACTATGAAAAAAACGACAGGTTTTGACAATTAAACCTCCTTTACAACATAAGTTCCAATGTTAAGAGAATTTTATTCCTTGGAAAAACTTTTCATCACATGTCTAACGAGAGTTGGACAGAAAAATAAAAAAAAATAAAAATCTAACTGTTCCAAAAAAAAAAAAAACACACACAAAGTAACCCTTGCAATAGTTTATTTTCCCATCCCTCAAGTTGCAGCATTTCATTACTAAATTTCACAGAAACTCTTTCCATTTTACCTGTAGTCTAATCTATCAACAAAGGAGAAGCATCACATTCTCCTCTATTAAGTAAAGGAATTAATGCAATTCAATAGTTTGAAATAAGTTGGAATTGACCAGTAGTTTCCCTTCCAAATGCTGCTTGTCTTGTTTAGATTATGTGCTTATTCAGTTTTTAAACACAAACTGCTCAATAACAAGACTGAAATATTTCCAAGGTAACAAGCAAAAAAAACAATGCAGTTCATAAATTTAATTTCCTTCAACTTTTTGTTTTCACAAATCTTATCACCTTAGTTTAGTCTCTAAAATGTAGTTTAGCAGACAATCTTTTTTTTTTTGCAAATTCAGAAAATAAGTTTCTTTTGGGGAAAAAAAAAAGCATTTACTTGATTTTGTTTTGATCTAGTCAGAAGTCAAGATTTGGTCCATCTTCAATGTTTAGGAAATTAAAGTTGCTATGCAAGGAAAAAAAGTTGAGGAAATTAAGATTCTGGCAGTAGCCAATAAATTACTTTGGGATCATTATACATCACTTGTCTACATGCCAAGAGAAAATAAATCTTAGTTGCAAGTAAGATTAAATTTCGGAAAATGGTTAGTGCCATTTATGAAACTTGAAATTATCTATATCCACTAATTTCAATCTACATTAAACAAGTGAAAACTGAAGCTGTAAATAATTATGCCCAAATATGAAACTAAGTAATACATTAATCTGAAGCAGAGCAACACACTAACTTTATTCAACTAATTACACAGCTATGATAAAATCATAGCTGTGTAATTAGTAAGAATAAAAGTGAGAGTAAAAAGGTGAGAATAAAAATCAAGTTGCAAGCTGATCTTTAGAAATATTTATCAAGTTTATCATAGTGAAGTCCCAAATTTCCAGATAAGTAGTTCAAAAGGAGAAGTACTTGTCTGGTAATTTTCACACAAATAGTTTAACAGAATTTGAGCCACAAGATCAGATTTCCGCATACAAAACCTATAACATAAGGCTAGCTGAGAGCTGCCAGGAAAGAAGTACTAAATAAATTAAAGAAAAAGATTTGACACTAAAGTTCAAAACTAAAAATCCTAGTACACAAGTAAACTTCAAGTTAAATTATGAAAGCAAGACAACTAAGTGAACAAAACAAGGCCATAATATTTTTGTCAAGGATTAAGTAAAGAAAATCTGCTCTAAGAAAAACATGCAGAGTTAAAATGAAAGTATAATTCAGTTATTTAGGCTAATACCTCAAATTTTCTTACTAAGCAATGAAGAACTACTTTTGTAAATGAGAGCTGCCAGGAAAGAAGTACTAAATAAATTAAACTGGATGCAGGGAATAACTTTGATATTATATATTTGGATCTTAGAAAGGCTTTTGATACTGCTGCACAAATTGGAGCAGTGTGGCATTGGAGGCAAATTGCTGCTATGGATAAGGGGATGGTTGAGTGGCAGAAGACAGAGAGTGGTAATCAATGGACACTGCTCAACGTGGACTAATGTTATTAGTGGAGTTCCTCAAGGTTCAGTGTTGGGTCCGTTGTTGTTTTCGGTGTTTATGAATGATATTGATGATGGGATATAAAGTTTAATGTCCAAGTTTACAGATGATACAAAGGTTGGCAGGGTCGTTAAGGACACTACTGACGCTATGCTGCTGCAACAGGATCTGGAAAGGTTGAACAGATGGGCTGAGAGGTGGCAAATGAAGTTTAACATTGAAAAATGTAAAGTACTACATATGGGAAACAGTAACCCCAGAGCAACGTATCAACTCTGCGGTACTACACTGACAGTGGTGGAGAATGAAAAAGACCTGGGGGTAATTGTGCAGGCAGATATGAAGTTCTCTGAGCAGTGCAGACGAGCTGCAAGAGTAGCTCATGGTGTCTTGTCAATGATATACAGGAATTTTTCTAGCAGGGAGGTGATTATTCCCTTGTATAAGGCAATGGTTAGGCCACATCTTGAGTACTGTATACAGGTCTGGAGGCCTCATTTCAAGAAGGATGTAGAACTGCTGGAACGGGTACAGAGAAGGGCAACAAGATTAGTGAATGGAACAAAGGGTTGCTCTTACGAAGAAAGGCTTAAGTTTTGCAAATTACAGAGTCTGGAGACTAGGCACCGGCGAGGTGATCTGATAGAGGTGTATAAGACTTTGAATGGTTTGAGCATGCTCAATGCCAATGGGATTCTTCATCTTGCTCAGAATAATCACCTCAGAGGGCATAAATTCAAATTGAGGAAGGACGGATGTCGGATAGATGTGCAGAAATTTGCCTTTGGCCAGCGGGTGGTTGGTTGGTGGAACCGACTTCCATCACTTGTTGTTGAAGTTGATAGCCTGAACAAATTTAAAGCTCAACTGGACAGGTATTTCGAGCAAACAGAGGGGTGAAATGGGAGTGGGTTTTTTTTTTTTTTTTTTGGCTGATGCTGAATAAGCTTGCTTTCTTGCATCATATGCCTCTACTAATGCTAATGCTAAATGAAGGAAAAAGGAATCATAATTTTCAGCAACTGATTGACCAACCTGTGTCCCTCAGCATGTCTCTTTCCAGGTGAGACTACTTCAATATGCATATAAAATTCTGCTTTTATTTTCTAACTAATATATACATGAATATTAAAACAACTTGGAGAAAACTGAAAGCATATTAATCTTTAAACAACTCATAACAATAAGCTGATTCTTATTCTGCTGAGAGCAGAATATTACCTTGAAAGAAGTCAGACAGTAACTGAACATCATAAGACTTAACTGTATTAAAAATTGTTAAATTATACATGCCACCTTAAGAGTTGCTTACTTCATCCAATGTTGCTCCAGCCATGTAATAAATATACTCTTGTTTCTCTTTCATTCGTTCAACATATTCCGACAAAGAAGTGTAATTTGAAAGAGAATTAGATGAATAGAATCTCACTAATTTTGCCAGCCTGGTACGATTAGCAGGATCTTCAATTATTCCAAGTTTCAAGCTATAAATTAAAGAGATAGTCAATTAAGTAAGTGGCAATGAATTAAGATGTCACATTCATAATCTATATCAGGGATTAAAGAATTAGCAAGAAATTCGTTTGTCAGGAACAGCAGGCTAATATTATATAAGTCACAGATGTACAGATGATTGCTACTATTTTTATTCCAAAAAATATTCAGTGATGAAGAATAATTGTTTTATAACCACGTACAAAACTATCAAAAGGCACTCTTCACTACTGTACATACAGTATACAAGCCTAGGACTTATCTATTGCCTCCTGTCTTCTCCCCCCCAATTACTGAAATTTAAGTGTTCTGTTTATATTCCAGCACTACTACTAGCTCAGTAGTTTATAACCAACCATTTTGAAAATGAATACAACTGTCAGTTACATTTACAGTAAACGTAAACTTCAACCAAAGCCAGCTCAAATGCATGCGCTACTGCAGTCACATTTGACCACTCAGCTACTCTGCTTTATTTTCTGTAAATTTGCAGAGCCCAAACATATCTACTGGAAGCTTAATTATATCACCTAGCAGCAAGTATCTCTTCAAAGTGCAAGAGTCATTGAGACAAGTTTGCTCACACTTTGCAGCTCTCCATGGCAGCTTAACTAGCAGTTTTTTTTTTTTAAGAGATCTATGTTTGATCTAGGCAAAGAGTTGTACCACTAAACACTTCTACAGATAAATATGCCACAGGGATAACAGAAACAAGCTCTAGTGCCATTAGATTTTTTACTAGCTCCCTTTTGATCATTTGTATTTTTACCAATGATCAAAAGGGATGCACAGCATAGACTAACTTTACTTTTCTATTATATGGGAAATCTCCCTTTGGCACACTTCAACTACTGTTTCTCAAATCTATTGCATATAAACATTCTCATCCAGCAGTCATAGTACTCATTTGCTTCAGTATGAAATTCAGAACTTTTTACCAACAGAAAAAAGTAATCAGTCATTCATGAGGATTTATGTAAGTTTATCAAAACTTAACCCAGCTTGCAATAATCCAATTAAAAAAATATTAAAAAATTTAGTTAGCAATGAAAGCATTTATTTAAAAAAAAAAAAATGTTAGATTGTTGTGTCCAACTTGTTTGTGCAGACATCATGAATTTTTAGCAAGAGCAATGCATTTCTACAAAGAGCATTTACTAATGTTAAATTGTCTTATTTGGTATAAGGTTGGTTGTATATTTGTTACTGAATTTCTTTGTATTGCAAAGGTGATTTGGATGTAATATTTAAAAAAAATAAACTTTGTGAAAAACCCATTTATGCACTGCAATAAGTGTATTTACTGCTGTCATAATGAAAGCCTTTGCACTTGTATAAATCACACTACATACTGAATGACATTTGTTGCCACAGTTACTTCAGTATCACCACTAACCAATGGGTTAGGCAGAAAATAAATAACTTTATATAGCTCAGTAAAGGATAGTGAATGCTTATAAGCTTTATATAGCTCTCAGTTATTCTGTTATATGTGGGAAATTCCTATGAGCTGTGATCAAGTTAAACTGTGCAGAATGGGAAAAGTGCTTAAAAAATGCAATAAATATTTTGTAAAGCAGTTTTATTGTACCACTCTACATAAAAAAATTAAACACTATTCTAAATTAATAAGATACATGCAAAACAGACTGCACGTGTAGTATTTATGGGGTGTGGCTATTAAATAACAAGACTGCACGCACACGCGCACACAGCAGTTAACCACCAACCTTTTCCTTGTTATCTGCCAAGTCACATGCTCATTCACTTTATAAGACAGGTTTCATTACCTTGTTTTTGCAGTTTACAGGGAAAAGAAAATGGCAGACAAAGAGTTGAACAATAAACTCAATTTTTAACAAAACTAAAAACACCAACTGAAAGTTCAATTGTTATGCCAAGTTTATGGGGAATATACTATGTCAAGAGCTGACATGTATGAATGGCATAAAACATTTTTAGAAGAGAATGTGGAAGACTATGAACAACCAGACTGTCCTATCTATGAGAAATGATAATGTGGACCAGATAAAGCCTTTGATTAAAAGTAAGTTGTTTAAGCATTACAATGGTTATATTGCATGAATATTTAATTACCTTTTATTACATCAGAAAGTATGGACAAAGAAACAGACGAATTAATTGAAAATTTAGGCATGAGAAAAGTGTGCCAAGATGGTGCCAAAAATTGAATGAAGGTCAAAGAATAAGACTAAGTTTGTGAAGATGTTTTGGAAAAAAAAAAGTACCATAATTACTTGCAGTGAAAGATGGCTGTTCCAGTATGACCCAGAAACTAAGACAGTCAATGCAATGGAAGTCAGAGCAATCCTGCAGACCAAAAAAGCAAGAACGTCAAAATCAAAAATGAAGAGCATTTTTTTTATATTAAAGCATTATTAAACGTGATTGTCAGTTATAATTACATTGTTAATCAAACAAACTACACTGAAGTTCTGACAAGGCTGCATACAAAAATTAAATAATAAGACCTGCACTGTGGAAGGATGGATGCTCTGACAATACTCCAGCATACAATGCCCTCTGTTCACCAGTTTCTGGCCAAACAACAAAATCCCTGTGCACGTGCACACCCCTTGCAGACCCTAGCTCCTCTTCCCTAAACTGAAAAGTGTAATTAAGGGAACCCATTTTCAGTCAATTGAAAAAGATATAGAAAAACTAGTGTTAAAAAGGGCTTGCAGAAGATTATTTCCAGAAATATTTCTGTGCTTGGAAGAAATGTATGGAAATACTATGTGCAGGTCCAGGACTCCTTTTTTTGGGGGAGAGGGAAAATAACTTGTAAGGTATGAATATTTAATTACCTTTTATTGCAATAGTCTCGTTAATAAACAGCCACACCTTGTACCAAGGTGTGGCTGTTTGACAGAATAAGCTATTAAATGAATAAGCTTAGCCAGAATAAGCTATAAAATGAATAAGCTTAGCCAGAATAAGCTATAAAATGAATAGCTTATTCTGGCTAAGTGGAATTTAGAAAATCTTATATAGCTAAATATTATGGAATTTAGCTTAGTCCCTTCCCTCACTAGCTTTAAAAAAAAATTCAAATTAAGATTCTAACTGAAAATGCAAGAGTTTCATAACAGATCACCCTTGCCTCTCACTGAAGACTCCCTTATTTATGGGGGGGGGAAAAAATTAATATTTCACAGTTAAGTCCAATGTTACAAAATACCCTTTAAACATCCATCTATATTAGTTATGATTTTCAAATTCTAAATAAAATAACCTCATTGAAATTATGCAGATTCACAATAAAGTGAATGTCCTATAATGTTGAAAAAAAATTTTGTCTATGAGATTTTTCTGAAGCATGAATAATCCCTCTACATAGTTTGTTTCACCCACCCTTAGCATTTTCCCCATACTATTTCTTTGGTATTTATTTCTAACTTTAGAGTCATCTAAGAATACAAACCATGGACACTTCATTCCATGACCCATTTCAGCTTTCATAGTTTTTTTCTTTAATGAAAGCACACCTACATCCAAAGTTTGATACTCAAGTAAAACTGCATTATTAGTAGTATTATTTTAAACACTACTGCATAACTAAATTATTGAAATATACACCAACTGGCTACTTTATACACCTACAGTTTTTATGAGATGGAGTGTTCCTTCAATAATTCAATTTGGGATCAGGTATTATAACATGCAATATAAAGCTAAAATGTGTGCAATTAAGTGAAAGAGAAAAAAAATTAGGTGACTGAATGTTGCATGGCAGTCTAAGTATATCAAACTAACTGTGCTAGGGTTTGCACACAGTTGTCTCACATGCCAGTTAGCAAATACTACATCTTGTCTTTTTAATTTAAAGTAGGTTTTAATCATTTTGAATTAATGAATAAGATTCATGGATACACAAATGCTGCAAATCAAACTTCTTTGCAGTATATTCTTTCCAAATATACACAGAATTGCATGCATACCTTTCACAAATTGATTAACCAGTAAAACAGTTGTGCTATAATTCCAAGTAAATTAAAAGGGACTTTAATATTGGGTAATTTGAGAAGACTTACTTTGTACTATACTCCTTCCAAAATTTTTCATAATCTTCTTTGGAAATTTTTTTAATCATATCTAGAGTTTTTCTAACTAGTTTCTTCTTTATCACTTTCAGAAGCTTATGTTGTTGAAGAGTTTCCCGAGAAACATTCAAAGGAAGATCGTCAGAGTCAACCTATGAAAGAAAAGTTTGAACAGTGCTTTTCTCTAATGGCTGCCAAATTAAACTAACTGGAAATGAATACAAATATGCTTATTTTAGAAAATATCAAACCTTTGAAAGTTGCTTGCATAGTTAAAGGAATGTTTTCAGAAACCAGAATTTAACAAGGAAATTAAAACCTGTGCTACAGTCCATTTGGTGTTGGAGAGTTGTCTACAAAGCTCTTAATAAAATTATCCAAATAATGCCAAAATTGAAAGTTACATTCATCTCTACAATCGATTTGTAAATTACATAAAATGCAAGTTATTTCAATAACTGCATAAGTTATGGAATATAAATATCCCATGTCATGTTTTTAAAATATACATCATTTAACACATTTTAATAAATGTCTCCAGTAGTTATGAAAAGCCCAGAAGGAAATATCGAGGCTACACTACTTAACAGCAAGAGACCAAAACTGCTTCTAGTAACAAATATGAACTTTGTAATCACAATTATGTCATAGCAAGGGGATGCCATGAGTAGGACTGACTGGATGATTTTTAATTCCCAGCTTATTGCTTTCCTTGTTTCTGATAAAAATGTTCAGAACTGCCTTCCTTTTCCTTTCTTCTACCACTGACATGCTCCTTGGCAGTTTATGCATACAGGTTTTTTTGCACTAAAAGCACAATAGGATTTACATAGTTATGCATATTTACATATACTAGGCAGTGCAGATAAGGAGTTTGCCAATGTGACCTAATTCCCATCTGTAATGGAATTATTCACATTTGAATATTTGTTTTGCAGATGATACTCCTTGCAATCAACTCTCAACATAATTGTTCAGATGCATCAAGATCCCATTCTGAGATCACACCACGGCATGAGTTCAGTGTCTTAGAGGGATGGAGGCTACTGCAATTGAAATTTCCAATATATGGGGCTCAAAAGATTGTTTGAAATGTTTCTCTGTTAATTCCAAATAAGAAACTAAAATGTAACCATTTAACAAAGCATGCCACCCCTTCAGCATCCTGTCCTTTTTGGAATAGGTTAACCAGGCATCCCAGTTTCCAAGGATTTGTCCTGGAATTTAGAATTGTCATTTAATGTTTTCATTGCTTAATTTTATGAGAGAATTAAAAGAAAGGAATGATGACTGGCTTAACAGTGATTGCCAATACTAGTGTTTTTTTTTTTTCAAAAACATACCACAAAATTTGAGAAATTTTACAGCTTTGTTTGCCATTCCAGCACACAATGGAAATGTGTAGAAATATTTTCTCAATTGAAATTCAAAGGTCCGATGAACAAAGTTGCTTGAATATAAAGCCTCGATTCCATAATGTTCAAATTCAACCTTAAATTTGCAATGTAAAAGTTTCTATGACATGATTAAAAATTATGAAAAGTTAATTAAGGCAGGCAGAAGTAATTTAAATATGATTAAAAAGCACTATTTTCTAGTAGTGTTTCATTGTAATACATAAATTGTGTTTTCAATGAATTATTGTTTATATATTCGTCTATAAACATTAATTTGAATTTTAGAACATTAAAAAACAAAATACCCACTTTTCTTTTTTTTTAAAGAAAGAAAGTTTTTCCCTTTCTAAACTTGTTTCATCTCAGTTATCACCAAAATCATCTGGTCATCCTACTTTTGGATTAAAAAAGAGGATCTTTCCTATAGGCTTTTCACTATCAGAATGGATAATCATGAAGCGTGATGTAGGTCCTCATTTCTGTTCTAGGCAATTTTGTAGTATCATTATCAATGTCATTGTTCCCTGACAAGGAACATGTTGGGGGTTGCAGAGTTTACATTATCAAGGATTCAGAAGTTTGTTTGTGCCAAGAATCTCCACTTACTGCAGAGCCCAAAAGGATGTCCACTACCCAGTATGCAAAAATATGCTCAAGAGTGGAGCACCAGAACTGAGTACCATACCCTCATCTCCACCAGCTTGGATCTTGTCCCTGTGACCACAAGGATAGGGACATGGCAATGACATGACTGACCCCTAGAAGGCAAACTCACTAGCTGACTGATCCTGGGCAAGACCTCTCAGCTCTTGTCAAAGCATGGGCCCCTCAACTACCAGGATCCCCTTTTGAATTTCCACGGAGTGTAGCAAATTGTAAACATTCTGGATCCTATGATGTTAAGCCTGAAACTTAGGCTGCAGGCAATGGATCCTAATGATGCCAATATGGAGGATCAGGTAATCACTGGTAGATTCCACTTTCCCTTGATGGGGCCACCACATACAAATGGCCACATCAACAGAAAGAAATTAGTATGTTATTTCACATCAAACTCTCATTATTCTGAGCATAGTTGAGTTTCATTAAAAATGCTTGTTAGGTGAACAAGTGCAGGATTAACAAAAATCAGAAGCATTGTCATTTTGATATACTGAAGAATTTCAATATCATGCAGAATTGGTTATAGTAAATACACTATGCACATTATTATTAATGATATTGATGTAAGTGTTTCAAGTTTAATATGGAAGTCTGTTGATCATACAAAGATCAGTAGCATGGTTAATGACATTTAAGGCATGCTGATGCCAGATTTAAATAAAATCTAGGTGGAATGGCTGAAAAATTCATTCAAAAAAAAAAAAAAAAAACAGATGCATAGTTAAGGAACAAGTAGTTATCAGGAACATTTTAACAGCCATGTGTACTTATACTGTATTTATCTTAGTAAACCATTACACTGAGATGTGGTATGGATGAGGGCTCTTTGCACTTGTTTTTTAGGTTTTTATTTGGTGTGGTGGGGGGGGGGTTATTGCACATTACATTTTCTATTTCAAATCAAAAAGCACTATCCATGCTGGTTGTAAGGAAAAGTGAAATTTTAATCAACTATTAAAAGGAACAAAAATTTCTCATTATCACACCACAAAAGGATCAATAAAAGAATCAAACATGCCACACACTATATCCCCAACATACTGAAGAAGAGCAGAAAGATTTCCTTGAAAGCTTTGATAATTCAATAAATATTGGGGAGGTATATAAGCCAGCAAAAATAAAACATCTTCGTAAAGGAAAAATTATTTAAAGTCTAAGTTACAATCTACACCTTTTATAACAGAGTACTTACCACTCCTCTAACAAAGCTAAGGTAGTTTGGCATCATATCCTGGAAGTCATCAGTAATGAACACACGACGTACATATAACTAAAAAAGTTAAAGGGAGCTTCAAGATTAATATGCAAAACAAATTAACAAATAATTTTTTTTGATTCCTTAATATTAATTAGTGATAATCTTACTCAAATCTTAGTTTCTAAATGATTTAAATATTTAAAATGATTGAAAATTTGCTTTTTAGCAATAAAAAAAAATGAAAAAATCACTTTACCTTGCGGGATAATAAAAAAAAGGAAAATTTGAACTTTAAGTGATAATAAAACACTATTTTGAGAAACATCAATTTCCAAATTGCCTAAATTCTCTTCCACAGTAAAAAAAAATTTAATTCTTCGCTTGATTTGAAAAGTACCATAGATCTGTATGTGCTATAGACAGCAAAATTTTTTGAAGGGAGAGAAAAATAACTATGCTCATAAAATGAATATGATCTAAGTAAACAAATGTGGGAGCCTGAACAGGGTTGATGCCATCAAAGGAACTCATCACACATCCAGTTCCATAGCTCAATGCACAAGCCTGCATTTCAGCAGATAACACTGATCCCACAAGTAGTAATTTCAGTGACTGTCAGGAAAAATTTGTACAAAAAGAATAGGTAGAAGAGGACCAGAGTATGTTTACCAGAGGCCCAAGTTTGTTACAGAACAGATCTTTTAAGGGCACAAGAGGTCACTACGTGTTGGTAGTACTGATAAGAAATAGAATAACTAAGGATTTACTTAACATATAGGGCAACATTGAATAAAAAGGCACAAGTCAGGTTTAAGTTCAAAAGTGTCATTTTCCTCATATGACATGAAGGAATATGAGAGCCTTTTAATCAATTCAGCCAGAGATAGTGCTAAGCTCAAGGGGTAGTATTTTTTCTCAGTGTGGTCTGCACTTGTTACAGGAGTTTTTACAGAGGTGGGATACCCTTAAATAGGAGTGCAATAATATTTGCTAATGCTACAGAGGTAGTGTTAGGTGGGTTAGAAAACTGCTACTTTGGGGTAGGGAAAATAGACACAGTTTAATAGCAGCCACAAGCAGTGGTGAAATTTATTCTTGTTCTGCTTCTAATGGAAGATGCAATAGTCTGGAAAATTGAATTACAAGGCCAGCTGTGGATCCTCGTGGGACAAGAAAATATATAGGCTGTGTTAGAATTAAAGAAGCAAAAACAAAGCATGCATACTTGATTGTACAGTAATGCTAAAATATAAAGTACTGTCAAGACAAATGCTGACATAGGAGATACTAGAAACATTGCCAATCTCACACAAGAGATGCAGATTTTGAACACAGTAAGTACAATGGATACAGAAAAGGGCACTAGGTGTTTTGCTTTTGCTTAAGTAGAACAGAATCTAAGGCAGTAAACCAACTTAAAAAAAGTGGGTAGTGGTGTGACATAGACACTAGAAAACAAAAGGAGTCAAAAGAATACTGTTATATCCATACAGAAATCTGGATGAACTAATACTAATAGCTCTGCTCTGATGCAAAATACTATTTTGTTTCAAATCTAAATTTGACACCACTTAAAGATACAGGGTCTTCACATGATAAACAGTGATATAGTAATACTCACTTCTTCCATCCACATTTATTACAGTCAGTTTTTTCCCCCATAAATATAAAAATGTCAATATATATTTAAAAATACGGTATTTCCCCATGTATAAGACGCACCTTAATTTTGGGTGCCCGAAATTTAAAAAAATGTATTACATAAAGTTATTTAACTCAAGTTTTATTCATCATAAAATTCATAACTCACTGTCAAAACTCCCATCCATTAGCTTGTCCTCATCTGTGTCTGATGACGAATAACTGTCTTCATATATTACCTCATCCTCAGTTCCATCTATGGCATTTGAAATGCCACACTTCTTAAATGACTTGACAACAATCTCAATCTTGATATTATCCCAGGATCTTTTCACCAGGATCAGGTACAAACTTCCCCTATAGTTGGTTTCTGCACTCTTCCTGCTGGTGTCAAATTGTCCCCAGAAGACTTCATCCATTGGTTCCATTCATCTCTCATGTCAGCTTTGAAGGGTTTGGTTAATGCTGACATCAAGTGGTTGGAGCTGGGATGTCAGGGTATGACAGCAAGCTTTGTTTTTTGCTCTGCAGCAATCTTCTTTGTAATGTGTGCCCTGAACTGATCAAGCACCAATAGGGCAGGTTTGCATAAGAGCCCACCTGGTCTCCTGCTCCAAACTTTCTCAAACCAGATCTTCATCCCATCCTGAACGTGGACAATCACCCCTTGAGGAATGTCTTCTTTTGGCATTGTTTTGCGTTCGAAAATCAGCATAGAAGGCAGCTTGGTTCCGTCGGTACAACAAGCTAGAACAACTGTATAATGGCTCTTTTCATGTCCACTTGTCTTCAGTTTTCACCCCCTTCTTATCAACAGTTCTGTTACTTGGGACATCAAATTGAAGAGGGACTCCATCCATATTTGCAATCTGGACCAACTCAAACTGATGTCTTCCAATATTGAATGACAAAACGATGAAATTCAAGGACCTTCTGCTCATAGCTTCCAGGCAAGTGGTGCATGTACGCATGCTTAGTCCATTCCGTTTCATGAAGCTGAAGCACCAATTGTGTCCTCCTTTGAAATCAGTAACTTCTTTTTCATCAGCAATTCTTGCTGCCTCATGCTGAACCATCTTTGTGGACACAGGAATTCCAATTGCCCTTTGCTCCTCAAGCCATATCTTCAATTCCCTCTCTAAATCAAGCCATTTTGCTGACTTGCCTCTAATGGCCTTCTGCCATGGCATTTTTAGCAGGGTTTCTTCTTCCTGTAGCCAGTCTGATTATTTTCTCAGTTGGAGGACCGTTCAGCAGCACGATTTCCATTCACTTTTGCAAACTGGATCACTTTTAACTTGAATTCAGCATTGTACGAAAATCTGGGCAGAACATGGCAAAACGTAACCTAATATACTGATAACAAGTGTGAAACAATGAGCGCAAAGACAACAAGTGCGAAATGCAAGTAAAAAAAAAAAAAAAAAACTACAACCACTGTATAAGACGCACCCAGTTTTTAGACCCCAAATTTTTCGAAAAAAGGTGCATCATGGGGAAATACGGTAATATTAATGTAAATTTCTTATCAGTATGATACTTAGACCAACTTGAAATTTAACTGCCTTCTTTAAATTTTTAGTTTAGTAGCAATAAAATTAATGTTCTTAAAAATTTCTCAAAGTTTTGAATATATATTCTTAATATTTTGTCTAACATTACTCTTCACCATACAGATGAAGGTATCTGAGGTAAGTGTCAAAGTCAAATGATATGAAGGTTGGATAACAATCTGAGGTAGGCCATGTTGCTTCAAAAAGACTTGGGTTGGTTGCTATATGGTCAAAAAGGGGGGGGGGGGGGGCAACTAAAGTTGCTTTTAAATATAAGGTATGCATTTGGGGAACATGAATCCTGGAGTTGTGTATAAGCTATTAGAAGAGGAGGTAAAAAGGTTCAAGATGAAAGACTTGTTATGATTATGACACGAGATTTTTCATGCAATATAAGCAGATGAATAGGAAAACACATTACATACTGTCTGAATTATAGGACCTTTGCTAGTAAGGATGCCATTATCCTTCTTTATAAGGTGATGGTTAGACCACAATTGGAATGTAGTATTCAGATCTGGAACCTGCACCTAAAAAACTTCTGGAGAGGTTTCAAAGAAAGGTAAACAGACTGATGAGTGCAGAGTGATAAACAGGAAGAATGTGCTCAGAATGGATGGACTACAAAGTTTGATAACTAGACATCTAAAAGGGAGATCTGAGGTGTATAAGGTACTGAAGGGATTAGTAAAATGAATGAGGAAGCTATTTTCTCTTGTGCAAGAGACATTAACCACGAGACAAATAAAATTATGGAATAACAGAAGACTGGATCTCATGAAACTCTTATGAATAGCAAGTTGTCAAACACAAATAGGCAGCAATTCTAAGTTAGAAGTAGAGCTGAACAATTATTCTGTACGAATATAGTATGAATATTGTTTTTCAAGATATGTTTCATTGCATCAGCCTTACTAATACATTACATTCTGTCTCAAAGTCAAAAAGAAACACTTATCACAGGAGTGAAGTCACTAAAAAAAAATAAAAATTGGAATAAAATTAATAGAAATAGCCTTCCTCTCCATGGCAGTACATTTGCCAGTTCTTCAATAAAAGTGTATTGATCCAAATTTATAACATTAAATGCTATTAATACCACTGAATTATTTTTTTCAATTTCCAAGTATTTCATAAAACAGTAGACTAGTTAAAATAGGCATTTCTTTTGTGTCAATGTACAGTGAAGTTATTGAAAGTAAAACCTGAACTGCAACAGCTGTAGACTATACTCACACATTCAAGAGTATTTGTTCAATTCCTCTAATGATAAGGGAGGGGATCAAAATGAATATACAGATCACGAACAGCTATTAAAACATCAAGAAATCACCAGATATTAATAGCAATACCAAGCTTACAGTTCCAAAGATGTTATCACAGTTATTCATTCATTGCTATGAACTACTACTATCCATTTGAAACTCAGTTGCTGACAAGGCCACAATGATCCCAAAAGCAATTACAGCTTGTAAATCCCAAAAAGGGGAGCTTATCATACTGACTGAGTCAGAGAGACTAGTCATCAATAGGAATCATTACGGGCTATTGTCTATTGGGAGATAGAGCCTTCCTCTCCTTGACAGAAACATATCACAAACTCAACATCAGTTTATCATCTGGCATGGCTATATTCTCATGTTAACCTAAATAAAGTTGCCATGGAAGAGAAGCTTTCCAATGTCACCAATGCAGAGATGCATTCCCCTAAATGCCTCAACTTCAATACTCAGAATAACTGCCCACCCTTAATGCTCGTACTGGACACTATTACAATACACACCTTTCATGGAAGGAACATTGGAAAGAGAACCCCCTTACTAGACTGCACCATACATACAATGAAGAGGCATTTAGTATAGGAATACATCTGGCTCTTATTGGTTAGAGCCCACCACATTTAATGCATGGAATCCCAAATACAATTCTGCATCTATTACATAAGGATAATAATACGTTAATTATTTACATACTGATTGGGTATTGGCTTAAATATAAATATTGTAATTTTTAGTACATAATTAGTTTCTGTATTACATGTTGCTGTCTTACTTCAGCATTGTGTTACTACATTATAGTGCCTGTAACACATTGTAGTGCTAGCTGGTACTATACTATTCCAATTAGGAGATTATAAATGTTTTAAGATGTGTTCATCATTCTAATATTAGAATGAGAAACATTCTAAAGTCAGATCACAATTATTACAGATTCAAGCAATAAACTGATGCAGGAGGTATTGTTTTATGTATATATAACAGTATTTTTTTAAAATTCAGTTTGACATTTCACCCTCTTGGGAAGTCAAAATAAGAACAAATTAATATTTAAAAGAATTTGTAAAAAGTATTTCTATTAAACTCTCCACAAAGCCAACTCTAGCAGAAAATTAAGCCCAAATCCACACACATTCAAACTGATGTAATATATCAAACACTGAACATTCAAATTTTCTTTAACAAAAAAGCTAGTTCACTTTAACATGTCTTTAAACGACATCCTTGCAGGTGATAATTCATTGAGGAAACTATTACACTTCAAATTCTACAATAAATATTTCGATAAATGAACATTATGTTACACCCCTTTACCAGGTTCTTATTCATAATGAGTAAGAACAAGGATTACAAATGCACCTTTGTCAAACTACTGATGTAATCATGTCACAAGAGGCATCTCGGTATGTACCCCTAAGAAAAAAAGCTGTAAACAATTTTTGAAGTATTGCTTGTAGTCTAATAACCACTTTTCTCTGCATTCTGCCAGTAATCTCATTAATACCTCTATTAAAGAACAAATAAGAGTAAAGTATTTTAGGAAGGTATTATTCATTACCTTAATGTGGTCCACCTTGGTTCCATATCTGTTGAATGATTCTGATGGTTGTACACTTGGAATAAAGAGAAGGGACTTAAAGGTTACCTCACCTTCTGCAATGAAGTGAGTTTTTCCAAAGGGATCAGTTGTATCTTTTGTAATAGATTTATAAAATTCATTGTATTCTTCATCTGTAATTTCTGCTGGTCTGAAAAGAGAATTTTATATAAAATGCTTCCCTTCTAAAAAGATTGACAGCTTATATGAAAAGCTCTTAACCATCCAGTTTATTATAAAGTTTCAAATAACAACGTACATACAGGCTGGCCTTTAATTCTTCCCGCATGCACATCGTGCAAACCGAATATAATAATCTATAGAAAAAATTATAATTGGTCCTTGACATTCAGGAATGTCCATAAAGAATTAAGTAAAACTAAATGCAACCAGGCATAATATTTTTAAGAGTTATAATTATCTATATAACAGAGGTGTAAAAACACCATAGACAACTGTTAAAGGGAAAACTACAATAGTGCAAAGGGCATCATTTCAACTGTATCTCATATTGTGCTCATCCTTCACAATGTTATCATGTATTGCACTACCTCTATTTACATTACTATCATAGTTTTTCCCTTTAAGAGTTGTCTATGGTGTTTTTACACCTGTTATATAGATAACTCTTAAAAATATTATGCCCAGTTGCATTTAGTCTTAAAACATTATCACATACACCTTTTGTTATCTCTCATTGTAGGATTATCTTCACAACTGGGTTGTCATATTTGCAATACTAGGGTGCCTGCCACCCACTGATGAAAGGCCAACAAGCCTTGAAACAGTGCCATCTGGGTGGGGGGTGCCCACCGAGAAGTAACAATAGTCTTTATTAGTGAAGCATTACTTATTTGAGGTAGTGCAATACGTGGTAACTTGTGAAGGATGAGCACAATGAGATACAATTGAAGTGATGCCCTTTAACAATACTATCAGTTTTTTCCCCCTTTAAGAGTTGTCTATGGTGTTTTTACACCTATATTATATAAAGAATTTTAATACCTTTTAAATAACTAACTGTATACCATATAAAATATAACAAAAATAATTATAGAATTAAATGTTTATTGCATAAAACAGGAGATTCCAAACTGTGCTCTATAGAATATTTTAAATTTGAGGGAACACAGCAATACGTTACATCTGTCAGACACTTTGTGAACTACTAGCTAGAGATAGTTCAGTTTCAATATTACCTATTAAATTGTTTGGATCTAACTACTTAATAAACAGAACTGTTAGGTATTTCTTTTGGCCAAGGGCACCATGAAAAAATTAGATACTAATGATGCTGTGAATCAAGAAAGTTTGAGAATCTCTGGCATAAAATACACAATGAAGAAACTATTTGTTATGGAATATTTGAACAGAGTTGGCTTTCTTTTTTTCATCAAAAAATTTCTGATAGCCAACAATCTTCTCTAGGCTCTGGCAAAATAAATATTGCAGAGAACCTCAAACAAAAAGGTTTGAGGTTCTCTGTGATATGAAAGATTATCTAGTTTTTTACCATTATCTCCTTTGTGGTAACATTTTCATCTGGCTTTTTTAAAAATTAATTTTTTTTTTTGCATTTAAAAATATGAATTTTTAAATGAAAGTCTGCAAGTGACTTTATTAGTGGAAGACAAACACTTCTGATGGTTGATGGAACACACTTGAGGGACATTGGGCCAATGCTTGTTTATTGCTGTCTGATGCACAGTAGGCTTAGCGCGCAATTCAAATCTTCAACTATCACATAAAAGATTGCATTGACTTGAAATTGGCATTGTGTAAAGTGAATTTTTTTTTTCTAATAGCAGTAACTGAAAAATACGTTAATCGAACTCATGTTATGCAAGGCCTGGCTGTAGTAGTATTTCTTTTAAAACTGTTTAATAAACCTCACTAACAATGATTTCTAATATAATTATTTAATAGCAAAATGTAGGTAAGCCACTACTGGCTCTATTTTAAACATTTAACTGAAAAAAAAAAAAAGTCTTTGCACAGTCACTTTCCATTAAGTTTTAACTAAAAAGCATTAGCTTTGTCAGGGACTTATTTGTAAGTGTGTACATTTGTGCATCTGAACAGTTGCCATGCCAAATTGTACCCACTCTGATAAATGTTAGTTCAAAAAAGCACTAGAACAGCTAGTGCCTTTTTTGAAATACTGCACAAAAACTGTTTGTGCAGTATTTCATTCTTTTGTATAAAAATCCATCTGACAATGTTCGACAGATGGATTTTTAGATAGTTGTCATGTGATTAACAAAGAATGGATGAAAGTTAACATAGTATAGCCAATTCTGAAGCTATTCAGATAGCTCTTAAAAAAAAACTAACCTCGATATCATGACCAATGAATAAAATCATTCAAAGTGATTAACAAATCGCTACTTTGACAAATTATGCCAAAGTGAAGTCTTTTTTAGTGCTCAAACCATCTAGTTTGCCCTGAAACTCAATGGATGTAGATTCACTTTTTAATACACTTTTTAATTCACTTTCAAATAGATCCATTGCTTTCTCTTGAATTACTGCTATGCTTAATAGGACTTTGTTTGGTCTTCAATCCAAATTATTAACAATCCCACCATTTTATCCATCAAACTATGCAAATACTGCAATTTTGCAGCCAATGATGTAATTACATCCTCACTACACTTTATTTTGTCCTTTTTTAGAGTACACAGATTCAGCTAACCCCACTGCATTAATATCAATCACATGATCATCCTTTGAGGCACTTAAGCACTGCTGTTTCACTTCCAAATTAATAGTTCCCCCTAAAAGTACAAGGAGTTAAAAAGATGGTCTTTCTGAAGGCATAGAGGGATAAATTCCTTTAAAATATGAATCTTGAAACTAAAATTTTCAATGCATGACATGCAAGACTGACCTGGAAATTAAGAAAAGGCAGCATGTGATTTAGAATTTTAATTATCAATAGTTTTTTATATATATAATACTTTGACTACTAGCAAATTGAGGAGGCTTCCATCCTGCAGTTTACCTTTTTACTCATGGTAAAATTGCAAACCCATTGATCTCAAATACCAACAAAACTCTGCATCATCACATGCACCCCAACTGCCCTACACCTGCTGAGACTCAACCGTTATACTTTTACTTAATTTCCAAGTTTTTAACATTTGTTTCAGTGAAGGACAATGATATTACAAAAAAAAATGAAACCCTCAAAATCAATAGTTTTGTTTAAGAAATACTATTGCTAAACTTCAACACTCAATGGGTATTTTACAAACTAAGCTTTAATCTTTATAGCAAATTTTTGGTTCCACCAATACTATTAAATTTACTTTATCCTCCAAAATTTAAGTACACTGGATTTTAGCTAATTAAAGTTAAGTAGCAGAATGATTAATATAAACTTAATAATAATAAAAAAAAACATGCAGCATACTTCCGGGTCCAGATTGGCTTAGATTCATTCATCAACTCCCAATCCCAAGTAGTCTTTTCAACTTTCTTTGTTTTTGGTTTTGTATCTTTTTCTTCTTCCACCTTAACATCTTCATCTTCAGTTGTATCCTCTACAGCTTCTGTTTCTTCATCATCCACTGGTTCTTCAACAGTTTCTGTCTAAAAGGAACAGTTTTTTTTTTTTTTTTACACAAGCCAATAACAAGTTTTTCATAAGAAAAACTAAACATCTTATAGAAATAGAAGACAAACTGCAAAATGAAATTATCCAAGATAAGTTCATTTTTCACAATTCTGTACAAATGTGGCATTGCCTTAACTTGTAACCAAAGTCAGTATTTACAATAAATACTTGTAAATGATCATCCTCTACATGCAAGCAGTTCTCAGAATAAAGAGTTTGTCTTCTATTTCCATATGAAGCTCTTAATGGACTCTTACTATTTAGCAAATTACAGTATATTTGCTCAGTCAATGCAACTAGTACAAATTCCTTGGTATAGCCAAGAGTGATGAACACTGTGCAAGATATGGGATAGCCAATGTTTACATGTTACCTCACAACTGGATAGCCAATGGTTTATACATACCTGCACCATCTGGTTTCACATATTTGTGCCAGTTTCTATGAAGTAGAAGTTTCCAAAGTTTAAAGCAATGCAAATTCAACTACCAATTATCAAATCTTAAAGTAAACTGGGTTGTTTTCAATGAGGCAATTCACTGTATAATGTGGTAAGTTTGTTAGCATGCAGCAAGAAAATTACAATTATAGTGGCAAGTTGAAATCAAAGGTCTGACCAAACCATAGCATAAATAAAATAATATAAGGATGATGCATAAAAAAAAAAATCTTGTAAATTTCTATTAAAATTTAAAAGGAGTTAAAAGAAAAAAAATAACATATTTGTTTGGTTTAGACCATTTTTTCCTTGGGGAAAAAAAAAAAAAAAAGTGTAGAAACTGAACAAAGTGCATTTGGGCTGAAGGAATAAGACTGTCTTCTGTTGAAACCACATTGTCTGGCTAAAAATCTTATTGCTGGCAACACTAGGTATACAACATTACACACCAAGTAATTTCACAGTTCAATCTACTTTTAAACTAATAAATTTAAACTAATTATCTAAAACAATTTTCTTTATTATTAAAAATAAAAAACACAGTAAGTATCAGTTACACAAACACTCAATTTAAAAAACTTAAATTTTTAATAAATACAAATAAGAATTACAAAAGGATTTGAGGCTATCAAACCAGAAGACCTTCCACATTCTGAGCTAGGCTTGTGAGAAACCCTGACTATCTCATAGTGAAACCTATGACCAGAGCTTTTATATAGCTACGAAGTGAACTAAGACAAGCCAGATATGAGACCAAGTTAAACAAAGATGATAAGTTACAGGCTATAAAATTAACTGTGACAGGGAAAAGCAATCTAAACTCATACTTGGTGGAATGTTACCTGGATCAACATGGTCCCCTGTTGTGCTTGTCAGGGTCAGGAGGAAAGACAGGAACCAATGTTAGAAGCTTAACTTTCAGCACAACATGCCTACAATGCCTTTAGCCAGTAGGTGGTTAATTGATGGAACAAACTTCCAGCAGTTGTTGTAGAAGTTAATAGGTGAAATAAATTTAAGGAGGAACTAGACAAACATTTAGAGGGAGTTGTTTTGTAAATTTTTTTGGCTGATGCTGCATAAGCTCATACATTTGCTTTCTTGCATCACATGCCACTACTACTACAATATACTTAGAACAGTGTACACACCCATGTGCCACTTGAGTTTTGCCTGTAGTAGTGTAAAGCTCCGTCCCTCAGCATACTAGTACATTTGTATTGGGCAGTTAGAATGTTGATTTTTTTTTGATTTGGTAGTTGTTGGCGCATCGGCTTCTGTGGCCATATTGCACCTCCCAAGGTTTTTGCAGTACTTTGATCCAAGCCCGAGGCGGGAATCGAACCCGCGACCTTTGGGTTGCCGGGCAGGTACTTTACCCACTCGGCTAGCCCGGTCGGCCTGGTTAGAATGTAAGAGCACCACTAGAATGATAACTTAGTTTCACATTTTCTTATTTATAAGAAAAACAGTACTTAATGGTTACAATTATTAGAAAAATAAATATTTAACAAGAGAAGAGTCTCTTAGCTAACTATCACATATGGATAAGTGTGAATAAATTTATACCAAAAATATAAAATTTCAAAACAAAAAAATGAACTTTTCAAAGTCAGCATACAGAAAATTTGTTGGTCAAGAAATATCTGATATCACCATGTCACTGAAAGCATCAAACTGGATTTGGTAGAACTAAATCACTATGATATCAACAAAAACGCAGGATAAATAGCATTAGCATATGATGCAAGAAAGCAAGCTTATGCAGCATCAGCCAAAAAAAAAAGAACACTTCCACTTCACCCCTCCATTTGTTCGAAATACCTGTCCAGCTGAGCCTTAAATTTATTTGGGCTATCAATTTCCACAACAAGGGATGAAAGTCTGTTAAACCAACCAACCAACTACCTGCTGGCTAAAGGCAAATTTACACATCTATCCTACATCTGTCTTCCTCACTCTGAATTTATACCCTCTCAGGTGATTATTCTGAGCAAGAGCAAGAATCCCATCAGCATTGAGCATGCTCAAACCATTCAAAGCCTTATACACCTCTATCAGATCACCTTGCCAGTGCCTAGTCTCCAGACACTAATTTGCAGAACTTAAGCCTTTCTTCCTAAGAGCAACCCTTTGTTCCATTTACTAATCTTGTTGCCCTTCTCTGTACTCATTCCAGCAGATCTACATCCTTCTTGAAATGAGGCCTCCAGACCTGTATGCAGTATTCAAGGTGTGGCCTGACCATTGCCTTATACAAGGGAATAATCACCTCCTTATCCCTGCTAGAAAAATTCCTGTATATCATTGACAAGACATCAGCTACTCTTGCAGCTCGTCTGCACTGCTCAGAGAACTTCATATCTGCCTGCACAATTACCCCCAGGTCCTTTTCATTCTCTACCACTGTCAGTGTAGTACCACAGAGTTGATACGTTGCCCTGAGGTTGCTGTTTCCCCATATGTAGTACTTTACAGTTGTAAATGTTAAACTTCATTTGCCACCTCTCAGCCCATCTGCTCAACCTTTCCAGATCCTGTTGTGGCAGCATAGCATCAGTAGTGTCCTTAACAACCCTGCCAATCTTTGTATTGTCTGCAAACTTGGACATTAAGCTTGATATACAATCAATATTATTTATAAATACAGAAAATAATGGACCCAACACTGAACCCTGAGGGACTACACTAATAACATTAGTCCATGATGAGCAGTGTCCATTGATTACCACCATCTTCTCCCCTCAACCACCCCTTTATCCATAGCAGCAATTTGCCTCCAATGCCACACTGCTCCAATTTGTGCAGCAGTATCAAAAGCCTTTCTAAGATCCAAGTACACAGGATGTCTCAAAAATATTGGTACAAACGTTTAGGGGAGGTAGGTAACATCTAAAGGAATGTGAATCGCATACGAACCCATAACCGGAAATGTCACCGTAAGTCAGTACACGGCACTGTTCAGAGGGAAAATTTCTGGTTTACTTATTCAAGCAGTAGTTGCCGCACTAAGAGCATGCATCGATATACGAGCTGGCAGACATGCGATTAGCAGAGAGCAATGGACGAGCCGCTCAACGAATTTATGGAGAACACTTCCCAGACAGACATGTACTGGACCACTGTTTGTTTGCATAAAAATTTATGCGATTATGGGTCATTTTAGAGGTAACAGGAGTAGTGTGGGCAGACCACATTCGACACGAACTCCCACCATGGAAGGAAGTGTGTTGAATGCAGTCCAGAAGAATCCTACTACCAGCACATGTGCCGTTGCCTCTGCCTTAGGAGTGTCTTGTTGCAGTGTATAGCGGGTCTGGCACGACGATTCCTTACAACCCTTTCATCTTCAAATGGTTCAGTTACTGCTCCCTCAAGATCATCCTGCACGTGTGGCTTTTGCGCAGTGGTTTCTCCAAGAAAGTGTTCAAGACTAATTTTTCAGCCTATGTTTTGGTCACGGATGAGGCTTATTCAATCAACACAATGCTCGTGTGTGGGCTCATGACAACCCACATGGTGTGCGCCCCCATGTGGCACAACATCGCTTTGCAATAAGCGTGTGGGCAGGTATGGTCGGTGATTGCTTAGTCAGCCCATACCTGTTACCATCCCTCATAAACTCCACTAAATATCAGATTTTTCTTAAGTTCTACCAGGGTTACTTGACGATGTTCCAGCAAATGCGAAACGCAACATTTAGTTTCAAACATGACGGGGCACCTGCCCATTATGGAAGGTGTGTTCGTGACCATTTGAACAGGCGTTTTCGGCGTCGATGGATTGGCCGTGGTGGACCCATTGCCTGGCCCCCACACTCACCTGATTTATTGAGCTTTGATTTCTTTCTGTGGGGGGCCCTCAAATCTATCATGTACAAATCGCCTGTGGAGACTGAAATGGATCTTGTGGCAAGACTCGTCTGCACTGCTGCTACTGTCAAGGAAACTCCAGGTGTGTTCGACCGTGTCCCCCAATCCATGCTGCGTCGGTGTCACGCATGCATCACGTCTCATGGTGGAACCTTTGAGCATCTGTTGTAACATCACAAAATGCATCCATCTCTTACTCCATTGTTAATATTATGTGAAATAAATGTTTACCACTAATTACTGTCTTGTGTCATTTCTGCTTCTTGTGCCTCTGCTACTACTTTCCCATGATGTTTCCGGTTATGGGTTCCTATGCGATTCACTTTCCATTAGATGTTACCTACCTCCCCTAAACGTTTGTAACAATATTTTTGAGACACCCTGTATAACATCAAAGTTACTCCCTGCATCCAGTTCTTTTGTAACTGCATCATAGTATCCAACCAAATTGGTTGGGTACGACCTTCCCTTAACAAAACCATGCTGTGCCCAAGCTATAACTGAAGTCTTGTCTAGATGATCCTGCAGTGCTTCTTTAACTAGTGCCTCCATTAATTTTCCTGGAACAGAAATTAAACTCACAGGTCTATAATTAGTTGTCAGCCTTTGATCCACCTTTGTGAATTGGGGTCACATTTGCACATCTTCAATCTATGGGTATAGGAAGCTCTCATAATTATGGCTAAGGGTTTGCTTACTTCCTTTGCTGCCTCCTTTAATATAACTGGATAGATCCCATCCACCCCAGGTGCCTATCTTGTGTTTATCTTCAATAATTTCTCCTCCACTTTACTCTCAGTTATTACAAGATTATCTAGCTTACTGCCAGAGTTAAATACACCTCTGGCATACCCCTTGTTGAATAACTCCTTATGTGTGAATGCCGATGCAAAATATTCATTTTGTTTGTTAGCTACCTGAGCAGGATCATCAACAGTTGAACCATTGATATCAAGTGGACCAATCTGATTCATCCCCTTCCTTCTAGAGTTTACATAAGTAAAGAACTCCTTGCTGTTTTTGTTTGCATCCTTTGCCAAAGACTTCTCGTAATCTGCCTTCGCCTGCCTAACCTCCTTTGTAACTTGGTTACAGATCAACTTATTTGTCATAGTCTTTTGTGTCACACGTTAATTTATATGTATCCTATGCATTTTTCTTCTCTGCCATATGTCTGACATCCATTTAGGCCTAAACCTTGAACAATATTTCTTAGTTGGTATGTAAAGCCTAGTAGCTTCCAAGATAAGTTCTTTGAATGCTTCCCATTTTGAATTTGCTGTTGGTAACATCAGTTGGTCCCACTGTATAGAATTTAAATACAGTCTTAGACCATCATAGTCTCCTTTATGAAAGCAAAAACCCTTCCCTTTATCCCTGATGGTAGTTACCTCTGAGTAAATCCCACCTAGTGGTTCCTTTATCTGCAGATTCTTAATGCATGAAGAATCACTACTGATAATCAAATCAAGAGTATTACTCCCTCTAGTTGCCTCCCGAACATGCTGATGTAGAAAACAATCGAATAAATCCACAAAAGCCTTGCTAGTGTGCAAGTGACCAACCCACAAATTCCAGTCAATATCTGGGAAATTAAAACTTCCCCATTATAACACTGATTTACTGGCCCACTATTTCCCTGTACAGTGTCTTATTACACTCAGAGTCATTAGGCCTATAGCACACTCTTACTCTCAATTTTGATCTCCCAATGCTTATGTCACACCAAACTGACTTGACACTGCACTGTTCAGCGATGTCGACTGGCTTCACTTCCTTGGATTTTGTGTTTCTTAACTAATAGCATAACCCCTCCTCCCTTCCTATCTGTACACATTGTACTCCTCAAATTCCAGTTCTACATTCCTTATATCTGTGTGACACCACATCTCTGATATCCCAACAATATCTGCCTTTGATGTTTTGAGCATTACCTCAAATTCATCAAATTTATTTACCAAACTCCTAGCATTGGTGTACACACAAGTATACATGCACCTGTTCCTATTCTTAGCTACCCTAACACAACCCATGTTTACTTGTACCGCAATGACTCCCAGCAAATATTCTTGCACCGCAATGACTCCCAGCAAATATTCTTGCACCCTTTCTATTTAAGTGTATCCCATCCCATTAGAAGGCAGTCTCTCTTGTTAACAAGTACAGACCAGGCTAAAAAAAAAAAAACCTACCACTTGAGCCTTGCATTCTTTCCAGGGCTGAATTGATCGACAAGGCTCTCATCATATACTCCCTCCTATTGTGTCTGGGCAGAATTGCAGACACTTTCCAATTAAACCCTAATTCAGTTTTTTTCAACAGTGAACTGTACTTGTTAAGTAATTCTGCAGGTCTCCTACTCTTAATATCATTAGTGCCAACGTGTACAACTATATCACCTTTTGTGCCCTTAAAAGATGATATCCGCTCTACGCCATCAACCTTTGCCCCTGGCAGACATACCCTGGTCCTGTTCCACCTATCTTTTTTACAAAGCATGTTCTCCGTTTCCCTGACAATAGTCACCAACAACTAATTCTTGTGGGACTAGTGCATTCTGCCTTGGGGGTTGCCGCTGTGTTGCGGGATGGCCAAGTGCAAGCTCTGGCGTTGATGTGGGCAGCTGAGAGCTTGATGGGCTCCTCAATTTAGATCCTTCGAGAGCATCCACCCTGTCCTTCAAGCTCTCATATAGGCCCATAACGCTGAGTTTTTGCCTGATTTCGTTACACTCCTTGCTTCACGCACACACAAAGACATCCCTCATGGCAATATCATGTCCCGTACCCGATTGCTCCACTGGGCATCTACATCTAAACAATTTATTCTGGAAGATAAAAAGCAAGCAAAGGGTGCCACTAGTTTTAGAAGCATTACACACAATAGTGTCACTGAAGAAAAAAAAAATTTAAGATGTAAAGTTGGGTGATTAAATGTGCCTGCACATAACTCAGTTAAACTAATAATTGATTTTATATAAAAATGAAAAATTTAATCTTAAAAAGGGCAGTAGGAACTGATGACAAAGAATAGTACTGGTTATAGATTTCAGCAGTTCTTCCCACCAGATGAGATTCTTGCATTTCCCACAAAACATGCAAGTGCAACTACTGCTCTAGTAGGACACCCTGCAACTAGCACAGTGGTTAACTGTTCTTAATTTTACTCCCACATACAGAAAAAAAGTGCGTGGCTCTTGAGCAGCAACTCAATCTGCATTTTGGTGGGCAAATAGGTAAAGCCTATCCAGTTTCTGCAGCAATGACAACCACCCATATGTAACCCTTGCTTCTTGCAAGTGTTGCTAAATACATTGACAGATGAATCATTTGGCCTTTCCTCAGGGTTTAATTTTCATAAATGCAATTCATTAAAAATTTGTAAAAAGTCTTAAAGTCTGGATAGTAAGCTACTAACCATAGCATAATAAAAATCTAATATTTTTGGTAAAGATTAGATTCATGAAGGTCAGAAATTCAAATGTCTTGAAATTAAAAATAGTAATTAACAAATGTGAAAGATACACTAAGTGTGTATGAACAATTTTTAAATGATACAATTAAGGAATAAGAATTACCTTACTGGTCCACAGGTATATGTTAAAATTAATGAACTGGCTATATTTTTGGATCAAATTTCTCAGGGTATCTTCTTCCAAGAAATCTCTTGCTTCTTCTTTGAGGTGTAAACTGACTGTTGTACCACGTTTCAATGTGTCTCCACGTGGGTCTTCAATAACACTGAAGGAGGCCGCATCAGATTCCCAGACATACTGCTTGTCATCATTGTGCTTACTTGTTACAACTACTCGGTCAGCAACCAAAAATGATGAATAGAAGCCAACTCCAAACTGAAAGAGAATATTTTTCTATCAGAACCAAAACAGGTCAAATCACATTCAATTAGCAGAAAAACAGATATTAAAAACTTAGGAAGAACACTTCATGCATTAAGATAAATAAATCTGCATTTGAGACAATATTACATTTTATATTATAATAAAAATTTATTTATAGATTATAAGACTGTATATGTATTGTTTTAGATTTGGTGATTACTCAGCATGTGCATCCAATTTGAAAGAAATTCAGTAGGATATGCAGTTATTTTAAACTGATATGGTATTTCTTCATTTAAAATGAAGAATTATGTAGTCTAGTGTAAAATAGAACTAATTTAAAATATACAGTAGTATTTCTTACTAAGCAGAGATCTTTTGCCCTAATTTTTTAATATATTTTTACAAAACTGAGTATTTGATGATAAACTTTGGAAATGAAAAATGTACGTTAATATTTTGGAAAGCAACAACACTAAGATAATTATGCTTGCTGACACCATCCTTTCTTCTGTGCTAGGCATTAAGTTTATAAAAGAATTTGAAAAAATTCCAATTCTATTAATTTAATGTTGTAGGATTGCAGGAGTATTTCGATACAGTAGTTGAAGTCAGATCAAAGTTTGTATGCTTTACCTGCATTCAATTTTGATCAGAGGCTTTCTGTTCTTAATGAAGACTGAGAACAAAGTCTTTGGCACTTTAAGGCTTGCATTTATGTTCAAGTTAAATGCAAAAAAAAAAAGTTTGCAGTTGTGCCCAAGTTGCTAATGCCTTTTTATATTGTATGGCATCAAATATACGATACACTATGCATTTAAAAATCTGAGATATCACCAGGATAGCTATTTTGAAACTTACTGGCTTCAATTCAGCTGGAATGCAGTCTATTAGCAAACAGAGACCAGGAATAATGCATGTTAAATGAACAGTAATGGCAGGTACCATGTATACAAGAAGTACACTAGAAATATTAGTAGAGGCATGTGATGCAAGAAAGCAGTTTATGCAGCATCAGCCAAAAAAAAACAAAAATTGCACACATCCATTCCCTCTAAAAGTTGGTCCAGTTGCTCCTTGAATTTAAGCTATAAACTTCCACAATGCCAGATGATGTTTGTTCAAGCAATCAACTACCTGCTGGCTAAATGCAAAAATTTCAACACATCTATTCTACAACTGTCTTTCCAAATTCATAAATTTGAGTTCATGACCCTCAGGTTTGTAATCTGAGCAAGAAGATGAATCCCATCAGAATTGAGGCCTGCTCATCCCATTCAAGGCCTTATACACCTCAATCAGATCACCTCACAGGTGCCTAGTTTCCAGACACTGCAATTTGCAGAACTTAGCCTTTCTTGGTAAGAGGACACAATCATTCCCCTCACCAATCCTGTAGCTCTTCTCTGTACTCACTCAAGCAACTCTACATCCTTCCTAAAATGAGGCCTCCGGACCTGTAACACAGTAATCAAAGCATAGCTTGACCACTGCCTTATACAAAGGGATAATCACCTTTTCTCTACTAGCAAAATTCCTGTATATCACTGACAACACCATGACCTGCTCTGGCAGCCTATCTGCAATGTTCAGAAAATTTCATATCTGACTGCACTAACAGATCTTTTTCATTTTATTTACTAACAGATCTTTTTCATTTTCCACCACTCTAAGTGTAGTACCACACAGTTGGTACATTTCTCTGCAGTTACTTTTATCCATATGCAGTACTTTGCATTTGTCAATGTTAAATGTCAATTGCCACTTTTCAGCCCATCTGCCCAACTTCTCTAATTCCTGTTACAGGAGTACCCTGCCATTACCAACCATGTCAACCTTAGTATCATCTGCAAATTTGGATATTAAACCTGATATACCTTCAATATCATTGATAAATATACAATTACAGTGGGCCCAACACAAAATCCTGGAGGATTCCACTAATAACATTAGTCCATGGATTACCACTGTCTACTCCCACTCTACCACCCTTTTATCCATTGTAGCAACTTGCCCCTGATACCAAACTTCTCCAATTTCTATAGTAGTCTTCCACATGCAACAGTATCAAAAGTGTTCCTGAAATCCAAGTATGTGATATCAAAATTATTTTTTTTGTATCAAGTTCTTTTGTAACCACATAGTATCCAATAAAATTTGGCAGACAAGACTTTCCTTTAACAAACCCATGCTGTGTCTGAATTATTACTGCAGTCTTGTCTAGATAATCCTGCAATGCTTCTTTAACCAGTGACTTCATTATTTTACCCAGAACAGAAGTTAAACTAACAGGTCTGTAATTACTTGTCACTCTTTGATCCCTTTGTGAATTGGAATACATTTGCACATCTCCAGTCTGTGGGGACTTCCCAAGTCCAAGGATGCTCTCATAATTATGGATAAGGGTTTGCTTCTTTTCATATAACTGGATAGATCTCATCCACCCCTAGTTCCTTTCTTATGTTTAACTTCAACAATTTCTCCTCTACTTTGCTCTCAATTATTACAAAATCATTGAAGCTCCCTGTTAGATTTTAATAAGCTTCTGTCCTCCACTTCCCTACAGAATTCCACACGTGTGAATGTAAATGCAAAATACTCATTCAGTTTGTCAGCTATCTGGGCAGGATCATCAACAGTTGAAACATCAACATCAAGTGGACCAATCTGATTCATCCCCTTCCTTCTAGAGTTTAGTTTTTTGTATCCTTTACCAAGGATTTCTCTTAATCAGCCTTCACTTGCCTAGCCTCCTTTGTGACTTGATTACAGACTAGCTTATATCTGCCATAGGCTTCTGTGTTGCCTGATAATTTTATATGCATTTTTCTTCTCTGCCACAAGTCTCATTAGTTCATTTTACAACCATTTAGGCCTAAACCTTGAACAATATTTCTTAATAGGTGTGAAACTTTTAGTAGCTTCCACAATTAATTCCTTGAATGCTTCCCACTTAGAATTTTCTGTTTGTAACATCAGTTGATCCCACTGTACAGAATTTAAAAAAACTGTCTGAGACTGCTGTGGTTACCTTTATGGAAGCAAAAACCCTCCCCTTTACCCTAATGGTAGTAATATCTTTAAGTAAATCCCACATCAGTACACTGATCACTTCCACCTAGTGGTTCCTTTATCTGCAAATTCTTAATGCAGAAATAATCACTGCTGATAACCATATCAAGAGTATTACTCTGTTTGCCTCTTGAACATGCTGCTATAGAAAACAATCTAATAAATCCATATGTCTTTCTAGTGTGCAAGTGACCAACCCACAGGTTCCAGTCAATGTGGGAAGTTAAAATCCTCCATTATTAGAGATTCTGATTTACTGGCCCACTATATTGCTGTACAACTGTTTGTTGTACTTATTAGAGTCATTAGGTCTATAACATGCTCCTACTCATTGTTACTTTCCCAGTGTCAGTACCCCAAACTGACTCAACATTGCACTGACCATCTATGTCAAATGGATGCACTTCCTCAGATTTCATTTTTAAATCTAATAAGCACAACCCCTCCTCCCTACACAAATTCTAATTTTGCACTGTTTATATCTGTGTGACATCTGATATCTCAACATCTGCCTTTGATGTCTTAACCAGCATTTAAAATTCAAATTTATTTACTATACTCCTGGCATTGGTGTATATGTAAGTATACATGCACTTGTTGTTACTCTTAGTTACCCTAACACAGCCCATGTATTTATTTGTTCCATGACTCCCACCAGTCCCTGAAATTCCCAGCACCCCACCCTTATATTTGTCCTTAAATGCTATAACTGGGCTGTTTGCCTATGCAGCCCAATTAAGTTGGCATTTCCCATGTGCAAGGGGTCAACTTAATTCTCTGCAGTTACTTCTATCTATATGCAGTACTTTGCATTTGTCAATGTTAAACTTTAGTTGCCACTTCTCAGCCCATCTGCCCAACTTCTCTAGTTCCTGTTACAGGAGCACCCTGCCATTACTGTCATTAACAACCATGTCAACCTTAGTATCATCTGAAAATTTGAATATCAAAATCCAAACTAATTTAAACCATAATAAAGCAATGCCAGTCAAACCTCTCCCCCATAAAAAGATTAACTGCTAGGACTATCACAAACTACAAGGCTTTGTTAAAATGGAAAATAAAAGGATATAGAATTCCAACATGGCCATAAAGTGTTACATCCCTGGCTTCCTTCATTAAATCTTCCAAGGATTTGTGGTTAATGAGATGGAGCTCCAGTAGATAAATCTTTTATGAATAAAGGATTAATCTTGGGAACTGATGTTTGGCTGAATGAATCTTTTGATAGTGGTTTTTCATTTTAAGTTTTTGTAATCATAAAGAGCTAGCTGAAGAAGAAACAAGATCAGCAGGTATAACTGTCTTTCCAAGCATTCAAAACTAGTAGTGCAGTACAGGCAATCCCCGGCTTACATACTCTGCTTATGGAAATTCTACTTTAGGCAAGTTTTTGCCGGCCAGTGCAAACAAAAAAAATCATGGAAACTTATTTTGCATCCTGTAGGAATAAGTGGAGGTATTGTGAAAATATCGTAATGTGAACCCAATAACGCACTGGGTTTTTGGTAATTCGTTCCAAGACCTCTGAAGTGAAATTTGCTATGTAACTAAGCTATTTATCTCTCTAAAAGGTCATTTTTATAATGGAATTTGCACTAAGCTTCCATTATTATCATATGTTCCATTATAAGAATGGATTTTGAACAACTTTGTGATATTTTTCTAAAATATTTCTGGAGGTCACTACCATAAAACAAAAATAAATTTGTATTTTCCGGTTTATTGGGCTTTTCTGTTAGTGCAATCTATTATAAATGGGTAGTAAACTATCTTATTGCATTTGCAATAATCCCAATAACTGGAATTGTATGAGCTTTTATGTTATTATGGTGAAATGCTTCCCCCTTCACTGAAATCTTCAATCAAACAAATTTTCAGAATCTTCTCTTCATTCCTATTTATTTATTACAATGAAGGGAAAGTGACCAAAGTGCTAGAAAACCAAACAAAATTGATTTAGAAATGATGAGTAAGTAGTAAGAAAGCAGGACAAAGTTTGTCATCTATTGCATGGGAATTAGGTCTCGCTGCTTCAATAGTGAATGCTATTTCAAAGGACAGTGCACATATAAAAGAATGTGTTAAAGGATCAATGCATTTAGATCTACAGTGATCACAAAACAGCATTCAGGTGCTATATCGAAGACTGAAAAGCTATTAATAATATGGATGGAAAAAATTAGATTCAGAAGCAAGTGCTCCTGCGTCCAATAGCCAGAAGTATTTAAAAAGATATTAAGGATAAGTATGATGAATTGCAAGCCAAGTTTGTGGCAAGCAACAGGTGGTTTAATAGGTTCAAGCATCGCACTGGTTTCCAAAACATTAAAGTATGCTGTGAAGTCACCAGTGCCAATTCTGCAGCTGCAGAGAAATTGATGTGTTTGAAAAAACCCCTTCTAAATCTCCATAGCCCTCAACTTCTGCAGCAGCATGCTTATCAGCTGGAGAGTTAATTCTGACAACAATGCTTGAAAGGTAAAAAATTTGCTGATGTTATGCCTGTCTCCTCCTCTTTGTAATTTTTCCTGCGCACAAGATAAAAAATTGAATAAATAATTCTGTTTACATGTTCATCCAACATTTTTTGCTTCAATCGAATTCAGCATGCATAGTTAAGTGCTGCATAAGCATTTAGGGAAATGCTGACTTACGCAAAATCTGACTCGCGTAGAGTTCCAGGGAACGCAACTCTTACGTAAGTTGGGGAGTGGCTGTATTATGAACTGTATATTAATTCTGAGTATTCGTTACATAAATTACATATATAATAGCATGCTATTGTTCCCCAACAAGTATTACTATAGCCAACATGGTTAAGAACTATAGGAAGCAACCAGAAAATAATGAATATAAGCAACATGGCCTCAGTTTTTCCACATATGATCAGAACAGGAATGTTTAGACGTATAACAAATGCATCTTTTCCAAAAATTATGTAAACTGGCCCAGAGTAAACTTTTCTATAATAATTATATAAAGGTGGATTCTGTTGGTTTTTTTTAAATTAAAATATAGAGACTACACCTCATGATGGAATAAGTGGCAGTAATCTACCTTTAGTTCTGTCATGAGGTGCACAAAAGCAACTGGCTATTTTTAAAATGATTTTCAAAAATTTATAGTATGGATTTTGCAATTTACAGAGATACTTATTTTTATAAACTTAAATTGATTTTTCATTCTAATTTTTGAATTGACACTACTTTTTTTTTTTTTTTTTATTAAAATCATTTAGTGATCCACTACCAAAATTACTGCCAACAAGTAATTTATATATTGGAACTATCTTCAAAATGCCCATTTCAGTACAAAGTGCTTGTAAATCAAAGACCAACACCACCATGCAATTGTGCATAATACACTAAACCCAAAGTGCAACAGCCATCTTTTTCAAGTACAGACAATTATAATTTATTGACTGAACCCTTGTATATAAATTCTGAACAGCCCTCAAGATTTCCTAAAATAAGGAGTGTAAACTGTACCTGTTCAAGTAGCATATTTTTTAACATTATGCAATATACAGTGACACATTGATATTGATGGGGTCTCAGTGAGTGATGTGAAACTTTGTACCACCACGATAGCAATGCATATAGAATTTACAGAGGAGCAAAGAACATTTATGAAAATTGAAACTAAGTCTACATTTAAAATCCAATATTTGAAACAGGGTTGTTACTTCTCTAGACAGAAGTAACATCTTTCTGAAAAAAAGATTCTCTTCAGTGAATCCAGTGTCAAAACAAAGTCCACCTAGAAGAACTTAACATGCCCCATATAGAATTACTGTAAAAAAATAATCCAAGAAATATTTCAAAGTAAGAATATCAATTTGATATTCAAGTTGTGTTGCTAGCATCAGTAATGATACACTTCATACCACTTTAATAGAATATTTGGGAAAGAAAAAAAAAAAGCTGCAATCTTGTCAAGGACAAAAGTAACAAAGAATCTGAATCTCATCTTCATTGTTATCAAGATGAGAGCAGTCATTTTCTTTTTATAACATCAATTTCAATTGAGTATTAGTTTGAACCGAAATTAAAATTACAACTAACTGAACCAACCATCACCTGGACTCTAGAGTGATTAAGTCAAACAAAATGAAAATGGATGCTTATTTCCTCTAGTAATCTTCACATCTATTGGATTCCATGAGGTCAAAACAGTCAGAAAATATTTTATATTTAAGGAATTGAGGCTGCACAGAAAGCAGTCAGACCTGTTATACTAAGATTCCCTATTCTGCATGAGGTGCATAAGGTGATCAAGTTATTGCAGAAATACATCTGGAAGAACCTACACCCAATCAGGTTCAGACCTCAGTTTTATTTATCAAAGCTGAAGGAGCCTTTGAAAGGATGGTAAGATTTTCCACCCAAGATGAACAATATAGCATTACACATATACTATGCTCCATCTGAAGTTCTTGTTGACAAGAAATTTTTGCAATGATATAAAACTTGAGGGTTTATATATTTTTACTTTGTTTAGGTTTAATACACAAACATTTACAAATACATGTAAAACCCTGACTGACTGATAAAGGAGGTTAGAGCTACTACTTCCTCCTTTTCTCAACTACTAGAAAAGAGGAAACAATAGCTCTAACATCCTTACACCAATGTAAGGAATCAATGCAGTGAGGCTCCTTGAAACTTGTCTCAATATGTAACGCACACGTTTCTTAATGTTACCAGTAAGATTAAAGTTGGTTTCAACTTAACTTCCTAATGAAACGGAAAATATAGAAAACTGGACAGGTATACATAGATCTAAAAAATAATTCAGAACTTTGCTTCCATAAATAAGATAGGACTCCAAACTGTCTAATAAACTGTAGCACTATCTGTTCTGAAAAAACAATTTTATATTAAAAATTCATATGAAAAGATACTAAAGATTACATTCCTGCAGGATGTTAATGATTGCATTTTTATCAAAAATTTGATAAAAGATTAGCAAGATAAAAAAAACAAGCCTGAAAATTAAGGTCTGCACCACTTTGTTACCTTTATTTCATGGCAATTGTCATTGCCACTCTGATGGTTATATAAATAAGAATTCACATGCTATCAAAAAGTTAATCTTGAAACAATTCAAACTGAGCCCAAGAGCCCCTAGATAAAACTACTTTCAAAAGATTGGCAAGTTGAATAAGAATTTAAGACATAACAAGAGATGAACAATCTCTTACCTGCCCAATCATATCATTTAACTCAGCAGCATTTTCAGTTTCTGAAACTTTCTGAAGAAATTCAGAAGTACCAGATTTTGCAATGGTGCCTAGATTACTGACCAGCTCTTCTTTTGTCATTCCAATACCAGTGTCTGTCACATGAAGTACAGCATTCTCTTTATCACTCTATTAAAAAGAAAGAGTAAAATGAATATTTCAATAATTCAATTGAATGCACAAAATATTTCATAGTTCAACTATAGTTAATTACCTTTATCCTGATACTGAGTTCTTCTGTAGCAGATAGTGCTGATTTGTCAGTGAGCGAGAGTACTCTTATCTTATCCAAGGCATCAGATGCATTAGAAATTAATTCTCTCAGGAAGATCTGCAATATCACAAACACTTCATATTATATAATATTTGAGACTTAATTTTGTTTAACCAGAAGTCAAGGCTGCATAAGAAAACTATACAATAATGGGAAAACAATGCAAATAAACTTGCACAAATAATTTATAGTACATAATTAAAGCCACTTTGCAAGTACAAACTTTGAATAAAAATCCTTACCTCCTTATTTCTATAAAGAGAATTAATTATCAATTTCATCATTCTATTAACTTCTGCTTGAAATGTAAATTTTTCTGCCTTCTCTCTCAATTCTTTCATTTGGGCTACATTGAGTCCATCCAACTTGATAGCTTCCTCCTCTCTAAAAGAAAAAAATTAAATATTAAGAGCCAGTCCTGTATTGATAAAATACTTATTTCCTCCCCCCAAATGTTCAATGGATCTAATTATAAATAAGCAGGAATTTTGCTAATACATTCCAGAAGTAATACGATCTCCAATTTTTAACCTCTTGTACTGTCATTTTATAGTCACTTGCAATATCTTTAGGCATATTTGCCAACTTTTAGAAATGTAAGACTAAACAGATATCCAGCAATATCCCTCAGATCATTAATACTGACAAAATAATCCATCCAACTAGCCCTAAGGTTTTTTCCCAGTCATTCCACCGTTCAATGAATTTTCTTAGTACCATATAAATTAAGTGATGTAGGGCTGGCCAAGGAACAGTTTCATGAACATTAAATGTGATACATTGAACAACAATACTAAAAATTGATTCCAATAACATTATCATACTTTGGATTTATAACAAACAACTAGGCCACAGGGCAGGATGGCCTGAATATTATTATAGTAGTCAAGTTAATGCTGGTTTGTCACATATACTATACAAGTGCTCATGGGAACAATTTGCACTTTGTTTGGGAATGTCTAGAAAAATGCAGGACACCTACATTGGTTGTCAATTTCCTTTTCTTTTATTATTTAATTTTTTTTTTTGGCTGGTGTAGCATAAGCCTTAGGCTTCCTTGCACCATATGGCCATTACTAATACCCCTGCCAGTGATGATTCACTTATGGTCCTGATTGAAAAGGCCCTTTAAAAATTCCTCTGGTTTCCAACAAACTTGAACCAAAACTCAGAAATGAGAAGTAGTGGGTTTTGTACTGGAGTTCCTGGCATATGGATATACAGGTCATAATGCACCAGTGCAGTCAGTAGTTGAAACAATCAGATGAAGTCAAAACAAGTATTCAAATCTAAAAATGTTTTTTTTCTTCTAGGTTGCCAAATTATTTAAATGCTGAAAAGTTATTGCAAGAAAAACAGGTGAAGTTTATGTAAAAAAAAAAAAGTATAATGAGAACCAGAAAAGTAAATGTTACCCAGTACCCTCAAAAATGGAGTTATGGAACAATAAAAAACTTAATTGTGTTAGGTTTTCATAGATGTGGAAGCTATGACACTAATAAAACCACTGATAACACTGGTTTAGTGTATGTGGGGTTTGAGTAAAAGTACGTGGCAGTTATTTATGCATGTTTACTGATTACTAAACCGAAGTCCATTTGTTTCTATCATGTAAAGATTTTTCACAATTCATTAACAAAATATTACCTAGGTATTATATGCAAATGTGTACATAACTATAGTTTCTGCAATGGTTTACAAGTTTTATACACCTATATTCATAATAAGTATCAAATATTTGCCTCAAATACAGATTGTGCATGTTTAACCCGTAACTACACACGGCAAGGTGGCCAACCTTGACACAGGAAGGTAGACTGCCCTCAACCCCGCTCTTCTGGCCCGTCTGCGATTCCCAGAATTTTATTTTCTGAGTGGAATCTAGGAGACTCCGGTGTCTAATTATGGGTTAAACTTGTCTGAGCATGCACTCACTTGTTTGTACAGTCCACTCAACCACAGAGCCTATATAAGTGGCACATCCCTTATGTGGTCACAGTACTCCTGTAAAAACCATTGTGAGCTCTCATTGCATGTTAGTTTTCTTTTAGTATGGCAACCAGAAAGTGTATAAACAGTCCCGACATTTTATTACATGTGGTTGTTTTGTTCCTGTAAAGCAGAGGCTAAATATTACCGATTTTGTAAAAAAAATCATTATGCATACTTTGACATAAAAGTAGGCGATCAGGATAAATTGTGGGCACCGCATAATGTATGCCATACATGTGTAGAACATCTTATAAAATGGAGTCAAGGAAAAAAGTGTGCTTGCCATTTGCTATTCCTATGGTGTGGTGCAAGCCAGTAAGCCATGCCAAATGTTACTTTTGTGTAAGTGATGTTAAAGGTTACAATTCAAAAAATAAAAAGAACATCAAATATCCAGATCTATTGTCAGCCATAAGACCAGTTCTGCATGGATCTGATCTGCCTGCAAAACCTCCATCATATGGTTCTAGTGAAACTTTGGAGTCCACATCTTCCACCTAAGCAGAAGCTAAAGAGGTTAGTGAAGAGGAATGTTATCAATCAGAAAATATTTTAATGCCACAGCAATTCACACAAGTCTAACTAAATGATTTAGTAAGGGTCTTTCAAAGTATGCTGCTGAAATTCTGGGATCCAGACTTCAAGCAAAGAACTTACCTGCTCCAGGTACATCATTTTCCTGGTACAGAAATCGTGAAAGGGAGTTTATACAGTATTTTTCACAAGAAGGTCCTCTCATATATTGCAGTGATATCGCTGGTTTAACAAGTGCCTTAGAAACTCCATCATATGGTTCTAGTGAATGGAGACTATTTATAAACTCCAAGACTAGTTTAAAAGGCATTCTCTTGTATAATGGAGATAAGTACACATCTGTGCCAGTTGCTCATTCAGTCTACTTAAAAGAAACTTAAGACAATCTAAAGTTGCTTCTGGAGAAAATTAAATATCAAGATCACAAATGGCAACTATGTGGAGATTTAAGTGTTATGTATGTTGTTGGGGCAACAGGGTGGGTACACTAAAATGCATGCTTTATTTGTGAATGGGATAGCAGAGCTAAAATGCTGCATTGGACAAAGAAGCAATGGCCTCTGAGGCACAATCTTACACCGGGATCAAAATATATTGTGCGTGAAAGTTTGGCGAAGCCACATAAAGTACTTTTCCTCTACTGCATATCAAGTTAGGCATAATGAAGCAATTTGTTAAAGCACTGAATAAGGATGGCAACTGCTTCAAGTACTTTTGCAGTAAATTTCCCAGTTTATCTGACGCAAAACTTAAGGAGGGTATCTTCATTGGTCCCCAAATTAGAAAATGTTTTAGACAATCAGTTTGAAACTACTATGACTGATGTTGAAAAGGAAGCCTGGATTGCTTTTAAAAGTGTAATGGAAAACTTTCTAGGAAATCATAAATCACAGGATTATGAGAAAATTGTTCAAAAAGTTTTGCAATTTAGGTTGCAATATGAGCATCAAAATTCAATTTTTGCATGCCCATCTTGATTTTTTTCCCGAAAATCTTGCACAGATGAGCAAAGAACAAGGGGAGAGATTCCATCAGGGCAAAGGAAATGGAGCAGAGGTACCACGGAAGGTGGAATACAAGCATAATGGCCGACTACTGCTGGTGTTTAAGAGAGAAACCCGGCACTGTACATAAAAGAAAAATGATTAAATGTTCTTTTCAAACAAAGACAAAGTTCTGATTAATGAAAGTTTCAGAATTTTGATTAATACTTGTTAGTATTAATATGTATTTTTTGATATATGAAAATGTAATCCTATCAATTTGTCATTACTAAATACAATAAAGTTATATACTTTTGTAAAAAATAATACTTTTTTTATTTCTTAAATTGTGATGTATATGGATGTGATAGAAAAAAAAAATAAAAAAAAAACAGCCATATTTGAAATCATAGCAACATATTTCGGTAGTAGGACCTATTGAAATTCAAACCCCAGTGAACAAACTTAAATTTGTAAACTAATGTAATTTATGGGAAGCATTCTAAGCAGTTAAAATCACTCCAAAAAACTTTCCAGTGAACTAAAAGATACAAGGAGCCTCCAAAACTATTTTAAAATATACAATTTTCATTCTGTACTCGAATTAGTTCAGACACTCAAAGTAGATGAAAAAAGTTGAAGGTACATCAAGCTTAATGTCCAAGTTTGCAGACAATACAAAGGTTGATAGGGTTGTTAATGACAGTAAACTACTGCAACAGGATCTAGAAAAGTTGATCAGATGGGCTGGGAGGTGGCAACTGAAGTTTAACATTGACAAATGCAAAGTACTGCATATGGGTAGCAGTAACCTCAGAGTAACATACAACTGTGCAGTACTACTCAGGGTAGTGGAGAATGAAAAAGACTGAGTAATTGTTCAGTCAGATAAAGTTTTGAGCAATGCAGAGACTGCAAGAGTAACTCATGGGGGTCTTGTCAATAATATATAGGAATTTTTACTAGCAGAGATAAGGTGATTATCCCCTTGTATAAGGGGATAGTCAGGCCACACCTTGAGTACTGCATACAGGTCTGGAGACCTCATTTTAGAAAAGGATGTTGAGCTACTACAACAAGTACAGAGAAGTGCACTGGGATTAGTGAGTGGAACAAAGGGTTGTTGTTACAAAGATAGGCTCAAGTTCTGCAAACTGCAGCATCTGGAGACTAAGCATTTGCAAGATGATCTGATTGAGGTGTTAAGACCTTGAATGGTTTGAGTAACTCAATGCTGATGAGATTCTTCCTCAGATTTACTGAGGAGGGCATAAATTCAAATTAAGGAAAGAGTTGCAGAATAGATGTACAGAAATTTGCCTTTGGCTAGCAGGTGATTGCTGAAACAAACTTTAATCTGTCACTGTGGAAGTTGACAGCTTAAATTCAAGGCTGATCTAGAAAAACTTTTGGAGTGAATTTTTGAAACTTTTGGCAGATTGGTGAAACGGGAAGTTTTTTTGGCTGATGCTAAATAAGCTTGCTTTCTTACATCATGTCTCTACTAATGCTAAGTTCATAGTCACATGAAATTGCTAAAAAATTCATATAATGAATAATATAAAATTTTTCCAAACCAAATTTTAGTCTGATAATATGTACTAACAACATTGTGCTGCACTGAGAGAAAAAAAATTTCTCTGTGAGTGCAGTTTGCCAAGATAATCTTGCTACCTTTTCACACACATTCTTATGAATTTCTATATTTGTAAACTAAGTGGCCAAAAGATACTGAATTTTATTAAAAACAATAGAATAAAAGGATTGCACTACTCTACATTTTTAAAAAAATTTGCTAATGTTTTCTGAGAAAAGGGTGTTTCTGAATCTTTTTAATGCCAATTTCAAAAATGACTTGGGTTTGTTTTTATCACATCAGGTTTCTTCAAAAATCATGAAAGAAGAATTTTTCACTAATTTTTATTTATTTTGGCAGAATTTGTGTACTGAAATTACAACAAATGCCACTTTTATATTAAAATACATGTTGAAAACACTTAAAAGGGCAGTGTGATACAAAGCCTACTAAACCCTCACCCTTCATTTTAAAAAAAAAGGGTCAAATTTTTTTTGATTTTCTTGCAGATCTTAGAGTCCCTCTTCAGCATCCAGTAACAGTCAGACATGACATTCAACCTTCCCTGACACCTCATCTCCATGTCTTTAATGTCCTGGTAAAATCTCTTGCCCTGTTCTTCACCAACACTTCCTAGATTTTCTGGGAAGTAGTTTGATACAGGAGTAAAAAAAGTACCTTTACACTCATGTTGCAGCCCAGCTTCTTGAAGTTGGCCAACATATTTAACTATATTCTTGTAGTCTGCAGCCTTGTTCTTCCCTAAAAAGTTCTCAACAAACATGAAACTTATCCATAAGTGTTTCTCTTATATTCATAGTTCTCCCAAAATTTCAGTCCCTCAGTGTGCAAGTTTAAGGTCCAACAAAAATACCTTGTTTTAGCTCTTCTTGGATAATCGATAGGAATTGCATACAAAGGTAGTTTGAAGCAGGGACCTTCGTGAGGTAAAGCTTTCACAAAAACTGTTTCAAACTCAGTTTGATGCACAAGGACAGTTTTGGGGGGGGGGTCTAGCTATAGTTTATGAACTATGTTCTTTAATGCAGGCAACAAACTGCCCCTATTTAGCTAGACCTTTACATTCCAGTGCTTACTAATTGTCTGACTGTCCCTCTCACACAAGAAGCAAGGCATTTGTGTAGTCAGATTGCTGTCCAAGTAATGTCTATCGCTTTAAAGTCAGACCAACCAACCATGTTCTTCGTACTTAACATTTGTCAACAACTTCAATTTCTCATATGTTTATTTCAAATGTAGGGGGCTCCTGGAATTGACTCATATTTCGATTGTGGAGCAACACCTCAGATTCCTCTTTGATAAGGAAAGTTTCCACTGAGTAGGATTATAACTAATTTCTAAATAGTTCATTAAGTCATTTATATTACTGCAAAAACCCATAGATTCATCTTCAGAAAAATAGGGGACTAGTTCTCTTTCTGTCTGTACCATGGGAAAATCATCCCATGTGCTCGAAGATTTGACTCAAGTCTAGAACCAAGGATTTCTGCAGATTCCTTTGGTAAAATTAGATCTTTTACCATATCATTGAGTTCATGCTGTGAAAACAGTTAAGGACTGGACTGTCTCCAAGCATGTAGACTTCAGTTTCATCTTCAGAAGATTCACTTTCAGCAGTCTGCTGCTACATTCTTCAATATAAGGAGGGCACTGAATCAACAGGTTATCACCATGTGGAACTGGCAATGGAAGATTGAATATTAGAATAAACAATTCCCTTCTTACTCTTTACATTGTATCCTGATACATTAACTAAACAAAAGTTTACAGTCAGTGGTTTGTAGGCTCCACCAAATCATGGCATAGCCTTTACCATTTTCCACGATGTTTATTCTACTAACTTTGTGGAGCCCATTGTTTATCTTGGTCACACCAAGTTCCACTCCAAAATAAACACATTTTTTACAAACACGTTTCTCATGTAAAGATAAATTCTGTAGTAACTTGTCTTTACATGAGAACTACAGAACTTCCATAGATATAACAAAATAAGTTCAGATTGTTTAAACAATTGCATGAAGACATTTTAAAGTTTCACACAACTTCAAAAATAAACTGAACTCAAGCTGATAAACACTGGTGCTTGGAGCTCTCAAGTAAAGAAAAATCACTGAAGGTAGTTTTGCTAACAGAAGATTTAGTTTACAAATTTCTAGCATTTACTAAATTAATACATTCAAAAATACAACTCATGACATCAATTTAAGTGATTTGTGCAAAAATGGTACATGATAGGAAAAAACTTCTCAAATCTGCAAAAAAAAAGATTTAGAAATACCTATTAGTTTACAACTGTTGAAAACAATTCAGCACGGTGTAATTAATAACATTTGTATTAGTATACATGCTTTGCTTGTGTAAAAAGCAAATGAAAGGCTTTATGCTAAAATAGAAAAAATAAATTTTTATTGGCTTAATAAAATGAGTTACATTTTTGTAAGAGCTATCAGTGATAAGAACACTTATGTCAATCAATGCAAATACGTACATAATTTGTTTACTATCTTATGTTTAAAGGTTCCATTCGATATAGATTGTTGGTGTACTGGTATATTCCGTCCTGTCTTAACATATTTAGTTATCTAGATTAATTTTTTTCTAGTTTTTTTGGTGTATTGTGGAATGTACATTCCACATAGTACTAGTAGTAGTGGCACTTGATGCAAGAAAGCAAGTGTAGGAGCTTATGCAGCACCAGCCAAAAAAAAAAAAAAAAAAAATATATCACACCATACCCTCCAATTGCCTGTCCAGTTCCTCCTTAAATTTATTTAACCTATCAACTTCCACAACGACAGATGGAAGTTTGTTCCAGCAATTAACCACCCGCTGGCTAAAGGCAAATTTCCGCACATCTATTCTACATCTATCCTTTCTTAATTTGAACTTATGTCCCCGTAGGTTCGTATTCTGAACAAGTGGGAGGATCCCATCAGAATTCAGCGTGCTCAACCCATTCAAGGCCTTATAGACCTCAATCAGATCACCGCGCAGGTGCCTAGTCTCCAGCCACTGCAATTTGCAGAACTTAAGCCTCTCTTGGTAAGAGGATCCCTTCATTCCCCTCACCAATCGTGTTGCTCTTCTCTGTACACGCTCAAGCAAATCTACATCCTTCCTAAAATGAGGCCTCCAGACCTGTACGCAGTACTCAAGGCGTGGCCTGACCATTGCCTTATACAGAGGGACAATCACCTCCTTTTCCCTGCTAGCAAAATTCCTATATATCATTGACAAAACCCCATGACCTGCCCTAGCAGCCTGTCTACATTGCTCAGAAAACTTCATATCTGACTGCACAATTACTCCCAGGTCTTTTTCATTTTCTACCACCTTAAGTGTAGTACCACACAGTTGGTACGTTTCTCTGGGGTTACTTCTACCCATATGCAGTACTTTGCATTTGTCAAGGTTAAACTTCAGTTGCCACTTCTTAGCCCATCTGCCCAAATTATCTAGATCCTGTTGCAGTAGCACACTGCCATTACTGTCATTAACAACCCTGCCAACCTTCGTGTCATCTGCAAACTTCGACATTAAGCCTGATATACCTTCATCAATATCATTGATAAATATACAAAACAACAGTGGACCCAACACCGAACCCTGTGGGACTCCACTAATAACATTAGTCCATGAAGAGCAGCACCCATTGATTACCACCCTCTGTCTTCTCCCACTTAACCATCCTTTTATCCATTGTAGCAACTTACCCTTAATACCATTCTGCTCCAATTTGTACAGTAGTCTTCCATGCGCAACAGTGTCAAAAGCTTTCCTGAAATCCAAGTATATGATATCAAAATTATTTTTTGCATCCAGTTCCTTTGTGACCACATCATAATAACCAATCAAATTTGTCAGACAAGACTTTCCCTTAACAAACCCATGCTGTGTCTGAATTATTGCTGCAGTCTTGTCTAGATGATCCTGCAATGCATCTTTAACCAGTGACTCCATTATTTTACCCAGAACAGAAGTTAAACTAACTGGTCTGTAATTATTCGTGTCACCCTTCGAACCTCCTTTGTGAATTGGGGATACATTTGCACATCTCCAGTCCGTGGGAACCTCCCCTGAATCCAAGGATGCTCTCATAATTATGGCTAAGGGTTTGCTTAGTTGCTTTGCCGCCTCCTTTAATATAACTGGATAGATCCCATCCGTCCCAGGTGCCTTTCTTATGTTTAACTTCAACAATTTCTCCTCCACTTTGCTCTCAGTTATTACAAAATCATTAAGCACACTGCTACAATTTGATAACCTTCTTCCATTTTCAAACTGTAATGATTCCTCACGTGTGAATGTAGATGCAAAATACTCATTCAGTTTGTTTGCTATCTGAGCAGGATCATCAACAGTCGAACCATCGATGTCAAGTGGACCAATCATATTCAGCCCCTTCCTTTTAGAGTTTATATAAGTAAAGAAATCCTTGCTGTTTTTCTTAGCATCTTTTGCCAAAGATTTCTCATAATCCGCCTTTGCCTGCCGAACCTCCTTTGTGACCTGATTACAGACTAGCTTATATCTGCTACAGGCTTCTGCGTCGCCTGATAATTTATATGCATCCCATGCATTTTTCTTCTCTGTCACGAGTCTCATTAGTTCATTTGAGAACCATTTAGGCCTAAACCTTGAACAATATTTCTTCATCGGTATGAAAAGTCTAGTAGCTTCCACGATTAATTCCTTGAATGCTTCCCACTTAGAATTTACTGTTTGTAACATCGTCAGTCGATCCCACTGTACAGAATTTAAAAACTGTCTGAGACCACTGTACTCCCCAGAAAACTGTTGGGAGAATAAGTGGAGTTGAGAGAACAGTTTTGGTTAAGTTGGGAGAACAGTTTAATCATGAGGAAATGTGCTTTGAACTTTAAGTATGCTTGAGTGATAATATATGTTTTGTGAAAGAACAGTTGCTTTAAACAGTAACTCAAGTTCTTCAGCAGTAACTCTAGATATTATTTGTTTATTGATGGAATAATGATGAATGATGTAACTTCCTGGGAACACCTGAATATAATTATACACTTATTTTAAAGTTACTTACTTTGTTTATGCAATAAATTTGGCAAGGCTGATATCAGAGTAAAGAAGAATGACAACTGTCAGTTGATTGTACTAAGACAACTGTTAGGGTTTTTACTGAAAATAAAATTTGATATCAGTGTAAAAAAAGAATTTAAACTCCCTCAGTAAATGGGATTAATGAGATGAATGAAAGCAGAGTTGTCAACATGAATACTTAATTTACAAATACCAATCATTGGGTATTTGTAAATTAACTTAATACATTTGATAATACAACTCATGGTATCAACTTAAATGATTTGTGAAAAAACAAATAACACTTCTGAAAATCAGCATAAAAAACCTGAGTTAAGAACAGCTATTAGTTTACAAACATCAAAAACCATGCAGAGTGGTGTTATCTGCCAATGCCCCATCTCAGTGAAAGGCAAGAGAAAAAAGAAAGGAAAGGATAGAACTTCAGTGACTATTCCACATAGCACCTAATAAAGAAAAATTAACAACAGGAACAGAAAAATGGTCAAATAATTTAAGGTAATCAACAACCCTTTAGAAAAAAGAACAATTAGCACAATTCCCACTGAAAGCTTCAAACCAAAGCTAAAGTCTTAAAGCATCTTTCCTCTTGCTCAGACAACATATAATGAAGGAAGGAACACAAATTTGCTTTCAACTAGTGGGTAGCTGAATCCTAAAATTCAATTTCCAACTGATTTTGTGCAAGTGAGTAGTTTGAATAAATTTAAGAACTAGAAAAATTAGAGGGGATTAGACAAGTGATGTATTTTTTTGATAATATATAAACTTGCTTACAAGATTGTAACTAAGTACAGTGCTCTTTAAAAAAAAAAAGAGCAAACTGGTCATCAGTAACAAAACTGATGGCCATTTTCCCAGCAAGCATAAACCAAAAATCCTCCCTATACACCTATTAAAAACTTTCTTCTACAATATGTGTGTGTGTGTGTGTGTGTGTGTGTGTGTGTGTGTGTGTCCAAAACAAATGCAGCAGAAATGCTAAATACAAAGGAAATCTTCATGATCAGTTTAAATGGTTCATGACTGTTACAGGCAACTCAAACTGAGAAATGAAATATGCTAATCTAAGATTAGCAAATGCTTTATTAGAAATATCAGTGAACTAACATGATAGTTATTGTAATGATTGGAGAACTGTGATCCTACACCAATACGATTTTATTTATTATCTTGCAGGAGGGGGGGGGAAGAGGGCACTGTGTGAGGGTGGCCATTGCAGTTTACTCTTTGCTTAATTTTTTGTCTGAACCTTCATTGACTAAATACTTTAAAACAGTATTTAGTAGTGGTTTATATAGCACAATATTGCAGCCTATCACACCCAGTCCATTAGCAGATTGAGGTTATTAAAAAAAATAACCTTCCCTGGTTATGTCCAACAATACTGCCTTATAATTTCTAACAATATGGGGGTCCTAGCAAATAGGACAACCTACCTAAAATTTTAACAGTAATAAAACTTATCACACAAGATTATTCTGTCTGTAGGACAATGTTCACAGATTGACTGGCATACTATGCAGGCCAAAAAGCATGGAATAACTTGAGGGGAACCAAATACCTCCATCTGAGATATTTGAAAGCCTAAGAGGATTTAGAAATTCCTCCAGTCAGACAGGAATCAAATCTAGGCCTCTCCAAAGATGCAGATGGCAATTATCATTCCAACTAAAATTTGATAGAACAATGATACTATTAAAATATTTATAAACTGGCACACTAATTACTTTATATTGCTGGTCTACATTTCCTGTCATTGTTGAAGTATAAGAGCACATTTATCCAGATTTACAACCTTAAGAATTTTGGCAGCAGCATTTATGGGACTCTGTTCTATTATATAGAATATTTGGGAACAATCCCAGAAAGCAGGTTTGCAAACAGCATATTAATTTCATTTATTACATTAACTATTTTATCATTAATCTTTCAAAGCATATACTTTTTATAGAAAAATTATTCATGATCAATATTAAGGATAATTTAGCTTTAGGATATGGTAATAAGAACATTTTAGTTTCAAGTCTATCCACTTAAACATTCAATTGAAACAACTTTTGATTTAATTGAACAAAAAAAAAAATTATGAATCAAGACAGGATATACAATTTAACATATGGAATTTAAAAAAATTCACAACCAATTCTTATTTTGGATATGTAATATATATACACACTACATAATTTAAATTAATCTATGTCTAGATCTTGTGTAACTTTCTTAACTGTTATATGGATGGAGAGGATTTTAATTTAACTGGAGTAAAAACTTGAGCATTCAATTCTAATTAGCTTTGAAACACTACATTGCTACTTTGGGATATGACAGTGATTGACATTTTCATCACTACCACAGCAGTAGAAATATCGAGATTAACAGATTACACAAATCACCTTGAAGGTCTAGTGCTTGTATTGCAACACATTACATTTTAAAACCAACACTGGAATCTGGATTTTATTTTACTTTAAGAATCAGGATTTTAAGAATCCCAGATAGAAAAAAAAAACAAGCTAAAAATTAAATCTATACATTAATACTGTACTTTCAAAAATATTCCACCTTAGTTCACTCTCCCTCAATATTTAAATGGAAAGGAAATTTACTCACCCCCTCATTACATAGCCTGCAAAACAAAGGAAGCAATCTTATTTTCAAAAAATTATTATTAGCCATATGGTACAAGAAAGCCTGAGGCTTATGCTGCACCAGCCAAGAAAAAAAGTTACCGAGAGAGAGAGAAGCAGAAAAAAATCATCAAGAAAGAAGAATGATGATATCCAGCTCAGGAACCTGGGTTTGCCAAGCCCATATTCACAAGTTGAGCCCCTGAGGTTAAATGAGACAGTTTTACTGCTAAATTATATGCACTTAAATTTTATTTGTATAATTAAATGCACAGGGCATAATCCTTATGGATTTTGATAATTAACTATATAGTATCGGTGTAAATACACCATAGTTAGCCCTCTACACTACATACGTAGTTCAAATATATGGGCTAACTATGATGTATTTACGCCGATACTATATAGTTAATTATCAAAACCCATAAGGATTATGCCCTGTGCATTTAATTTTCCAAATACGTTACCACCACACCCTTTTGGCATCTCTCATAATGTGGATATAACTTCACAACTGATGGCTTGTTGTATTACCTGGGTACCTGCCTACCCACTGATGAAGCCGCACAGCTTCGAAACGATCGTCTGGGTGGTGGTACCGCTGAAAATAAATAACAGTAGTCTTTACTAGAGAAGCGTTATTTATTTGAAGTAATGCCATAGTAGCTATGTTGTTGTGAAGGCAACCACATTATGAGATACAATTAAAACGATGCCCTCTACATTACATATGTATAGAGGGCATCGTTTTAATTGTATGGTATATTTACACCAATGCTATATACTTAATTTTATATACTGCCCCTATATCAAAACATTTTTAGTGATCCTAAGGTATTTAGAATGGATTATTTAGTAAGCATCTTATTCTAGATCAAATCAGATGTAACATGACAAATTGAAGGAAGCCGACAATTCATAATCTTTTGCTAGATACCAAAAGATTGAGGTCCAGGGAATGAACAAATATCAGGCTGCCAAAAAAAAAAAAAAAAAAAACTCCTCACCAACTACTAATCCTCCACAATGAGGATACAAACTAAGTTCATTTACATGTATTGGACATGTCCAAATACATGAAATTCAAGTACATATATACTAATGCTAGAAGCATAGTAAATAAATTTGATGAATCTGAAATACTGATTAGATCATCAAATGGAGACATTATGGGTTTATTAGAGTGTCACTAAGACATAATGGATGCAGAATTTGAATATGGGGAATATATCTATAAAAAGGGCAGGAGGGGATGGGTTATGCTCTTAGTTAAGCATCTTAAATTTAAGATAGTACATCCAATCAACAAGGGTGGCCAGCACAATGCTGAGTCAGTCTGGTGACATAAAAACTGGGAAAACAAATAAATAGAAGTGTGTTATAGGCCTACTGATTTAGGAGTATAACAAACTATAGAGAGAAATAGTGGGCCAGTAAATCAGAATGTCTTATGTAATAGGAATTTTAACTTTCCAGATATTGAAGAACTTGTGGATTAGTCATTCATTATCAAGTCTTGTGCATTTACTGGATGACTGTTTTCTATAGCAGCACATCAGAAAAGCAACAAAAAACCATATTCTTCATCTGAACATCAGCAGCAATTCTTAAAGCATTAAGAACCAGCAGGTAAAAAACCCTCTGGGTGGCAGTTATCAGTGTGCTGATGCGGGATTTACTTAAAGACACAAGTACTGTCACATGTAAAGGGAAGGGCTTTTGCTTTCATAAGGGTGACCATAGTGGCTCAAACAGTCAGTTTCAAATTTGCTACAGTGGGGCCAACTAGTGATATTACCAACAGAAGATTAAGAAATACTATTCCAAACTAAGATTTAAATGGATGTCAGCTGAACTGATAAGACTTAAATGACATTACATTGAAAATAAAAGGATTTCTCTAAAAAATCCATAAATTTCTACCTCTTAATCTGAATTTGCCTTTTTTATTATAATATTTACATTAAACACAAATGACAGAACACTTCAAATATGTTGAAGTAATTGACAAGCTTACAGCCAGACAGAAATATTATATTAAGATTTCCCATACTTTTCTCAGTGTGGTAATGAAATGAACATCAGCTAGAAGTTAATTTCATTAGTTAGTGCATGTTTATTGGTATGGCTCCAGAAAAGCTGATAGCTTGGCCAATTGCAGATAAAATTAGGATTTTGCAAGCTGTGTATAATGGTGTGATTTTAAAGACTGACATCACCAAAATTTCAGCATTATTAAGAGTACTGTTCACTATTCTGAAAGATCAGAAAAAGATTGAAAGTTTAATCATCCTGTGATCAGAGACAGATCACAGGATAAGTGAATAGAAAAATTCTGCTGTTTGTGGATAACTGCACCTCTCAGTGTCAAGTAAATAACACTATGTGCAATCACTGAGTACCTACCACCAAATATGACATCAGTTCTTCAGCTACTTGATCAAGGTGTAATCCACAGTTAAGAAAAAATGCTATTAAACAAAATTGTGCCACCTTGAAAGCAAAATTAATTGTGAAATCAACATCCACATGGGATGAATTTGATGAAAAAGTGATTTCCAACTGTTTCAAACTGCCTTGAATGATGTAATGTGTGAAGTTTCACATGCTTCTTCCTCTTAATTGCAAAGAACAGTCTGATAACAGGGAAAAAAATATGAGCATGAGCATCATAACCTAAATTTACAGGAAAACTTAAGCTTCAAAGGTTATGCAGACTTAAATGTTTCAGGATATACACAAATGAAAAGGAACCCGTTGCAGACATAATGGAATCTTCTGAAATTTGTTGAGATGAAGATGAGTAACCTAGCATGGCTGAACAAGAAGTTTCAGTGAAAGATGCTCATCAAGGATTACAACTTATGTCAATTTTTTCAAGTGCAGCCTAACTGCTATCACACACCTTCATAATTCTCTTTTAAAATGTGCTCTTCCATTGAAACAGCATGCTCTGACATTATTTTAAATGTATGAAACAATTCTCTTGTTAGGTCTTGATAGGTATGTAGCAAAATTTACAATCAATTTTCTTGTTTAATACTGTAGTACATATTGTAAATAAGATTATACTATATTGTATTAGTAGAATTACACTAAATGTTTAAGCTTTTACCTATTTGCTGATTTTACGAATGCTCAATATAACATCCTTTTGATATGACTGTTTTTCTCATTTCCCCTATGGGGTCATTATATAGAGCTTCAAATGTATATCAAATTACCTTTACAGATATGCTACCTTTTCAATGATACAATTAAACACATTTTCTCCTTTTTGCAATTCAATCTGCACACTAAACAATTCTACATACAGACAGTTGTATCCCCATTTAACCTAATCTGCCACCATTATTTACTTCTTTGTAGACTAAATTCTTCCATTATGTGTAAAACTTTTTTTGCTATTTTTTTTATCTGCTCCATATTTTATATCAACTTCAAGCTGCCACATAAAAAAAACCCAAAATTAGTATTTATCCCAAATGTCAATCAATGGCTCTCAATTAGGTGAGAGGCCATCTAGCAATGCAAAAAATGAGTAAATAATCTATTAAAAAAAGATTTGTAGCTAATGAAGAATGCTCCCCCTTCCTTAAATTATCACCTCCAAGGGAACTTGGAATCTTTTTTCTTCTGCTCTCCATAAAGCTACTTTATAAAAAAAAAAGTTATCTGCTGCAACTTTTGTAACAGAAAAAAAGAACACTGATGATATTACAAAAGGAGCAGCATAAAAGTAACGTCTCCTATTTTCTTCTTCAGAAAATTTAATTTCTACAACTATGCCTTTTATATCAATCATTAATAAACACTTTTTCCACAAAGTCACCATTTTCTATGCACTTCTGCCACCTGAGTCAGATGCTATATTCCAATCCTGTAAAAGTCCTTACTCTTGCTCTGGAGGGCTTCATCCCAAAACACTGTCACCATGACTTTACTGACAGAAGGCTGTCTTTTGAACTTCTTGCATGGTGAATTTTTATGGTGCAACTCCACCTGTTTCTTTTTTTGAGGGTCATAATGGTGGACCCAGATTTCATCACCTGTGACTGCATGAAAGAAAAATTTGACTCTCATAGCACTGGAGAAGTTCCATACAGATGACTTCCTGGGCTTCACTTCGTACTCTTGTGTCAGCATTTTTGGGACCCACTGGGTGCAAACCTTGTAGCCTAGTTTCTTTGATGGTTATCACAGTAGGTTTCCCCTACATTGCACAATTTGCATGTTGTAATGTGGCAGTCCTCTCTGATCAGAGCATCAATCCAGCTCTTGTCTGTTGTCACTGACATTAGTGGCCAGCTGTTCCACAGCTTGTCAATAATCTTTCCCCACTCTTAAAGTGTCTTACCCAATGTCTGTACTCACATCTACAGTATTGTCACCATAAATATTTCAGATGTATGGATTTCAAAAGGGGTCACTTCTTGGTAAGAAATTCAATCACCACTCTTTGCTTGATACATACACTAAGTGATCACTGAATTATGACCACCCCTATGAAAACTGAATGCTACCCATTGATCATGTGAGGTATGCAAGTGCGGAGTTAGTCGACCTATGTAGCATAGATAAGGTGTCGGTGGTTCAGTAGATAGTTAAATTGCAAGCGTGATGGGTTAAAGGAAGGATTTATCGGACTTTGATAAAGGACAGATTGTGGGTGCTCTATGACTGGTGCCTCGATTTCCCAAACAGTTGAACTAATGGGATGTTTGAGAGCCGCTGTAGTTAAAGTGTACCAGGACTGGCATCAAAATGGTCAAACAACCACCCGACAGCAAAACTACAAAGGTCAGTGAGAGGTTGATGCTAGAGGTGAGCACCAGGTACAATGACTCTTACAGGTGCAGCATTATTGAGTTGACTACACAATACAACATGGGCCAACCTGGAACAATATCTGGCATGACCATGTGTCGCATGCATGATCTATACCAGCAGATGACCTGTACAGCATACTCTCCTAACCAAGGTTCATCGGTGTAAAAGACTTGTCTGGTGCAAAGAGCATGCAAGTTGGACATTAGAAGACTGGAAGGTGTGCTGGTTGGATGAGTCATGTTATTTACTCCACACTGAATGGTCGTGTACAGATTTTGCATCAACAACATGAGGCTCTTGATCCATCATGCATGGTATCAAAAGTACAGGCTGGTGGAGGCAGTTGTATGGTGTGGGGCATGTTTCACTAGCAGGAACTTGGACCCCTGGTGCATGTGGAACAACGTATCAGTGGTCTCCACTATCGTCAACTGCTTGCTGACTGTACACCCCACTATGTTACTTTTTCCCCGAATGGTGATGGTGTCTTCCAAGATGACAATGCACCAAGCCATCGGGCACTTGTGCAGAAATGGTTTGAGGAACACAGTTCTGACTTCCAGCATATCTATTGGCCTCCGAACTTCTACTGATATCAATCCCATAGAGCACTTGTGGAAACACTATGGAAAGGCATATCAGGTGTCTAAATATACCAATCACCTCCATACCTGCATTGCTGACTGCACTACAGAGCTTGGTTGGCCATACCCCCCCCCGAACACTTCAGACATAGTGTTGAATCAATGCCACGTCAGATAGCTGACGTACTGAGGGCAAAAGGAGGATCTACAAAGCATTAGGTAGGTGGTCATAATTTGGTGATCACTCAGTGTATATCTGTAACATCAACATTTTGAACTATCCGTGTGCTGCTTGTTTGTTTGTTGTTGTTATTTGGTTTTTAGGAGCATTAGCAACTAAGGCCATATTGCTCCGGGATATGCGGTGGTCATTCCCTGACCTTTCCGCATCCTCCGTATTTGGTGGTGACGGGCTCGAACCACGGTCTAATCAAGAAGCGTGTGCTACGCACTGCTGCTCCTTCCCACCTGGCTACGGAAGCACCCATGTGCTGCACTCACAAGACTAAACACTGCCATTCAGTATGGTGAAACTAGAGACCTCTAGTGACCACTCATCAACACAAAATTATCTACAGTGCCACATTTGAAAGAAAAAATTAGGAGGCATTACTTTTGCACTAGTCCTCTTTAAACTCTTGCAAACTTTCAGAAACAGATACTTTAAAAAACTTGATGCAGATCAAAGATTCTACACATTTCACTATCATGTAGGTACAACAGGAAAATTATGCATGTCATTATGAAATAACCAACTATATTTTAAAATTATTTGCTCCATTTGCACCATTCTAAGAAATTTGTATGGCATCTGAAGTAATGTACAGCAAACAGCACTCTGCATTATGTAACAACAGATCAGCATTAAGAAATTTGGTTATTGAAACATTATCTCAACCTAATTTCTTCTTAGTTCATTTCTGTGGTACACTGTCACATTAATTCCTCTTAAATTTTCTAAACTCTTTCAATGCTGCTGTAGAGAAAATATGATGCAATCTCTTATCCTGCCTTTCACTTTATTGCAAAACTAAAAAGAATTAACTTTATTACAAGATCTGTGTATTTGCACATCCTCTGAATTTTCTCATTAAAAAAAACTTTCAATAGCATTATCTATTTAACAGGATTTTGTAATAATTGTTATAGCCTCCAGAATTATTTAATTCAGTTTAGTTACATAACATTCCTGCATAGCCATAATGGCTAGGAGGGCATGCAATTTACAATTTGTTAGATTACAAATACAGTCATCCCTATTTGCACAGGGGTTACATTCCAGCAAACCTCTGCACAATGCAAAATGTTGTTTATATGACATAATGAGGGTTCTGTACCTGTACACAAAAAAAAGTGTAAAAAAATTAAGTCTTCATTCGGTATGAAAAAAAAATACAAACATGTCCATAAAATAAATCTTGCTAATATTATGTATAAATATAGTGCAAGCGCATCAGAAATACAAAGCTATATCTGAATAAATCAGAATATTAGTAAAACGGCATTGTTTTAAGTTCTCATATTGTGAATACCTTCACGAGTTGCCATGATATTGCACTACTTCAAATAAGTAATGCTTCACCTAAGGAGAAGACTAATGTTACTTATTCTCAGATGGATACCACCACCCAGACAGCACCATTTTGAAATATGGTATGGGATAAAATTCTGTTATCCCCATACTATCTCTATTAGACTTAAAAAGAGATAAAGATGTAGGAAAGTGATAGGAGAGATAGAGGAAGGAAATGCTGTAGAAGGAAGAAAGGGACGCTCACATTCCTCGAATAGGCAACGCTTCCCCAGTAGAGAAGATTGTTGTTACCTAGTCAAGGAAACTCAGCTCCTTCAACTCACACTCAAAGCTCATATATTCCTCGAATAAGCAACTCTTCCCCAGTAGAGAAGATTGTTGTTACCTATTCGAAAAAAAACTCAGTGGCCATTAGGCCTCCCAGACGGCACCGTTTCAGGGGTATTTTGTATTTGTGTGGGATAATAACTCAACTATCCAGTTGTATTCACAATATGAGATATAACAATATAAGGTATTCACAATATGAGATATAACTTAAAACAATGCTGTTTTACTAATATTCGGATTTATTCAGATATAGCTATGTATTTCTGATGCACTTGCACTATATTTATATATAGTCTAGACTCTCCCATAGCTTGAGGCTTATGCCCTAAATGCTTTAGAATCTTGCTAATATTTAGCTCTAGATTTTTAATCTAAATTCATTGCTCTTTCACTGTTTTCCTGTGATAAACTTGCAACAGTATCTGGCACTTTTTTGAAAAAATATTTGTTAAAAAAAAAATTGTTTGCTTAGCACTGTTTCTCTCTATAAATTACTTTGTAAGGAACTAAAACTAATGGCAAAGCTCTGCAAAAATTTAAACTCTTCTCCAAATCAGGATCCATATCCAGAGCTTTTGGCTAAGCTAATTTACAAGTCTTAACTCAGCTAGTCTCTTTGCAGTCAAATTTTGTGTGCATCTTAGTTTATCATTTGTTATCTTCAACATTGTGAAAAAAAATATTGTCCACTGAATTGTTCCCTATGAGATTCAAGAACTTCTGTGATATTTGCTGATTCCAGTTCTTCAAATCCCTCTCCATTAATCATTTTGCCAATTCTCACAATCTCAACTACCTCCAGCATTTCAACCATGGCTTCTTTAGTGACATAAGTTAAAAGCAGTTTATACTAAGTCATCCCCTGCATTTCCACATAGGTTAACACATTATCTTTTGCAGCTTTGAAACCTGGGGCAGTTTTCTTTTGAAATGATTGTTTGGCTTAGCACATGCTTCCAAAATAAGCCAGTCTCATCAGCATTAAACACTTGACTTGCTAGATAGCCCTCAGTTGCAATAATATCCTTTAAAGTTTTTTGGATATAAAGCTTCTGTATCTGCAATAGCTTCACCAATTAATTTTAGAGATTGTAAACACTTTTGCAGGCCAGTAAGGCCAACCCTTACTGACCTGAAAAACATCTACATGGATGGACCAGCTTCTTGTAAGAGATTAAAAATTTGCAAAGCTTTGGCACAAATAATTTCTGAATTAAGAGGCATTCTTTTTTGATTAAGATCTATCCAGAAAGTAATTTCTCACTTTTGTAGTGCTTTTTGCAGCCAATGATGTGAACAAATAACTGAACTTAATTTTCTCAGCATTTTCCCTAATTTTTCAAATGCTAGATTCATTTATGTTGTATTTCTTGGCCAATGTCACAACCTTTTCACCATTTAGCTCCTTAATGATTTTTAATTTTTCCTCTATATTTAATTATTTGTTGTAGCTTTCTTCATTTTAGGTACTAATTAAACACTATATAGACAAGAAATATTAAATCAGCAAAAACAATGTTTACCAATTAAAACACTACATTGTACAAACCAGAAAAAAATTGAACACTCATTCAGTGTTTGTTGTTTCAAAAACCAGACAAACACCATTTATTCCTGTTTGGTTATAAGAATTAGTTTTGAACACCTTTGTGATTTTTCTAAAGCACTTTTCTGGAGGTCGCAACCATAAAACAAACAATTTGCACTTTCCTGTTAGTGCAATCTATTATAAAAAGATAGTAAACGCAATCTTATTGCATTTGCGATAGCTGGAATTGTGGGATTTTACATTATTATGGTGAAATGTTTCTCCTTCAATGAAATCTTCAATCATGTAAAAAAAAAACACTTAAAATCTGCTCTTCATTCCTATTTTTGAATCTTCATAAACAAATTGCACAGGTAGCAAAATGCCACACAATCTAAAATTTTGGTAGTAGATACCTGACCATGCAAATTGAGGGATGACCATATTAGCAGACCATTTCTAGATACCAGTTAGAAAAAAATCATAGCAGCTTACCAACCTCTTATAATGAAGAAAAATTATTAATTTTATTTAGTATTTGGTTTTAGTACAGTTTAATTACTAGTTTCAATCCAAAATTGGTGCAGTGCTAAACAGACATTCACCCTCTTCAGGGAAAATGGTCATTACAATGGTCCCTCTGCTGCAGAATATCTAGGATAAGGCCTAGTGGAGGTCTAAAATTGTCTTGCTGGTTTTTGCCATCATTGTATTTTTATATCACTACACAGTTGTAAGATGTTAATGGGAAACTCCTTGTAGGGAACTCAGCTGGGTGACTGGAGAAGTAGACTGTCCTGCATTGTACTTGGTAACATCATTACAAATGGACTGACTTGAACATTACAAATGGGACTGACTTTAAGGTGGTAAAGGGATTAATAGGGCTACCAAGAATCCATCTGATAACCCAGTATACTCTTATGACAAGGAATTTCCTCATGTAAGAGTGGGGAGCAGATAACCAAATAGAAGATGCATACAAAACAACCAGGGTACAGCATGTTTGTACATATTGGACAACCAGTTGTGTTGGCTACACCCAGAAGCTCTTATCAAATGCTGCAAAGGTTTTGACTTTTGTACCACTGAAATGACTTTGAAATGCAAGATTTTCATTCTTTAGATTAGACCCAGGTCAATGTAGACCAACTTGGGTCTAACCAGGCACAGACAGTTTAATGAGTATAAATGTCTGTCTACACTGACATTTACACTTTTTTAATGGAAGTATTGTGTATGGATTCAGGAAAACCCCTCATCAGTTATCCTATGTTAACTGTTCAGATAATCTTTTTCTGGTTTGTGCAACATAGTGTTTTAATTGGTAGACGTTGCTTTTGCTGATTTAATATTTGTCTATATAAAGTGTTTAATTAGTGCCTTAATGTCATTCTTCAAATTTTTCTTGTAAAACTAATTTTGACAGACTTATCAATATTGATCTCCAGCCCAAACTTTCAAAGTTTGGCTTTTTATCTAAGAGGGAGTTTTAAGTTTGTGGCCCTGAATATCAAAGGGTGGGGCTACAGTCAGTGCTCTAAGTGGGGTGGGATGCTATCCCACCACTTATGAATTATCCCACTACTTCATATTAACCTTCAAACCATACTGGAACTTTACAATCCAAACATTGCTTCCCATTAAAAATTGTTCTGATTTTACAATGCTATGTCCATTTCATGATAAAAAAAAAAAAAATAAATAAATAAATAAATAAATAAATATTCAGTTGGAAGTCATGCAATGTTGCCATATTTGAAAAGAATGATTAATATTTTTATAATTATATAAGGAGTGTTATAAAAATGCTGGGGGGGGGGAATAACCAGCTCTCCCTTTAAATTTATATATTGAATTATTTGCACCTTGAGTTCACTGCTTTAAGAATATTTTGCAAGTTATAATTAAATTTGCCAACCCCTTCACCCCACATTACGTAGTGAAGTTATGCCACACAACAGTTAAGACTTCCTGAGTCTTAACTGAGTCGAATATCAGTGCTTCAAGAGACATTTTAATTAAACTAAATTAAAAACTTTTGTAAATTTCTTTTTCTGCATCAGCAATTCTGATACAGAAAAGAAAGTGAGCAGTTAAGACAGGTGTAGGAGATGTAGGCATAGCTACAAGTTCTAGCACTACAGAATGTCTTCCAGTGGAAACTAGAAAATGGTATCAGTGAAATAGAAAAGGCTGAAGAGCATGTTCCTAATTACTGGAACCAAAAAATACAACACATTCTTGGAACATGATGGGTATCTTCAAGTGCAAGGTCTATAAAAGCCATTTGGAATGATTATAAAGCTCTTAACAAAAACACATTCACAAATCCTCTTTTAAGAGAGAGCATACATAATGAGAAAAAATTAAATGATACACATTTTGTCCTTGACATGGGAACAATGTTTGATGTATTAATGGAACTTGAACATCTTTCAAGAAAATTAACAAACAAGTTACATTACCAGAAGCTCATTTTATCAACTTAAAGTTAAAATGTTTTAAGTCAATAGCATATACTTCAGGTGAATTTTATGAAGCAGCACAAAATATTTAGCAAATTGGAATTCCATGGAATCAAGTTAGAGCATGGGAAAGTACCTTAAATTAATCAACAATATTTTCTGAAATTGAGTGATAAAATAAATTGAACGTATACAACAAAGGCTTTGTACTTTATCTTTCAAAGTCAAATGGATAAACAAAGTGAACAGATCTAAATACAATGAACTAATCAACAGTTTGATAATTCTAAATGACCCAACAAAGACTGCAATCCCTGTTCTGGGCATGAGCAAGCTCAAGAGCTTTCCAAAGTATTAAGAGTGAAAGCAATTCAGTCCAGGGGTTTCAAGAACTTTTATTTCATAGCAATACTAATAACATAACCAAACAATCTGAAGCCACTAAAAGCTGCAATAAATACTAATAATATCAACAGCAGAATGCAAGTGAGCATTTAGCAAGATGAATGCTATCTCTTCTACACAAAATTCAATACAATTGAAACCACACCACACCTATTCTTAGGTTTATCTCAATGAATGGACCACCAGTGAATAGTTTGGCTTCAGATGCAAGCAGCAGTGACTGTCAGGCTCCCATTAGATTTGCACACAGCCACAGCACTGATAATATTTGGAAGTACTTTAAGGTTTTAGCTCAAATTTTTCTGAACAGAAAATAACACCACCACTTTGCTTGTTTTTCCTATCATTATTCATGTACTTATATATGCAAAGTTATTCACAAGGATATCAACTTGCTTGGTGGCCATGAGCCAAGTTTCCATAAGGCAAATGAAATCAATCTTGAACTGCATATTTGGAAAACTTCACATTTTGCATACAATGTTATCTTTTAAGTTCATGGTCCAGTCTATAGAAAGTGCTTAATTGCTAACTTTACATCATTTAAAACAGCCAGTAAGAACTAACCTTTGAACCTATGGGCCACATCTGTGGGTTAAGAAGCACCACATCTTTTGAACTACATACTATCTGGAAAGTATAAATGATGCCTAGACATTAATTTTAAACCAGTTCCAGTTATCTCCTATATGAGAGACAGCATACAAAGATTGAAGCTGGTAACAGATGCCAGATTGCTTTAAGGCAGCTTTTAGTTGGAATTGGCTTGCCATGCCCAAAATGAAGTCTATTACTTGGTAGAATGGGGTTTCTACACTGTAGCATGTATCTCCTTTGGGCCATTTTGTTGTCAAGATTAGGGTTAAGGCATGTTGAATGTAATGCAATTACTATGGACATTCTCTTGGCACTATCACTATACACTTTGTGGGTTATTTTTAATGATGTGTGTGTGAAGTTGAAAATCTGACAGTTGGTTGGTAGCTCTCATTCAGTGGTGCATTATCCTATAATGCAAAAAAGACATCTAACCTAAGGCACCTATCAGAGGGGGGCACCAAAATCACTGTTTCAAAAACTCATTGCTGTTTTTTACTGATATTTTTAAGTGGTTTTTTATATATATCGGAAACTGAACTGTCTACCTACTGAGGTCAATGAACTTCTAAGATTAATTTTCAAATTATGTTTTTTCAAAATGGTTTTACCGATTTTGATAAAATTTTATATTTAGTTATATCACAATTTTTGTTTTGTTGTCATAACAAAATGAAATTGAAAATGTCCTTTAGTTTTTTTTTCTTTAGATGGGGACCTTCATCCTACCTTGGGCCCCATGAAGGTATATATATAACACACCGCTGCTCTCATCATTGATCATCCTAGACTGCACAGACCTCTGCATAAGCCTAGTATAATTATGAGGTTCCAGGTTCTTTGAAGGATTCCAAGACTGACTGACTAGTAGCACAGTTTACTGAAATCCTCTGCATATTGCAAATATGCATCTGCTGATCCATCTCACCAACAGTCCTATAGTTGCTCTGCATACAAGGGCCTGATGTGGATGGGGGGGGACTCATTCCACTAGCTGTGGCGGACTCATCCCAAACTTGCATAGGTCTCTTGCAGGGATACAGTCTGGGTGCCTATCAGCCTCATACCAAACACTTTGCTCCTTTATTACATAGGAGCTAGGCATTCACAAACTTCTATATCAATCAAGTTTAACCATTTTCAGTTTAAGAAACTAGTATAATAAAAAGACTATAGACTACTACAGAAATTAAATTAAGATCAATAACAAAACATTTGTAAACCCAGGATTCTACAGAACCCTCTGTAAACCACTCTTCTAAACAATCAATCATTCTTAAAACTTGAAATAGTAATGAAAACTTTCATCTGGCTAATAAATTTCTCTAAAAACATTTAAACACCAGGAAATTTCTTATTCAGACTGATAACTACTTTACTGTATAAAAACAAAAAAACTTTAACTTTTAAAAACTGCTAGTGGTCAATTCCAGAAATTGTGGTGCTCTAGTTGGAGCGCTCAGAAAAAAAAAGAGATAAGTTATAGAAATGCCCAAGCACCTAAATGGATTCTACAAACTTAATTCTGCAGGATAACCAATATTAAAATTACACATAACCACATGTACATGTGGCAGGCTGAAAGTAAACTAACAGCTATTTTAAAACCATTAAAAATTAATTTTCACATACTTAAAACATACAAAGCAGCATATAGTCTAAAGTCCCTTTATACAGTTATTACTTGGTAGAATGGGGTTTCTACACTGTAGCTAAATTTTTAACAAATGATTGCTTACAATAATTTTTATTTTTGAAAACAGATCATTAGTCTAGAACATTTTAGGTAAAGACAACCAGGTAATTGCAGTCCCTACAATAGGTTTTTGCAAGCTACTCTAAGAAATTAACCACTATCAGTCTAACTAAGGAACTAATCCAGTGTAGACAATGTGTTCAGAACAACTGACTCAACAAACAAGCTTTTAAGGGAAAAGCTCAATTTTTTATAACAAATGTAATAATACATGACCAAATTAGAATAAAATTTCTCAAATTTAAAAAATTTTTTGCTTTCCTCTCACTTATTAAACTAATTTAACTGAAAGTTAAAATTAGGTATACCTCAATATTTATTCCATATGTTCAATTTTACAAAGATCATAGATGTTATGCCATTCCACAAACAATGCAATGTGGTTCATCCATTTCCTTCTAGTCAGCATGGGCTTGAGGTAAAATGGAATCCATAGGGAAAGTCTACATTTAAGGCCTTATACAGGTAACCCTCGTATAACATGGTAGTTATGTTCCTATAAAATGTAGTGTTGTACAAAACAGTGTTATACGGGATAAGAAAAAGTACAAAAAAGGGAAGTTACGTTCCAAAAGCTAACAAAAATACACCATTCTAGATTTTGTGTATCCTCTGCTCTCTTTAAAAAGATCAGTAATCTGGGTTTGTTTGCTTTTTCTTGATCTTTGCAAATTTCATTGTATGGGACTAAGCATTTTTGAAGCTCCCTTTTGAACTTCGTACTTCTTTCATTCAAGAATCTGCATTCAACAAATAAGATTCTAATTGCTTGGCTAACTTTATGCCTTCTCCTATACTTTTTAGTGTATAATTTGGAAGTTTAGAATTTAGCTTCTCTATCATTATCTGAATTGATTTGGTTTTACCTCTGACGCCATTTCCACCAAATCCACTTTGCCAGCCTCTTTCTACCAGTAATTCTTGAACGTCATCAGTAATCATCTTTTTTTATTATTTTTTAGGAGCATCGGCGACTAGGGCCACGTTACTCTGTACTGTATATTGTCTATAAATTGCGTGTCCTGAGGTCAACTTTCTGTTTTGCTGGATGAAAAACCAGAGTTTCCGGGAGAGGAAAAAAATGCTGCCCTCGCCCGAACTCAGCCAGGTAGTGAAAAAGACCCATAAATATTCCTCCAGTCACCAACGAGATTCAAACTCAGGTCTTTTCCACCCAGTGTGGGGAGGAGAGCAATTCTATCAACTTTGCTACCCACAAGGGCTTCAGTAGTCATATCATCAAAACGTAGCAAGTTCTACTATTGCACCAATTCAGTTTCTGCCGGTTCGATCATATTTCCTGAATGAACTGACTCTGGCCATACATTTTTCCAACACTCACCTGTTGACAGTTTTACTTCTTTCAGCAATAAATTCTGATACAGTCCACAATTGAGAAGTGTTTCCATGCCTCCATTATTTCAACACATTTGGAATTAATTTTTTCCAAAATCCATTGTAATGATTTTCTGATGTAATGAGTTTTAAAGGTGATATAATGCCTTGATCTAATGGCCAAATAAAAGAAGTTGTATTAACCTATTACAACTGTAGTGTTAGGAACATAACTTCAGCATTTGAATGACAAATCTTTTGGATGGCATGGTGTGCTCTCCAATAGTAATAAAACTTTGAAATCTAGATTTTTAACAAGCACAAGTTTAATAGCACAGAATGTAACACTGGGATTTCCCAACAAAATAAAACACTGGGATTTTCTAAATTTTTTTGACTAGTGAGTCAACAGCAGGGATTAAAAAAAAAAAAAAAGAGTGGAAATGTTGAAAAATTACATCCAACGTAATAGCAGGGTTTTCCCCGCACAAAATCGCAAAAATACCTTGTTATGCGAGGTTTACCAAAATTCTCTAACCGTGTTATATAAGTACCATCTTGTGCGAGGATTACTGCAAATTATCAATCGGGTTAGAGAAAAACTGTGTTGTAGAAGTACCATGTTATACGGGGAGGGGGGGGGGTTGCCTGTATGTTTCTTTGAGCACTCAGGATCACCGAGTGCTCAGCATTACTTCTAACCCCCCCCCCCCCAATAATTTATTAATCATTCTTGCATTTTTCTTCTGTCCTACTCATTTACACCTAAACCTCAAATAATCTCTTAGCTGGTATAAAGAGCAGCTTCTATAATCACTTCACATTTGTTATTGTTTCGCTTTAGAATTCCACTGGAATTCTAAAGAGTGAAACAATAGAAATCCAGCACTTATTTTTGTTTAAAATAAGTCAAGGCTATTCATAAACCATAAGTAATTGGATATTATTACTGTTGCCATGCAATGGTTAGAAGGAATGAACGGGCAATGTGGCAGAAATGAAATTGCTCATTTTGCACATAAAGTAGTTGCTTTTTGCTATAAATCAAAAGTTATTACTATTTGCTAATACACCTGAAATGTAACACACTGCATCCATTAACTCTTGTTTTTATGACATTCCAAGCAATATTAGAATCAAAACCATAGTTGTTAATACAAAGAATTTTTAAAAATACATTGATGGTATTATATTGACAGTGTCACCTGCAAAACAGGTTGCCAGTACACTTCATAATCATTTAACTGCAGTCATTACGGTAGACTTTCAGAATAATGGCACCTGCAGAGATTCAAGGTGGTTATTTTGATTTTTCTGCTATCTGGAAAGTTTTTTAATATATTTAATGCAGAAATAATGAGGCTAAATAAGAAATAGAGATCAAGAATGCAGTTTTATTAACTGCACATAAAAAACGATCCAATGTTATATTCATTGGATCGTTTTTATTATACCTATTACCGTTTTTATTATACCTATTTTCTTTATTATACCTAATTTAGTCTGCACAGTTAACACAATGGTATCACCATCCTCCCCACAATGGGTGGAAAAGGCCCAGGTTTGAATTCCATCGATGATGCGAGGAACTTATGGGCTTTTTCACTCCACAGCCAAGTTAGTCAGTCTCAGGTGTAGATTAGCAATGTTTTTCTCCACCAGAAACTGGGGTTTTTCATCCAGCAAAACAAGCAAATGGATCAGAGAACACAATTTACAGACAATATACATGGGTATATGAATTAACTTTCCAGGTGACCCTAATGTAATAGTTTGGATTATATTACGTTTGTCTGTCACTAACCTTTAATGTCCTTCTTTTCTTCTCTGTATGAGGATTAACTTTACGAGCCATAGTGAGGTTTTTAATTTGAAAAAAAAAAAAAAAGTGTTTAAATCAGTGATATCAGTACAGAATTCACTTTCCAAATTGGCAAACTTAGCAAATATAGTAATCATGTGACTTGTAGTTTTTTTCCAGCACTGCAAGATATCAATGTGCTGTTAGCCTGAATGTTCCGTTATTTGGAGTGCAGTTATTTTGACAGTCTACTGTAATTTGCCAAGTGGTCTGTATACAGGGAATTTTGGGCAAGATAGAAGGGTTTTAGCAGCATTAGTGACTAAGGCCATATTGCTCCAAGTATATTGTCTGCAAAATGCATGTTCCAAGGTTGATTTTTTTGTTTTGCTGGATGAAAAACCATGCTACCCTTGCCTGAGGGACTAACTCAGCCAAATTGTGAAAAAGATGCATAAAGATTCCCCCATCACTGATAAGACAGTAACTCATGTCTTTTCCACCCAGTGTGTGGGAGGTCAGCAAACCTACAACTGTACTACCCATGAGGGCAAGCATTTTGGGCAATTTTTCAATGATTTATTCATCCTTCAATTGCTGATTAAAGGAAAGGCTGGCACCACTGGCTGGTGCTTGTAGTGGTGTGCAGATTGCCAGATATAAACAAAAATGTTTATTTTTCACTATGTGGAGAGCCAATCATGTAATACTGCATTCATTCTGCCACTGCCCCACTACTTGAAGTATTCCTGATATTACTCATTTTGCCAACACCAAGAGATGGTGCATTATGTGCATTCATCCTAACCCTTTTTTTGAAAGTTCAATTAGTGCATGCATAATTTCTTATGTGGACTATGGGGTAGGAGCATACATGTTTTAAAGATAGTTTTGATGCAACATCAAATTACATCTACATATGCACAGGTTATCATAAAACTATAGGGATGTGGTGCCATCTGTTAACAAGTAATGGTAACAGTATCAAAAAGGGCTATACACACTGAATCTGTGTGTACTTATACAAGCCAAAATTGAAAACTTCCTAAAATTTTAATATAGAAGGTGATGCAACTGAATCAATTGATGTTATGTACAAATGTAAAGAATATATAAAAAAAAAAAACTGGTTTATGATTAAGTTTCGATCATCATTTATTTTTGATTCTCCCTAATGTTCAGCTAAATCAAAATAGATTTAAAAAATAATACTTAAGGACATTTAAGTTTTAAGAATTTAAATTCTTAAAACTTAGTCTCACTCCAGGTCACTTGCATATCCAGAAACACACTCAAAAGCATTGACATATTCTTGCACAGAAGCACAACCAGGAATTTTGGTGCCTATATACAAATATCAAAAACATCCCTTTGTTTTCATAAAAATTAAAATCGCAATATATTATAATATTAAATTATAAAAAACATTAGATTACTATCCATGGGATGGTACTCTTAAATATCAATTGATGATAGCAATTGTATTTTGTATAAATTCACTTTTCTAAATCCTTAGCCCCAATTGGCACCTGCAGTCACATCCACACTTGCTGTACCCTAGTTATGCCTCTAATCATTAGTTGGCATAAAAAGTATGCCAACTAATGATGAAATAGTTAAAACCGTTAAATAAAACAGAATGTTAGAACATATATAAATCAAATAACACTTCTGAAAGTGTTTAAAATATAATTAGGCTTTCACACTGAATTTGTATTATATATACAGGGTGATTCACTACCAGTGCAACAGACTTGCAGGAGGTGTAGGGGGCAACAAAGACGAATCGGAATCACATAGCATTGCAGGGTCCGAAATAACTTCGTCATGCAGTAGAGCAGTGTTTCTCAAAGGGTGTGCCGCGTCACATTAGTGTGCCGCAAAATTTAGAAATTTCTTCTTCTATGACTACGTAGGTGTGCCGCGAAATTTTTCTTCTTTGGAAAATGTGCCACGAGAGTAAAAAGATTGAGAAACACTGCAGTAGAGGACGTTGAACGGGAGGTCGCGTGAACAGCGATCCCGCTGGAAGTCAGCATTTGTGAACCGGTTCCCAAGGCAGTAGGATGGACGAGTATTCAAACGTTGAACTGGCCGACATGCACCTCACATATGGAGCTGAGGACTGTAACGAGCGCGCCGCTCGCTTGTACCAGGAACGTTTCCTGCACAAGCATGCTCCTCATCATATGATTTTCGCACATGTGCACAGAAGGTTACGTGAGATTGGTTGTTTCACGAGAGGTACCATGAATTGAGAGCGAACGACAAGGACGCCAGACAATGAGAATGTCCTACGTCTTGCAGAAGGCAATCCAAGTACTCGAGCGATAGGCCAACGATTGGGTATTTCCCAATCCACTGTATGGAGGATACTGTCAACAAACCAAATGAGTTCACACCATCTGCACCGCGTCCAATCATTGGAGCCTGCGGATTATCCACTCCGGAGGATTTTGCTACTTTGTTTCTTCAACAGAAACGGTTCGCAAATGCCGACTTCCAGCGGGATCGCTGTTCACGTGACCTCCTGTTCAACGTCCTCTACCGCATGACGAAGTCATTTCGGACCCTTCAATGCTATGTGATTCCAATTCGTCTTTGTTGCCCCCTACACCTCCTGCAAGTTTGTTGCACTGGTAGTGAATCATCCTGTATATTTAAAAGTGCTAACAGCATCAGGTTTACTGTACAGTGCATAAAGTTATTTCACCACTGGTCAGCATAGGCAAGAATGACTTATGTAATATAATCCCATATTACTGTTTATGACAAAATTAAATTTGTAATCAACTTGCCACAAGTCAAAGGACTATCAATATAAGAGTAAAGCTTAAATGTTAAGCAAAAAAAATTTAACGAAAATGGGTGCTGCAGATGCTAAAGCTTAAATACTAATAATCCAAAGCTTGCATTGATTCATTAGCCTATCAGCACATGTCAAGAACTGAATTTTCTATTTAGAAAAATTATGGAGGAAGAAAAAAAAAAAAGTTGTACAATTTTGTAAGTTACAGCAAAAATTCAGATCTACCTTTGCACTACTTCATCATCTGTTCTTGAACCTTCCCTACTGCTTCCCAAGTCGGGATTAATTTCTGCTTCTTCACTAACATCCTCAGCAAAACAAGTCGCTGTAAGTATAAAAACCAGTTTAATATAAATCTTAATTTCATAAATGAAATGCTTCGACATATAAGATGTGGCCTGCTTAAATTCAAATAATAATAAGAGCTTTATTTTTATTATTATTTCTAAGCTCAACTGAGGAAATTATAAGTGAGAGAAACATCTGCATGACAGATGCTTATTTGTCATGCAGTGGGGGAGACATTAACAAAATTAGTTAATCTGAAAAGTAAATGAAAAAAAAAAAAAAAAAAAGTTCATATAAAAGGTTTTCATTGGCTTATATTAGTACTAAGGCAATTGTACCGATAAACCAAGAATGTCTGCCACCGCGTGTGGGGCAAGGGAGGAAGTTGCCATGATTGTTAAAGAGCAAGGGGGTGGGAATATTCGTTAATCTCGTGGAGGCAAGTCCGAAATTTTTTTTGTTCCGCTACTGACAATTCCACTTGACCATTAACTCAGATCCGCCAACATGGATCAAAGCATCATAAAAATATGTAGGGTCAGGGTTCTTACTTCAGGACCATGCAATGGCATCCCCTGAAATAAGTGTGGTTTTTCTGTGTGCAAATATTTGAAAATTAGAACTTCGTAAATAATTCATACAACTGACGTTCTTATATTCGCTAGAATTGAATTCTGAGTCAATATCATTCAATTCAGTACCGTAAGGATATATATATACGAAAAAAAAAAAAAAAAATTTCAGAAGATAATAAACGCAATGGAAACTATCCTATACCGTACTATTTCGACAGATCCTTCACGAAATGTGCTAGCAAAATTTAAATGGGTTTGTGATCAAGCCTATAGCCTTTCTTTAGCTAAGATCATGCATATCCATACAAACAGGAAACCCAATTACCTTGAAAAGAATAAACCTTTAGACATTTGTCTTAAAATGTAAATTAAAACACTTAAATATTATTTTGAAAGAATTTAAATAACCCTTAATCGCAATCTGACAGTACAAAGACTTGCTCTAAAGATTTTTGCAAATTTCCATGGTAGGCCAAAATAAGCCTAACTCCACAACACAGTATACGTTATTATATCTCAGTATTCTTAATTGATTAACTGAAATCAAATTTACCTGTAAACAGGCAGAGCCCAACTAAAAATACAAAAAGCCACCTCATTTCTACAAGCTTGGCAAAACCAAGACAGTTGCAGCCGGGTAATGACCACAAGTACCGTAACCTCACAAGTGTATGAACAACGTGAGCGATTCAACACCCTTCGGTAGGAATTTATTCATTTGCAGTTAGCCAATCACATTTCACCACGATATGACTTAGATCCAATGACTACAAAGATAGTGGTTTCTAGAAGTCATGTGTTGTCCCTCTGTGATTGGACATAAAGAAGTTTTGTAGAAATTCAGATATTTAAAATAAAGATTATCACAAGATGGCAGCACATGACGTCCGATTCAGTAAATAAATTGTGTAGTAAATCTGGTCAATGTTTGTTTGGCTTTTTAGGAGCATTAGCAACTAAGGCCATATTGCTCCGGTGATATGCGGTGGTCATTTCCTGACCTTTCTGCATCCACCGTATTTGGTAGTCACGGGCTCGAACCCCCGTCTAATCAAAAAGCGTGTGCTACGCACTGCTGCTGTTCCTGCCCACTTGGCTACGGGGGCGCCTTTCAATCAATGTTTGCAAGCGGGTACCCCCTTCCGATTGATCATTGCAGTGATTGACTTGCCTGACCCGCTATTGTTAGTATTAGGGTGTTTATCCCCCCCCCCACTTGCCGCTTTTTTAAAAAGGGAAAACGAGTTCTCGATCTTAAAACAGCGGCAAGGGGAGAGGAATAAACACCCTAACTAGAAACGTACAAACTGTGTGGTACTACCCACATGGTGGTAGAGAATGTAAAATAATTAGAGATAATTTGGCAGTCAGAAATGAAGTTATCTGACAGTGCAGACAGGTTGCCAGAGCGAGTCGTGGGGTCTTGTCAATGATATATAGGAATTTTGCTAGCAGTGCCAAGGAGGTGATTATCGTTTTGTACAAGGCAATGGTCAGGCCACACCTTGAGTACTGTGTATAGGACTGGGGGGGGCCTCGTTTTAAGAAAGATGTAGAGTTGCTAGAATGAATACAGAGAAGGGCAACAAGATTGGTGAGGGGGTCCTCTTACCTAGCAAGGCTTAAGTTGAGCAAATTGCAGTCTGGAGACTAGGCACCTGCGAGGTGAGCTGATTAAGGTGTATAAGCCATTGAATGAGTTGAGCAGGCTCAATAGTGATGGGATTCTTCCTCTTGCTCAGTTTACTCACCTGAAAAGGCTTAAACTCAAATTGAGGAAAGACAGTTGTAAAATAGATGTGCAGAAATTTCCCTGTAGCCAGCGGGTAGTTGATTGCTGGAATAAACTTCCACGTGTCGTTGTGGAAGTTGATAGCTTAAATAAATTTAAGGAAGAACTGAACAAACTTTTAGAGTGAATGGATGGGTGAAATGGAAAGTGTTGATTTTTTTTTTTTTTTTTTTTTTGCTGATGCTGTATAAGCTTACTTTCTTGCATCATATGCCTCTACTAATGCTAAGACTAACTATAGCGGCCTAGGGTTGTCAAGCACTGCTACTTGCAAAGATCAATCAAAAGGGATATCCGGTTGTAAACATTAACCAAAAATCTTTCAAAGTGTCTAATTTCTTCTTCTTCTTGTTTTTGCTAAGGTTCTCAGGCATACGAGTATTTCATCTTTAAATTGAGTGTATTTTATGATCGGTTTGTCTCTTTGCTGGATGAAAAACAGGAACTTAAATGCGTGTACTGATGTGCGGTCACATTTGATCGCTCAGCATTAAATCCAATGATTACAAAAATAGTGATTTCTAGAAGTCATGTGTTCGCCATCTGTGATTAAATATAAAGACATTTTGTAGAAATTCAGATATTTAAATGTTAATAGATTATCACAAGTTGGCAGCACATAACGCCGATTCAGCCATTCTCGCATACACTTAAATTGTGTAGTAAATGCATACGAAAATCTTTCCAAGTGTAATTTCTAAATCACTAAGGCTATTGGTCTCCACATAGGTAATGATGCAATGCATCAGAGCAATTGACCTACGTGACCCTTCATAAAATCATTTGCATATCGCAGGTCGTTTGCTCACAGTCACTTTACAGTTGTTGTGCTGTTCAAGACTTTGTCGTTGTGTTACATCAAGAAACAGAGCTAATATTAGAATTTGTTTCAAGTTGAGGAAGTACACTCGCGAGTGTTTATTGATATTGATGTGAAAAATTTCGGGATGGCTGAGAGGATCAGGAAGATGACAAGTGGTGTAGAAATGAAACAACGCTTCAAATCCGAGTTCATGCAATTCTGACAGAAGTGAACAAACGGAAGACGTGGCGGATTTAGTCGGTCTCAGCCGTGGTCAGCATGGTTTTGCTGTTTGCTGGACAGCAAACAGCAAATCGATCCAAGAACAAACGTTATTTACAAACATATTATATACTGCACAATATGGCCTTAGTCGCTGATGCGCCTAAAACCTACAATAAACAAACAAAAACAAACGAGACTAGTGGCACAGAGAAGAAGAATGCTAGAATGATTATAACTTATCAGGTCACAAAAACTTAAAGTAAGTATTAAGCTATTCGGCAATCAGTTCACCAAGGGGATTAATCAAGCTGAAGCAGATAATGATAAATCTTTGACTAGGGTTATGAAGAAAAGTAGCAAAGAATTCTTCCTTGACACTAGAAGAAGAGTGATGAACCGCATTGGGCCACTGGATATGTATGGCATAATCATTGATGAGCCCGTTCAGGTTGCTGCAAAACTCAATAAACATTTTGCATTTACATTCGCAAGTGACAAGTCCTTAAAGTTGGGAAAGCCATAAGTATATAAATCTTTAACTAGGATATAATGACTTTTTGAAAAAAAACTGAGAAGAAAGTGGAAGAGAAATTGTTGAAGCTAAATTTAAATAAGACACCAGTGGCTGACCGAATCTATCTGATTATATTAAAAGAAACAGCAAAATAGATGAAACTTTGATCATATTTATGAGAGCAACCTTGGATTTAGTGGAGGTTCTATGACAGATTTGAAAGCACGACTTCTGTTCTAATAATGGAGTTAATGCTTTAAATGAATGCAGGATCATTCTGGCAAGAATGCAATTATACGGCAATCGCAGCATAGATTTAAGGGAAGAGCTTGTCTGGCCAAAGTAATTAATATTATGTATGATGTGTAAACAATAATTAATATTATTAGTATGTATGAAGTGTATGATGTCAAAAATAATTTTGACATCATACACTTCGATTTCCGGAGAGCTTTTGACACTGTTCCATGAAACTCTGCTGGCTGTACAAGCTGGAAAAGTTTAATTTTAGGGGCAGGAAGACAGTGGATGGTTATTAAGGGGCACTGCTCGTCTCGTCTTAGAAAAATGTTATTAGTGTTATCTGTCTCTAGGGGTTCAGTTCTGGGACCCTTAGTGTTTTTAATATTTATTAACGAAGAAGGCATATCAAGCCAAGTTTGCAGATGTTACAAGGTTGCCACCATGATGAATGACAGAATAAAGCCATACTATGATTGTATTAATAGTCATATTAAAGTACTATTAATATGATTGTTTATTTACCTAGAAAACTTAGGTAAATAAACTGAGAAACGGTAATTCGACACTGACGAATGCACAGTACTGCATATGGACAGCAGTAGTCCCAGAGGGTGGTACCACACTCAAAGTGGTGGAGAATGAAAGACGCCTAGGGATAATTTACAGTCCGATGTAATGTTTTCTGAGCAGTCTAGACAGCTGCCAAGACAGCTAATGAGGTTTAGTCAATGATATAAAAATTTTGCCAACAGGAAGAAAAAAGTGATCATTCCATTGTATTGTATAAGGCAATGGTCAAGCCTCACTTTGAGTACTGCATATAGGTCTTGAAGCAGCCTCATTTTAGGAAGGATGTGGATCTGTTGGAAGTACAGAGAAGAACAAGATTAGTCAGGTACACAAAAAGAGCATTCTTACCAATAATGATTTCTGTTCAACTAGGCACCTGCCAGGAGATTTGATTAAGGTGTTTATGTCTTTATACTGATTGATTAAATTAAATGTTTATGGCATCCTTACTCTTTCTCAGACAAGGCACATAAGAGAAAATAAATTGAAAAAGGATTGTTGGCTGCAAAATAGATATGCGAAAATTTGCTGTCAGCCAGAGAAATTGATTGTTGGAACAAACTTCTACCTCTGGTGCTGTGGAAGTGGGTAATTTAGATAAACTTAACCAGGAATGAGACTAATTGTTAGAAAGGATGTACAGCTCAGGAGAGGCGTTTTTTTTCCCTTTCTTTCCTATTGATTAATTCTGTATAAGCTTGCTTCCTTGCATCATTTTCTGTAAATAATTCCCTCATGGGTAACACAGTTGGTATGAGCACCGTCCTCCCAACACCAAGTGGGAAAGACTTCAGCTCGAATCCCGTCAACGACAAGAAGAATTTTCATGGATCCTTTTCAAAACGTGGCTCAGTTAATTGGTCTCAGGTGAGGACAGCATTGTTTTTTCCTCCTGAAACTCGGTTTTTTTTGTCCAGCAAATCGTCCACAGAACACAAGCAATTTACAGACGGCGCTGCTAATACTAATAAAGTACTATTAATATGATTGCTTGCGAAAATAAAATATTAAAATAATTTAATAATTATTTTATTTTGTAATTTAACTAACGTTATAATTAATTTATTTAAATTATTAATTAATATTATAAAATTACTATAGTTTCATTTGTTTAATAATTAATTAAATGCATAATTTATTAGTGTTTCTAGAATAATAGTTTTTAGAATAATATATCTTTGTCTTCCATATTCTATTAAGTTAATTTTGTCCCAACTTTGAACAGGAAAAAATGGTAATACAATCTTTGTAGCAAATTTTGATGAATTAATCCATTTTCTCTGAGCACCCTTTAAGAAATATTAAATGCTAGACGAATCCTCACTCTCTGCTTATCATGTGAACAACATGGTAAAATTTTATTAAACTCTTCATGAGTACAGTATAGGAGAGTTTAACCCCGATGTACTTGATAATCGGACGTGCCTGAAATATTTCGCAATACATAAATTGACAAATTTGTTTACATACGCAACGGCTTATGACGTGAACCCTGCCAGTTTCATAACTAACCACGCAGGATGAGTTTGGTTAAAAACAAAAAAAAAAATTCTGTTTATACTCTGGGATGACCACATAAGTCAGAGGAGTTTCCAGTAACAATTTTAACAAGAATACAATCGTCGATTAAATATGTAATGAAACACACTTATACCACTTGAGTAATTAAGATTATCTTATTAAGAACTTATAACTTAATTACACTCAATTTTATAAGATGATGACGTGTCGGGATCCTTGGCGAATCCTTTCATCACACCAATATGAGTTAAAATTTAAACAGAGAAAAAGGAGACAAAAGTGAGTTGATCACTCACCACACAGTTAAATAAATACTATGGTATGCAACTTTTTTTTACTCATAATACTTATTCTTTAAAAAATAAAATTAATAAATAAATAAAAGTTCTCCATCCCTGCAATATATATAAAATTTCTGAGCAATTCGAATAAAACTAAAAGAAATTAAGAGACTTGTTTGTTCATAAATCATCAGAACCATCACAAGGTTCTAAAGTAACACCTTTCTAAGTTCGCATTAACTTTTTTCTTTATTACGTCATGTTTCCATTTTTGCAAGCGATTGGCATATAAGCTCCACCAGTTATGGTTAAATATGTGCATGCTACACCTAATTGGATATATTTTTGTATCATGCCTGCAACCATCACCAATGACTGCCTTTCGTTGTTCGGTAATCCATGCATTTGTATCTTGTACCCATCAGGGACGATATTCAGTGCACAGTCCCCTGTAAAATTATTCCGATGACTATATTAATATTATGAATAATCCTTTAGTTCTAAAGTGAAATAACAATAAAAAAAAATTGGGTGTGTACATTGGGTGGCTAAAATTTAAATTGTAGAGAGGAACGTGTACCTTTCTCAATGCTTTGCATATTGGTTTCACTATATAAGATTACTGTTAAACCAGGAATCCGAACGGGGAACTTTCGAATCATCGTCAGTTGGTTCAAAATGGTAAGAAAGGAAGGAGAGATTTCTGGTTCCTGTGGTGCAATAATAATAATGCAATAATAATTGCCCTCTGCACCATGGGAACGGTGGCAGGGCCTGCCAGAGTACTTGAATAATCTACTGGGTGCCTGACCTGCCTCCTCGTGGCAAAGTGTAGGCAACGGTGAGTCCCAACGGCTAAATGGTCAGAGAAACAACAGAACATAACACTACACAAAAAACCACTCCCCACACAGTTTTTAAATTTCTGGCCTCCACAGAGTTCTGTGTCATACAAACAGAGTACACAACACGGAGATTGGGGAAACCACTGGTGCCGCCATACAACTAACACACTTTACACTGCACCATGGGAAATAAAAACTCTCCTCCTTTCCTTACCATTTTGAATCAGCTGACGATGAATCGAAAGTTCTCAGTTCGCACTAGGGGCGCGTCATTCAGTAGGAAAAAAGACATCTGCCATGGGCCACCGATCAGAGAGGGGGCCCCAAAATCACTGTTTGAAAAACTCATTGCTGTTTTTTACTAATATTTTTAAGTGATTTTTTATGGGAAACTGACTTTCTACCTGAAGCTCGATGAACTTGAAGATTCATTTCAAAATTACATTTTCTTCAAAAATGGTTTTACCGATTTTGTTGAAATTTTATATTTAGTTCTTCATTAAATAGTTGAGTTAATTGATAGGTGGAACGGGACCAGGGTATCTGCCAGGGGCAAAGGTTGGTGACGTTGTAGAGCAGATATCATCTTATAAGGGTACAAAAGTGATATTGTTGTACACGTTGGCACTAATGATATAATTAGAGTAGGAGAGAGACAGGTGGAATTACTTAACAAGTACAGGTCACTGTTAAAAAAAAGCTGTGAATTAGGGTTAAATGTGAAAGTGTCTGCAATTCTGCCCAGACAAGATAGAAGGGAGTATATGATGAGAGCCTTGTCGATCAATTCGGCCCAGGAGAGACTGTGCAAGGCTCAAGGGATAGAATTTTTCCCAGCCTGGTCTGTACTTGTTAACAGGAGAGACTGCTTCTACAGGGATGGGATACACTTAAGTAGAAAGGGTGCGAGAATATTTGCTGATACTATCGAGGCAGTGTTAGGTGGGTTGGAAAACTGCTAGCTTGGGGGGGGATACACGGACTAATAGAAATAACAGTAGCCGGGGGCAGAGGTGAAAGTGATTCTTTCACTGCTTCTATTGGAATGAGCAGCAGCCTGGAAAACAAGATGCGGGGAATTTAAGAGATTGCTGGGAGTCATTGCGGTACAAGTAACCAAATGGGTTGTGTTAGGGTAGCTAAGAATAGGAACAAGTGCATGTATACTTGCGTGTACACCAATGCTAGGAGTTTGGTAAATAAATTTGATGAATTTCATGTGTTCGTCAAAACATCAAACGCAGATATTGTTGGGATATCAGAGACGTGGTCTCACACAGATATAAGGAATGCAGAACTGGAATTTGGGGAGTACAATACAGGAAGGATAGACAGGATAGGAAGGGAGAAGGGGTTATGCTATTACTTAAGAAACACATATAATCCAAGGAAGTGCAGCTAGTCGACATCGCTTGACAGTGCATTGTCGAGTCAGTTTGGTGTGACATAAGCACTGGAAGATCAAAATTGAGAGGAAGAGTGTATTAGAGACCTAATAACTCTGATGAATATAATAAAAAAACTGTACAGGGAAATAGAGTGGCCAGTAAATCACAGAGTCTTATAATGGGGGATTTTAAATTCACGGATATTGACTGGAATTTGTGGTTTGGTCACTCACACATTAGCAAGCCTTTTGGATTCTTCATGTATTAAGAATCTGCAGATAAAGGAACCACTAGGTGGCAGTGATCACAGTGTGCTTAAGTGGAATTTACTCAAAGAGGTAACTACCATCAGGGGTAAAGGGAAGAGTTTTTGCTTTCGTAAAGGCGACTACGGAGGTCTGAGACAGTATTTAAATTCTATACAGTGGGACCAACTTATGATGTTACCAACAGCAAATTCAAAATGGGAAGCATTCAAAAAAGTAATCTTGGAAGGTACTAGGCTTTACATACCAACTCAGAAATGTTGTTCAAGGTTTAGGCCTAAATGGATGTCAGATGAACAAATGACACATATGACACAGAAGAAAAATGCATGGGATACATAAAAATTAATGGGTGACACGGAAGCCTATGATAGATATAAGCTGGTCTGTAACCAAGTCACAAAGGAGATTAGGCAAAGGCAGATTATGTCTTTGGCGAAGGATGCAAAGAGTTCTTTACCTATGTAAACTCTAGAAGGAAAGGAATGAATCATATTGGTCCACTGGATATTGATGGTTCAACTGTTGAGGATTCTGCTCAGGTGGCTAACAAACTAAATGAATATTTTGCATCTACATTCACACATGAGGAGTTATTCAGGGAGGGGGGACGCCAGAGGTGTATTAAACTCTGGCAGTGAGCTAGATGATTTTGTAATAACTGAGAGGAAAGTGGAGGAGAAATTGTTGAAGATAAACATAAAAAAACCACCAGGGGTGAATGTGATCTATCCAGTTATATTAAAGGAGGTAGCAAAGGAAGTAAGCAAACCATTAGCCGTAATTATGAGAGCTTCATTGGGCTCAGGGGCCACATTTGCATTAGCTTGTGCTAATGCAAATGTGACCCCAATTCACAAAGGAGGATCAAAGGGCGACACAAGTAATTATAGACCTGTTAGTTTAACTTCTGTTCCAGGGAAATTAATGAAGGCACTGATTAAAGAGGCACTGCAGGATCATCTAGACAAGACTTCAGTTATAGCTTGGACACAGCATGGTTTTGTTAAGGGGAAGTCTCGTCTGACCAATTTGATTGGATACTATAATGTGTTCACAAAGGAACTGGATGCAGAGAATAACTTTGATATCATATATTTGGATCTTAGAGAGGCTTTTGTTACTTTGCACATGGAAGACTGCTGCACAAATTGGAGCAGTGTGGCACTGGAGGAAAATTGCTGCTATGGATAAAGGAGTGGTTAAGTGGGAGAAGACAGAGAGTTGTAATCAATGGACACTGCTCTTCGTAGACTAATGTTATTAGTGGAGTCCCTCAGGATTCAGTGTAGGGTGCATTTTTGGTTTCTGTATTCATTAATGATATTGATGATGGTATATCAGGTTTAATGTCCAAGTTTGCAGACGATACGAAGGTTGGCAGGGTTGTTAAGGACACTAATGACAGTACGTACGTTGCTACAACAGGATCTAGAAAAGTTGAGCAAATGGGCTGAGAGGTGGCAAATGAAGTTTAACAATAACAAAAGTAAAGTACTACATAAGGGAAGCAGTAACCCCAGATAACGTATGTATTGTGTGGTACTACACTGACAAAAGTGTTAAGTGTAAAGTGTATTCGTGTCTAGCGGCACCGGAGGTTTCCCCCAACTCCGCGTTGCTTTCATTGCAGGTGTAACAGTTCACTGTAAAGGCCAGAGATTTAAAAGTGTATGGATTTTATAAGTGTAGTGTTGTGTATCGTTGTTCTTCTGGCCATTTAGCCGCTACACCCCTGCTGGGGCCCAACGTTGTCCACACTTAGCCTCGTGGAGGGAGACCAGGTACCCAGTAGTTGATATTTTACTCTGGTAGGCCCTGCTACCTAGTTTCCTGAGATTTCAGTAGCTAGGGCCTAAAAAAAAAAAAAAAAAAAAATTTTAATAAAAAAAATAAAATAATCGCTGAAAAAGGGTTAAGCCTACTACACTGACAGTGGTATTGAATGAAAAGGACCTGGGGTAATTGTGCAGGCAGATATGAAGTTTTCTGAGCAGTAAAGACGGTCTGCAAGAGAACGCGGGCATAAATTCATGGTGTCTTGTCAATGATATACAGGAATTTTTCTAGCAGGAATAAGGAAGTGATTATCCCCTTGTATAAGGCAATGGTCACGCCACACCTTGAGTACTGTATACAGGTCTGGAGGCCTCATATTAAGAAGAATTTAGCGCTATTGGAAAGAGTACAGCTATTTGGAACGAACGGAGGGGTGAAATGGGAGAGGTTTTTATTTATTTATTTTATTTTATTTTTTTTGTTTGTTTTTTTGGCTGATGCTGCATAAGCTTGCTCTCTTGCATTGGATACTAATGCTAATGCTAATTGAAAAAGTAAAGACTGCCTTGTATGGATTCAGCGCCCTGACAGCCTTATGCTTAAGGGTGTTCCCACGTAGAACGCAGGTGACCGCTTACCTGGAACTAGCAGCGAAATGCAGCTAAAGCTTCTCACAGGCTATGATAATAATTGAAAGTGGAAGAGAAAAATATTTTTGCGAACGAATTAGAAAATCTTCAAAATAAAGATTCGAATTTACAACAGGCTGTAAATCTTTTAAAATCATTGTCAGTATATACAGTGGCAGACAAAAAAAACTGCTGCACCTTAAAAAAAAGTAACATTTGTATTGAAAATACAGGGTGTTTCAAAAATGATGGTCAATAATTTAAAGGTGAAAAGTACAAACTAAAATAAGCAAAAAAGTCCCAGTGAACATCGGGCCACAAATGAACCGTTTTCAAGATAGTAAACTGCAGCCATTATCAACCCACTGCTGGATGGAAGCCTCCTCAACAATTCGTGTGGGAAATACACCATAAATCTGCCACGGTGGTCCAGTGCAGGTTGGCAGATCGACCGTATTTAAAAGTCAGGCGCTTGAACCCCGGTCTACTCAAAGAGCGTGTGCTACTGCACTCCCGCTCCTGACCACTAGGCTACGGAGGATAGTGCACATTTTATATTAAGATCCGCCACTGACTAAGGCGGTGCAAAGCCTGCATCAACATTAGGGGTGGCCATATCTCCTACTGAGGACCACCTCTTCCCTTTGTTCCTTCTTTGGCAGTGATGCATCTGTATCATGGACGCCAGTGATACGTTGCCATTTTTGAATGAAGTCCCTCTGTGCTGTTTTGTTTCCCTTGTTGTGTCAGTGTTGTTCCCTTCATCATTTCTGCACCTCACGAGGTTCTTTTGGTATGCTTTTCCCATATCCAGGCCACTCCTATGAGAAGCTACAGGTGAAAACCTGATTAGTCCTTAAAATTCGCACACCAGTGTATTATATACGGCGCAATATGCCCTAATTGGCTGATATGTCTAAAACATTGCAAAAACCAATCAACAGAAGAAAGTAACAACAAACAATTACATTAGAGTCATCCGGAAAAATTTAGCATTAGAATTAGTAGAGGCATATGATGCAAGAAAGCAAGCTTATACAGCATCAGTCAAAAAAAAAAAAAAAACTCTCCCATTTCACACCTCCGTTAGTTCCAAATACCTGTCCAGCCCAGCCTTAAATTTATTTAGGCTTTCAACTTCCACAACAAAGGATGGAAGTCAGTTCCACCAACCAACTGCCCGCTGGCTAAAGGCAAATTTCCGCACATCTATCCTACATCTCTCTTTCCTCAATTTGAATTTATGCCCTCTCAGGTGATTATTCTGCACAAGAGAAGAATCCCATCAGCATTGAGCATGCTCAACCCATTCAAGGATTTATACACCTCAATTAGATCACCTCGCAGGTGACTAGTCTCCAGCCACTGTAATTTCCAAAACTAAAGCCTTTCTTCGTAAGAGCAACCCTTTGTTCCATTCACTAATCTTGTTGCCCTTCTCTGTACTCCTTCCAACAGCTCTACATCCTTCTTAAAATGAGGCCTCCAGACCTGTACACAGTACTCAAGCTGTGGCCTAACCATTGCCTTCTACAAGGGGATAATCACCTCCTTATCCCTGCTAGAAAAATTCCTGTATATCATTGACAAGACACCATGAGCTACTCTTGCAGACCGTCTGCACTGCTGAGAAAATTTCATATCTGCTTGCACAATTACCCCCAGGTCCTTTTCGTTCTCTACTACTGTCAATGTAGTACCACAGAGTTGATACGTTACTCTGGGGTTACTGCTTCCAATATGTAGTACTTTAAGTTTGTCAATGTTAAACTTCATTTGCCACCTCTCAGCCCATCTGCTCAACTTTTCTAATTCCTGTTACAGCAGTGTACTGTCATTAGTGTCCTTAACAACCCTGCCAACCATGGAATCGTTGGCCTACTTTGACATTAAGCTTGATATACCATCATCAATATCATTTATAAATTCAAAAAACAACAATGGACCCAACACTGAACCTTAAGGGACTCTACTAGTAACATTAGTCCACGAAGGGCAATGTCCATTGATTAACATTCTCTGTTTTCTCCCACTCAACCATCCCTTTATCCATAGCAGCAATTGCCTCCAATGCCACATTGCTCCAATTTGTTGAGCAGTCTTTCTTGTGCAACAGTATCAAAAGCCTCTCTAAGCTCCAAATATATAATATCAAAGTTGTTCCCTGCATTCAGTTCCTTTGTGACTACATCATAGTATCCAGTCAAATTGATCGGGCAAGACTTTCCCTTAACAAAACCAGGCTGTGTCCGAGCTATAACTAAAATCTTGTCTAGATGATCCTGCAGTGCTTCTTTTACCAGTGCCTCCATTAATTTTCCTGGAACAGAAGTTAAACTAACAGGTCTGTAATTACTTATGTCGCCCTTTGTTCCTCCTTTGTGAATTGGGGTCACATTTGCACATCTCCAGTCCATGGGTCCCTCCCCTGAGTCCAAAGAAGCTCTCATAATTATGGCTAAGAGTTTGCTTACTTCCTTTGTTGCCTCCTTTAATAAAACTGGATACATCCCATCCACCACGGGTGCCTTTTTTTATCTTTATCTTCAACAATTTCTCCTCCACTTCCCTCTCAGTTATTACAAAATCATCAGGCTCACTGCCAGAGTTCAATTCACCTCTGGCATTCCCCTCCCTAAATAACTCCTCATTTGTGAATGTAGATGCAAAATATTCATTTTGTTTGTTAGCCACCTGAGCAGGATCATCAACAGTTGAACCATCAATATCCAGTGGATCAATCTGATTCATCCCTTTTCTTCTAGAGTTTATATAGGTAAAAAACTCTTTGCTGTGTTTCTTTGCATCCGTTGCCAAAGATTTCTCATAATCTGCCTTTGCCTGCCTAATCTCCTTTGTGACTTGGTTACAGACCAGCTTATATCTATCATAAGCTTCCACGTATCCCATTAATTTAACATTAATTTATATGTATCCCATGCATTTTTCTTCTGTGCCATATGCCTCATTAGTTCATCTGAAATCCATTTAGGCCTAAACCTTGAACAATATTTCTTAGTTAGTATGTAAAGCCTAGTAGCTTCCCATTTTGAATTTGCTGTCGGTAACATCATCAGTTGGTCCCACCGTATAGAATTTAAATACTATCTCAGACCACTATAGTCGCCTTTACGAAAGCAAAAACCCTTCCCTTTACCCTTGATGGCAGTTACCTCTTTGAGTAAATCCCACTTCAGCACACTGTGATCACTGCCACCTAGTGGTTCCTTTGTCTGCAGATTCTTAATGCATGAAGAATCACTACTGATAATTAGATCAAGAGTATTACTCCTTCTAGTTGCCTCCCGAACATGCTGATGTAGAAAACAATCATCCAATAAATCCACAAAAGTCTTGCTAGTGTGTGAGTGACCAACCCACAAATTCAAGTCAATCTCTGGAATACCAGTCAAAGTTAATTCATATACCCATACATATATGTACTGTGTCGGAAAATTGTGTTTGTTCTCTGGTCGATTTGTCAGTTTTGCTGGACGAAAAACTCCAGTTTCTGTTGGGGGGGGGGAACCTTGCTATCTACGCCTGAGACCGACTAACTGAGCCACGGAGTGAAAAGAATCCCATAAATGTATCTCGCGTCATAGACAGCATTAGATCCCGGGCCTTTTCCACCTGTGTGGGGAGGGCGGTGAGGATACCACTATCAGCGCAGCAAGGTGGAAAAGAAAGAGAGAAAATGATCAAAAACCTAGATATTGGATTTGGATGCTCTTCCCCGAGACAGAAGCATTTATGCTGGCATCGAAGACCATATAATCAATTCCAGGAAATACAGAAAAGACATTGCCAAAGACCCCGAAGTGACAGACATATGGTAACGACGCCACCTTTCCCCAGAAACAATCGAGCACATCACTGCGGGATGCAGGGTGATCCCCCAGATGGAGTACACTCACAAACTCTAGCAAAGAAATACTAGTTGATCAAAGAAAGTGTAACAATATTACAAGTACGAACCTCAGGCCACAGTATAGACCTCTAACGAAAAGCTGTTCTGGAACCATGCCATAAAACAGACAAGATGATCCCCCACAACACAGCAGACATAACCCTCACTTACAAGAAGGAAAAGCTTACCTACCTAATCGACATCATCATCGGCCATTTTCAATCCACTGCAGGATGAAGGCCTCCAGCAACTTTCCAGTTCCTTCTCTTTTGTGCAATGGCCATACCTGATCGACATAAAGGTGCCCAACAGCGGCAACCTCCAGAAAACATACAACGAACAGATCAAGAAGTACACAGACCTAAGACGGGAAGGCAAAGAATGTGGCATATGGAACAAGATATGCTTAACTTTTAGTTCATAATTAAAGTGATTAATCTTTTTTTCTTTTTTTTCTTTTTTATGAAAACCCCAGACACGAAAGTATTAGAACCTACAATACTTGGTACAGTGCATGGATTGAAGATTGAGAAGATGAAAGAAGATATATGTTGACATTTGACTTGAATTTTTGTAGATTGCAATTTTCAGAAAATCCGTGTGAAGGGAAGTTGTTGCAGAAAACGGAGTTGAAGGAATAAATGAAGAAGAAGAAAATTGGGTTCTGTGGGTGCGAAGTTGGACAGTAAAAGGATGCTGACCGGTTGTGTCACGTTTTCGGATTGGTTTGAAGAGGGAGAGAGGGGGAATATAGAAGCCAATTCGGAAGAACAGTGCCCATGGAAGTGTCTATAAAAAAGGCATGCAGCAGAAACAGAACGTCTATGAGACAGAGAGTGGAGAGAAGATTAATGCAATTTAAAAGATTCTTACAGGTAACAAATAATTTTATATCGTCTACTTAAGATACTAATTTGCAGTTTCCAGGAAATTCGATTAATGCCAAATCATTGAGGTAAATATTGAAGAGTAGCGGTTAATACAAGAGTCATAATCTATACAAGAGATGGAAGAAACTTATGACACTAGCAGGTCGGCTTTATCTTGACCCGAGGTGGCAATAGATCCAACAGTTTTTATCAGAGGTAGGAGTAGAGATGGGCAAAATAAATGTGGTCAATAGCTTTGGCAAGAAACCAGAATGCTCGACTACCATTTGGACAAGAAGCAAGTTCTCTATTCTCAGCCTGTTCAAAAACTAGTTAGACTGATTAATCACTGGTTTACAATTGTGGAAAGCTTTTGCGTAGGCAGAAAATGAACCTGGAGATTTGAATGCAAGCCAGTTGCGATATTGCGATGATAACTTAAGTAAAAAGTAACTATAGTTATCTTCTTATCAATTAATTACTAAGATTATAACTTTACAGAACACTTAATAAAGCTCTATTACGTTCTACAAACTTAGCCTTACTCTAAACTTCATTTTATTTTAATTTCATTTTATGGTCTCTTTTTTTTTCATATGTATGTTTCTCTTCACAAGCAACACCACGTTCATGAACCTTACATAATAAGGTTGGCAGGATAGTTAATGACAGTAGGCTACTGCACCAGGATCTATAGAAGATAGGCAGTTGGGCTGAGCAATGTCCATTGAAGAGTAAGATTTACAAATGCAAAGTACTGCATATGGCTACAGTAACCCCAGAGTAACGTACGAACTGTGTGGTATTACACTCAGGGTAATGGAGAATGAAAAAGACCTGGGGGTAAATTGTGCAGTTAGATATGAAGTTCTCGTCGCAGTACCGACAGGCTGCAACAGTAACTCGTGGGATCTTATCAATGACATACAGGAATTTTGCTAGCAGGGATTATCCCTTTGTATAAAGCAATGGTCAGACCACACCTTTAGTACTGTATACAGATCTGGAGGCCTCATTTTAGAAAGGATATAGGGCGGCTGTAACGAGTACAGAGAAGGGCAACGAGATTGGTGACAGGGAACAAATGGGTGCTCTTACCAAGAAAGGCTTCAGTTCTGCTAATTGCAGAGTCCGTCAACTAGGCATCTGCGAGGTGATCTGATTGTTGTGTTTAAGGCTTTGGACGGTTTCAGCAAGCTTAATGCTGATGGGATTCTTCCTCTTGCTCAGTTTCTGGACATCTCAAAAGCTTTCGATCGTATTTGGCATAAAAGTCTTCTAAACAAGCATCCATCTTATGGTTTGCCAACTGTTTTTTGTAATTGGTTATCCACTTTTCCCTCTAATCGCTCAATGAGGGTGATCGTAGATGGCTCTCTGTCTGTCTCCTAACTTCTCCACTAATGCTGGAGAAGTCAGAAGATATCCCCAAGGTTCAGTTCTTTCCCCCCACTCTTTTCCTCTTGTATATTGTTGACCTTCTTCCATTGACTGGAAATTCTATCCATAGTTTTTCTCATGATATCACATTGCATTCCACTTTCCAGTTTGAGAAACCTCGCCCTGCTCAATCAGCTTCAACTTGTCGAATATCCGTTACCAATTCCTTAAAAGTCGATCTCCAGGTAATTACCAAGTGGAGCAAAGACAACTTACACTGTGCTGCCACTTAATTAGGTACATTCCTCCTGTGCACACAAATGTTTTGTACCATAACGTTGCAAGTCACATGACCACAGCAGCAGAACAACCTTTCTAGTATCAGTGAAGCACACAAACCGTAGCAAGAATCGGAAAAAGGAGTGATCTAACGGACTTCGAACGTGGCATGGTAGTAGGTGCAAGACATGCTGGACAAAGTATTAGCATTAACATTACCATTACTAGAGGCATATGATGCAAGAAGGCAAGCTTATGCAGCATCAGCCAAAGAAAAAAAAAAAAAAACTTCCACTTCACCCCTCCATTCGTTAGAAATACCTGTCCAGCTGAGTCTTAAATTTATTTAGGCTATCAACTTCCACAACAAGGGATGGAAGTCTGTTCCACCAACCAACTACCTGCTGGCTAAAGGCAAATTTCCGCACATCTATCCTACATCTGTCTTTCCTCAATCTGAATTTATGCCCTCTCCGGTTATTATTCTGAACAAGAGGAAGAGTCCCAACAGCATTGAGCATGCTCAAACCATTCAAGGCTTTATACACCTCTATCAGATCACCTCGCCGGTTCCTAGCCTCCAGACAATGTAATTTGCAAAACTTAAGCCTTTCTTCGTAAGAGCAACCCCTTTGTTCCATTCACCAATCTTGTTGCCCTTCTCTGTACTCGTTCCAGCAGCTCTACATCCTTCTTGAAATGAGGCCTCCAGACCTGTATACAGTACGCAAGGTCTGGCCTGACCATTGCCTTATACAAGAGAATAATCATCTCCTTATCCCTGCTAGAAAAATTCCTGTATATCATTGACAAGACACCATGAGCTAGACTTGCAGCCCGTCTGCACTGCTCAGAGAACTTCATATCTGCCTGCACAATTACCCCGAAACGGCAGTTCTCCTGAACTTTTCACGTACTACAGTTTAAAGGGTGTATCCAGAATGGTGTAAACAACAGAAAACATCCTGTCAACTGCACTGCTGTGGAAGAAAATCGCTTGTTGATGAGAGAGGTCAGAAGAGGATGGCTAGAATTGGGCACGCAAACAGACGGGCCACAACGTCGCCCATCACATCAGAATACAACCTTGGTGCGCAGAACAAAATATCGCAACGGACCACTAGTCACATTTAGGAGTAGTAGTAGTAGCAGTAGTAGTGGCATGTGATGCAAGAAAGCAAGTGTATGAGCTTATGCATCATCAGCCAAAAAAATCACACCATTTCCTCCAAATGCCTGTCCAGTTCCTAATTAAATTTATTCCACCTATCAACTTCCACAACGACAGGTGGAAGTTTGTTCCAGCAATTAACCACCCACTGGCTAAAGTCAAATTTCCGCACATCTATTCTATATCTGTCCTTTCTTAATTTGAATTTATGCCCCCTTAGGTTCGTAATCTGAACAAGTGGAAGGATCCCACCAGAATTCAGCATGCTCAACCCATTCAAGGCCTTAATGTTAAGGCCTCAATCAGATCACCACGCAGGTGCCTAGTCTTCAGCCACTGCAATTTGCAGAACTTAAGCCTCTCTTGGTAAGAGGATCCCTTCATTCCCCTCACCAATCTTGTTGTCCTTCTCTGTACACGCTCAAGCAAATCTACATCCTTCCTAAAATGAGGCCTCTAGACCTGTACGCAGTACTCAAGGCGTGACCTGACCATTGATTTATACAGAGGGACAATCACCTCCTTTTCCCTGCTAGCAGAATTCGTATATATCATTGACAAAACCCAATAACCTGCCCTGGCAGCCTGTCTGCATTGCTCAGAAAACTTCATATCTGACTGCACAATTACTACCAGGTCTTTTTCATTTTCTACCACCTTAAGTGTAGTCCACACAGTTGGTACGTTTCTCTGGGGTTACTTCTACCCATATGCAGTACTTTGCATTTGTCAAGGTTAAACTTCAGTTGCCACTTCTTAGCCCATCTGCCCAAATTATCAAGATCCTGTTGCAGTAGCACACTGCCATTGCTGTCATTAACAACCCTGGAATTGCTGGAACAAACTTCCATCTGTCGTTGTGGAAGTTGATAGTTTAAATAAATTTAAGAAGGAACTGGACAGACATTTGTAGGGAATGGTGTGATATTTTTTTTTTTTTTTTTTTTTTTTTTGTGGCTGATGCTCCATTATTTTACCGGAATAGAAGTTAAACTAACTGGTCTGTAATTATTCGTGTCATCGTTCAAACCTCCCTTTGTGAATTGGGAATACATTTGCACATCTCCATTCCGTGGGGACCTCCCCTGAGCCCAAGGATTAAGCTCATAAGCTCATACACTTGCTTTCTTGCATCACATGCCACTACTACTACCATTCTTCTCCAATTTGTACAATAGTCTTCCATGCGCAACAATGTCAAAAGTTTTCCTGATTGAGGAAAACTATATGATATCAAAATTATTTTTTGCATCCAGTTCCTTTGTAACCACATCATAATATCCTATCAAATTTTTCAGACAAGACTTTCCCCTTAACAAACCCATGCTGTGTCTGAATTATTGCTGTAGTCTTGTCAAGATGATCCTGCAATGCATCTTTAACCAGTGACTCCATTATTTTACCCGGAACAGAAGTTAAACTAACTGGTCTGTAATTATTCGTGTCATCCTTCAAACCCCCCCTTTGTGAATTGGGGATACATTTGCACATCTCCATTTCGTGGGGACCTCCCCTGAGTCCAAGGATTCTCTCATAATTATGGCTAAGGGTTTGCTTAGTTGCTTTTCCGCCTCCTTTAATATAACTGGAAAGATCCCATCCACCCCAGGTGCCTTTCTTATGTTTAACTTCAACAATTTCTCCTCCACTTTGCTCTCAGTTATTACAAAATCATTAAGTACCCTGTTACAATTTGATAACCTTCTACCATTTTCAAACCTTAATAACTCCTCATGTGTGAATGTAGATGCAAAATACTCATTCAGTTTGTTTGCTATCTGAGCAGGATCATCAACAGTCAAACCATCGATATCAAGTGGACAAATCAAATTCATCCCCTTCCTTTAGAGTTTATATAAGTAAAGAAATCCTTGCTGTTTTTCTTACCATCCTTTGCCAAAGATTTCTCGTAATTTGCCTTCGCCTCCTTCCATGCATTTTTCTTCTCTGTCACGAGTCTCATTAGTTCATTTGATAACCATTTAGGCCTAAACCTTGAACAATATTTCTTAATAGGTATGAAACTTTTAGTAGCTTTATACTTCATATTTTGTCGCGAATTGGCTACAACAGCCGACGGCCACATTGCGTATCTTTGTTATCAATGAAGAACAAGAGATCACGCCTCCTGTGGGCACAGCAATACCAGCACTGAACTATCGAAGATTTGGAAACAGTTGCTTGGTCTGACGAGTCGAAGTTCCACCTTACATTGATGTAAGGCTCAGAATTTGGCGAAAACAACATGAATCCATGGATCTGCCATGTCTGACGACTACTGTGCAGGTAGTGGGAGCAGTGTTATGGTGTGGGGAATGTTTTCTTGGCACACGTTGGGTCCATTGATACCCATAGATTCACGTTTCAATGCCACATGGTACCTAAACATCGTTGCTGACCAAGTGCATCCATTCATGTTGGCAGTTAATCCTCAGTCAGATGGCTACTTCCAGCAGGATAATGCGCCGTTGCACAAAGCCCAAATCACTATGGAATGGTTCCAGGAACATGATAATGACTTTTCTTTGCTGCAAAGGACCGCTTAGTCCACGGATCTCAATCCTATTGAACATCTTTAGGATAAGCTGGAAAGGGCTGTTCGTTGCATCTCCGTCGAATCTCAAGGAACTGCGTGACACACTGATGTCTGCATGGTACTCCATTCCTGCACAACGTTTTCGGCCTCTTATTCAATCCATGCCTGGACGAATTCAGGCTGTTTTGAAGGCTAAAGGAGGCTCAATACGCTACTAGGTAGGTTTACCTAATAAAGTGGCAGTACAGTGTAGTTGATTTCAATCCTTCTAAAACTCAGTCTTGTCTTATATCTTGCAAAAAGGATTCTTCTGCTCCTATGCTTATCTTTGGTGACACTCCGATTTCTAAGCAAGATGATATATCTCTTTTGAGGATTACCCTGACTTCTAATCTCTCTTGGCACAAGCACATTACAAATATTGCTTCCTCTGCATCTAAAAAAACTTGGTTTTCTCTTAACTCTCGGCGTTACTTTTCTTCCAAACGTTCACTCTGTACAAATCGTAAATCTTCCCAAAGGTTTTGGTGCTCCCAAAACCTCTCTGGCTTCTAGATTCCATTGAGAAGAGGGCAGTTAGGTTAATTAATGACTCATCTCTAACATAGTCTCTCCACTCTCTATCTCATAGACGTTCTGTTTCTGCTGCATGCCTCTTCTACAGATACTTCCATGGGCACTGTTCTTCTGAATTGCCTTCTATAATTCCCCTCTCTCTTTCAAAACAGTCCGAACACGTGCCCTCACAAGCCAACATCCATTTACTCTCCAACTTGAAACTCACAGAACCAACTTTTCATTTTCCTCATTTATTCATTCAACTACCGTTTTCTGGAACAACCGTTCTTCATATGTATTTCCTAAAAATTACAGTCTACAGAAGTTCAAGTCTAATGTCAACAAATATCTTCTTTCGTCTTCTCAATGTACGGTACTAAATCCTATAGGTTCTAATTCCTCTCATGTTTGAGGTTTTCATAAAAAAAAAAAATAATAAAAAAACTATGCCACTACTAATGCTAATAATACAAACAGATAAAATATATAATAATTGCCATATTTCCATTTGTCTGATTTAAATGAAATTTTGGATGGTTCGACAAATCCTTCTGAATGAAGCAAATATAAAATTTCATGAAAATCCGTCCACTGCAGGTCGAGTTGTTATACGCAGATGGACGGACGAACGGACAGAGAGACTGACAGACGAAAGGATACGGTGAAGAACAATAGGCGCGCATGGATATGTGCTGACGTTCCTAATAAAAATAGTTTGAAAGTTGTTAAAGTAAATAATTATATAAAAGAAATTTTAACTGAATACAAAAAAAATCGTGAAATTATTGTTTAGGTGGTTTAAACCTTAATACCAGTAAAATTATTTTAAAATTGTGGTATTTAATATTTTTAAGGAACTAAAAAATACTTATTCAAAATATATTTTAATTGTGACAGACTTTCCATCTGTTTTTGTGCGAAATCCATATGCAATTTTGGCACAATTTCTTGATACGTGTAGTTTTGTGGCAATTTATTAATTATTAGGACCAAAATAAGAAATGAGAGTGTTGTGTTTTTAGTCCTTCTTAAGTAACACAAACGCTTTCAGAAAAAAAAAATAATAATAAATAAATAATAATAAAAGTATTTCAGTAGCACCCAAACTGTGGTCAACCAATATCCCGCAGAAAAGTCTGTGGTGTGCACATGTTAATTGTGTGTACCCAATTAGTTACATAGTATAAGAGATAATTTTAATATTAAAGAATTTTAAATATTTTTTTTTAAATCGGCTACGCACTTTGACACCTGGAAGGACATATTTTTAAAGTAGGTTACAATTTTATTATTTTTATTTTTTATTTTTTTTTTGTTGTCAATCACAATGTTATGCTATTGAAAACAATAAAACAATTTGTTTTTTATTTTGGAGGTCCGTCGGTAAAGCTAGGAACCAAAAGGAATCCAGGGCCAAAACAGTTTGATTAACACTATTGTATTTCGATAGAGTTCGATTTTGTCGACATCAGGAAATTGTTCCACTATTTAGCACTAGATGGCAGGACCATATTTCGTGGTTAAATCTTCGAGAAAAGGTTTGGATCATTTCTAACAGTGAGATTCACCATTACAGCCAATTTTGAGCTTGAAAATAAGAATTATCTAGACAACATATTAGTATACTCGTAACAGCCGGTGTGGGAGGGTTTGTGGTGGACCGGGTGCAACTCATACGTATGGACATGGATATGCATTTGCAAGAGCGTGCCCATACGCTGTCAATCCCTTTCTTCCTTCAGTCACACAACAGTTTTAAGTTATTAAATTCTTATTTCAAAATCACATCAACTGCTTTTGTCTTGTGGAGATCATTTTGATAACACCAAGTAATCATTGAGAACATAGGACTTTCGCTAGCATGGAAAAGGAGGTGATTGTCCCTCTGTATAAGGCAATGGTCACGCCACCCCTTGAGTACTGCGTACCTCATTTTAGGAAGGATGTAGATTTACTTGAGCGTGTACAGAGAAGAGCAACAAGATTGGTGAGGGGAATGAAGGGATCCTCTTACCAAGAGAGGTTAAAGTTCTGCAAATTGCAGTGGCTGGAGACTAGGCACCTGCGCGGTGATCTGATTGAGGTCTTTAAGGCCTTGAATGGGTTGAGCACGCTGAATTCTGATGGGATCCTCCCACTTGTTCAGATTACGAACCTAAGGGGGCATAAATTCAAATTAAGAAAAGACAGATGTAGAATAGATGTGAGGAGATTTGCCTTTAGCCAGCGGGTGGTTAATTGCTGGAACAAACTTCCATCTGTCGTTGTGGAAGTTGGTAGGTTAAATAAATTTAAGAAGGAACTGGACAGGCATTTGGAGGGAATGGTGTGATTTTTTTTTTTTTTTTCCTCTTTTGGCTGATGCTGCATAAGCTTTTATTGGATTTTTTCAGTTCGTGGCTGAGTTACTCGGTCTCAGGCGTAGACAGCAAGGTTTTTCCCCGGAACTCGGGATTTTTCGTCCAGCAAAGCAAGCAAATCGACCACAGAAGACGCAATTTACAGGCACAGTATACATGGGTAGTTGAAAGTTACTTTTCAGGTGACTCTAGCCGGATGAATTAGTGAGATTGTCGTTGTTGTCGGTGTAGAGTTTTAGGAGCATCAGCAATTTAAGCCATATTTATGCCACTACTACTACTAATAATAATATTTGCGTTTCTCAGTACTGGATTCTGGTGGATCAATGCCATACGTGATTTCCACTGGACACGTTCCAAAAAGCAAATAATAATTTACAAGGCAATCAAATTAATAACAAAATTATGCTTGGCCCTACTTAACACTTTTCAAAAACTGTTTCCTGCTGAACCAATAAATGCGCATAACTCGAATCATCGCCTGGAATTACCAAGATCAGCAAACAGAAAACAGCCCACACTGATATAAGAACTCCATAAGTTCTCAAGGCCTGACAAGTATATCCTCTACTCTTCTATCTCTCTTGTTAATCGGTTGAATATCAATATTGCTCTGTACTTTTTTAAATTCTTAATATCATAAATATGTGCAGGATTTCCCAGTCTTAATCTTCTGATAGCAAGTCCACATTCTCATTAAAATTCTCATTTGGCCAATATAACTGGGAATTCCATCCTCTTGCTTTACTTAATCATCTTTTGCCCAAATGAACTTCGTAAACATCCAGTAACCTAATATAGTACCAATAATCTTCACCTTGTTGGTCTGTCTGTCCGCATGTAATAACTCAACAATCAGTGGACCGATTTTCATGAATTTCATATTTATCTCTTTTTTTCGAGACATCCAAATTTTATTAAAATCGGAAGAATAGAAATTCAACAATTATTATTTCCTTTTTATTGTTTTTCCATACATATTCCATAGGCTGTCCATATATTGTATGTCCTAGCTAAAGCAGTGGATATCATGTTTGTTCCCGTCCACCAATTGGAGAAATGAATGGGCAAAATGGCAAAAGCGCAGTACAGAAATGTTTTAGGTTCTCGGTTCGCGCATATAGAGTGACTTTTTTTGATGAGCTTGTATTTTTGTTATCAGTTTACTAAATATATAAATCATCAATTATTACTACTTACTTATTAGATTAATCGTCTCCGCGGGTAACAAAATGGTATCATAATAGTCCTCCCCACACCGCGTGGAAAAGGCCCGGATTCGAATCCCATCGATGATGCGAAGAACTTTTATGGGATTTTTTCAGTCCGTGGCTCAGTTACTCGGTCTCAGGCGTACATAGCAAGGTTTTTCCCTGGAACCCGGGATTTTTCGTCCAGAAAAGCAAGCAAATCGACCAGAGAAGACACGCAATTTACAGGCACAGTATACATGGGTAGTCGAAAGTTACTTTCCAGGTGACTCTAGCCAGATGAATTAGTGAGATTGTCATTGTTGTTGGTGTAGAGTTTTAGGAGCATCAGCAATTTAAGCCATATTGAGCTGTACATATTATGTCTGTAAATTGCATGTGTTCTGTGGTCGATTTGCTGTTTGATGGACGAAAAACCTGAGTTTCCGCAAGAAAAAACATGTTACTCTCGCGTGTGGACTGACTAACTCAGCCAGGTTGTGAAAAAGACCGATAAAAATTCCACGTGTCAAATTGTGAGGTATGTTCAGAGATGTGAAAATACTTTACTTTTATATATTTACTTAATTAATTAGTAATTAATTACTAATTAATTGTTAGGAAGATAATTAGTTATTTGCTTTTAACTTCTTTTAGTCAAAATTAAGAGAAAAAATACATTAATTGAAGAAATAAAAATCGAACGGGCCTGAAAGGGAATGCGTTACGTACATTAAGATTAGCATTAGCAAGAGCACATGATGCAAGAAAGCATCATGTGCTTTCTTGCATCATAGCATTATATATAGCATTATATAGCATCAGCCAAAAAAAAAAACCCTAATTTCACCCATCTCCTCGCTCCAAATGTTTGTCAAGTTCTGCCTTGAATCTATTTAAGCTATCAACTTCTACAACGACAGATGGAAGTTTGTTCCAGCAATCAACCACCCGCTGGCTGAAGGCAAACTTCCGCACAACCGTCTTTCCTCAAATTGAATTTATGCCCTCTCAGGTGATTATTCTGAGCAAGAGGAAGAATCCCATCAGCATTGAGCATGCGCAAACCATTCAAGGCTTTATACACCTCAATCAGATCACCTCGCAGGTGCCTAGTCTCCAGACACTGTAATTTGCAAAATTTAAGCCTTTCTTCGTAAGAGCAACCCTTTGTTCTGTTGACTAATCTTGTTGCCCTTCTCTGTACTCGTTCCAGCAGCTCTACATCCTTCTTGAAATGAGGCCTCCAGACCTGTATACAGTACTCTAGGTGTGGCCTGACCATTGCCTTATACAAGGGGATAATCACCTCCTTGTCCCTGCTAGAAAAATTCCTATATATCATTGACATTAATTAACTTGTTCAATTACTGCAATTAAAGCGATAAAGCATTAATGTGGCATCTATAAATTGTTTGTATTCTATAGTTAAGTCGCCTATTTTTCTGGATGAAAATCCCGAAGGAACCATCCACCCTGCACTCGAACTAACAACGTAACGGGTGCAGAGTGGATAGTTCCTCTACCAATTTCGTATCTGTCACATAAATAAATTAATGGGATACATTGTTAATTGGTATTTTTAATTGCATTGTTTTTTTTATTCTTATTTAAAAAAAAGTGCTGTTTTTTTTTTTCCTTTCTCATTTTATGTAAATTTAGGTTCGTTTTAGGCATATACTTGTACGTCGATTAGCGAAGAATGTAACATATCGGAAGCCAATTGCGATAAGCTACGTTCTTATCTTGAACAGCCTCCGCATATTTATTGGAAAACCCGAGTTTAGAAAAACCACTAGATTATAGGGAGGAACGCAGAATAAAGCATTTCATCACAGATTTGCCTCATTTTAGGAAGGATGTAGAGTTTATAGAACGCGAAAAGAAAAGGGCAACAAGACTGGTGAGGGGAACAAAGTGGGTGGTCTTACGAAGAAAGGCTTCTGCAAATTGCAGCGTCTGGAGACTAGGCACCTGCAAGGCGATCTGATTGAGGTGCATAAAGCCTTGAATGGATTGAGCAGGCTGAATGCTGATGGGATCCTTCCTCTTGTTCAAATTACAAACCTGATGGGACATAAATTCAAATTGAGGAAAGACAGTTGTCGAATACATGTGCGGAAATTTGCCTTTAGCCAGCGGGTGGTTGATTGCTGGAACAAACTTCCATATGTCGTTGTGGAAGTTGATAGATTAAATAAATTTAAGAAAGAAGTGGACAAACGTTTGGAGCGAATGGATGGGTGAAATGGGAACTTTTTATTTTTATTTTTTTTTTATTCTTTAATTTGTAGAAAATAGAAAATGCCAGGGGAAACTGCTCCTCAAAGTCGTCGCCGACAAGTTCAAGAAAGAAAGAAGCAATACCGGTAGAATTATGAAAAAGCAGCTGAAATAATAAGAAAAGCGGCTGAAAATAGAGAAAACAGGCGAAGGATTGCAAGACAGGAAGAAACAGATAGACGACGTGAGATTGATAGAGAAAGATTTACAAGTAGAGTGGCTGACGAAACTATTGAGCAAAATCAAATTCGACTTCAACTTATTTGTTGAAAGCCATGCACGAGCAAGACCGAATCGTAGATTACTGCAACAAGTGTCCATAGTTGACAAGAATTATCAAATTCCATTTGTATTCATTTTATTACCTGAGTCTGTCCCACTAACTACTTCGCTAGCAGCAAAGGGGTCGAGAGAGAGAAGTTTTTGTAATTACATCGATATTAATCTTTATTTCTTCTCTGGATCAGTTTTGGCAAAATATTCACCATGGTTATTCTAGTACAAGAATAATTTCAGTGACACAATCTGAGAGAACATTGGGATTGAGAGATTTAAAATAGTAATTCAATCATGGAAAAGATAAATAGAAATCTCACAGATCATCCCATTTCAAATTCTTGTAATTTCAAACGAAACGAAGCTGAGTATGGCCATGAAAGAGAGAATTAATTTTTTATTTGTTTTTGATTGTGTTCAATTGATTTTTTCTTTTCAATTGATTTTTTTTGATAAGTAGAACACAATCATACGGATTGTGTTCTACTTATCAAATTGAGATAAATTTCTCTTCTACAAATATTATGTCTGTAAATTGCATGTGTTCTGTGGTCTGTTTGCCTGTTTTTCTGGACGGAAAAACTGAATTTCGGGGTGAGGGACCTTGCTACACATGCCTGAGACTGACTAACGCAGTGAAAATATGCCCATAAAAATTCGAACCCAGGCTCTTTCCACCCGGTGTGCGGAAAACGATTATTATAACCACTGTGCTGTCCACGAGGTTGTAGTGTGGACGCCACATTTCGACCCCTGCTATTCACACCTGGGCCGTCACTCCAGTATACTACGCACAGTGTATCAGAGCTTCGATATGGGGAGAGGGTATACTCAAGATTCCTAACGGTCCCAATATTATGCAGGTGCAAGCGAGGAGATGTGCTTGCTACAGAACGACCGGGCTTCACCACAATTCGGTCTACTTGACTCACAAATGGAACCTGAATATCAGTCCATTAGGATTTTTGATTCCCAGATAACAAACCCTAGTTGTCATATCTTGAAGAACGTGACAAACCTCAGCGACCAAAGGTTTTCGATAAGCCCTAGGGATGAAAGTTCGTTATTGATACGTGCACAGAGTTCGTTCACACTTTGATGCCGGGAAAAAAAAAAAATCCAGGAGTTATATTTGAGAAGTGAGAGCCCAAGAAATGGGTTTCCTCTTCCAATCCTTTGGCCTGGAAATGTAGCATCCAGGACTTCTGTAAATTCCTAGATAAAGTGGCGAAACTGTCATACTGCCAGGTCATCCACCACGAGGAGAAGCCCGAGGAGTAGAGGGCATCTCGGCTAGTTCGGTATAGTCCTTTAAAATCACGTGAGAGGAAGTTTCAATCTCGCGGGGTGTTCCATAGTTTATAGTTTAGTTTTTGAATATGTTTATCCAATCAATCTCAATCTCAATATGGTGTGACATCATTTTTAAATTAAGCTTTTCAACCTCGCTATCAAGCGGATACGTAACTTTCTCAGTGTTTCCTTTTGATTTGTAAATATGGTGAATAATATGCAAAGTGGGCTAAATTCATATATTCATGCCTATAGCTCACCAGATGAATTATTATAAATGTATCTAATAATATCTCCATTATATTATTAAAAACAGATTTATCGGAAGAGAAATAAATATAATAAATAATAATTTATAAATATTGTCTTTTCAATGCCTAATTTTAAAACAAATAACTATGTAACAAATAATTATAAAATATAACACTAATATTTATAAAATAAACAGTTCACTTGACATAAAAATATTTTAGTTATTTTTTAATTTTGTATTTATTTTTTAATTGCAAGAAGGAATATGCATTCATTTCAGTTTTATTTCGTTTAATTTATTAACTTTTTTTGTTTCATTAAATCAAATCTACTCAAAATTGAAAAATAACTATCATTTTACTAGGAAAATTATTTGTATATAAGCAAACAATATAGTTCGATTTTCTTATGAAAGATGGCGCTGATACCAACTTTGTTTTAAATAAAAAAAAACGAAAACATTAAAATGTTCGATATCGCAATATGATCCTTAAACTTCGATTGAAAAACTGAAGAATTTCGAGAAAATGAAGAAGATTAAGAATTCATGTTAAACGATCAATATCCTTACAAGGGAGTCGCGTTGTCATGGTAACACCATCAACAATCCGAACTAAAAACTATAAAACAGCGCCATCTTTTATTAAAAATATTAAATATATCCCTTTCATGATACTTCAGATTTCGCGTCAGGTGATGTTCGCTTTTGTGTCGTGAGTCATACGGTGTTCCCGTGGGTAACCCGCAACTGTGGCGATAGCGAAAGGAGGCAAATGCTTATTAGAGGGATGTCAAACGCAGGGCAGTGAACTACGGGGAGGGAGTTACTATATTAAATAATCTGACACATAAGAAGTAAGGCAGCACGGTAAGTATTGCATTAGTTATAATGGGAAAGAAATCTTCTCTTGACACTAATTTAAACTGAATTTAGCACTAATGATCACTAATTTTATTACTACTTTGTTTGTTTTTGTATCTCTGCAAAAAATAAATTTCGATATTACGTTGTTTTTCACTTTGTCAGCGCAAATGACAAATAATTCGATTTTTTTTCCCATTCCTATAATTATCCCTGTTTTATGACACGAAAAGTTAAAAGTGGGAGGGAAAAAAAAATACTTCATTCCACTCCAATAACTATCAGTAAACTAATCCAAGTTTTTCTTGAATATTGCTGAAACATGCAAGTACGTGTTTCTGAAGGAGGTTGTTGTTGTTGTAAGATTTTAGCCGCGTCATCAACTTAAGCCGCATTGCACCGTTTATAATATCTGTAAATTGCGTGTGTTTTGTGGTCGATTTGCTGTTCACTGAACGAAAAACAGGTAGAAAAAACCATGCTGCTCTCGCCTCAGATCGACTAACTTAGCCACGTTTCGAAAAGACCCAAAATTTTCCTCGCACCATTGCCGCTATTCGAACTTATCTCTTTTCCACCCAGTGTGGGATTGTAATAGTGTTTTAGGATCATCAGCAACTAGGGCCATATTGCTCCGTGTAAATGGTCTGTAAATAGCGTGTTCTGATGTCGATTTTCTTTTTGCTGGATGAAAAACTCCAGTTTCTGGGAGATAAAAACCATGCTGCCCTCGTCGAGACCGACTAACTCAGCCATGTTGTGAAAAATGCCCAAAAAAAATTCCTCTCGTCATCGACGGGACTCGAACTCAGGTTTTTCCCACTCGGTGTGGAGAGGACTGTGATTATATTAACTGTGCTACCCACAAAGGGCTGAAGAAGACGCATAGTTAAATCGGTCTCATTACTGTATGGTACCTTTTAATGCACTCACTAGCCCTCATGGGTCACACAGTTGGTAGAAGCGCCGTCCTCCCCACACCGCTTGTAAAAGACCTACGTTCGAGTCCCGTCGATGACGTGAGGAATTTTTTATGGGCCTTTTTCACAACGTGGCTGAGTTAGTCGGTCTCAGGTGAGGGTAGCATGGTTTCTCCCGGAAACTCGGGTTTTTCGTCTAGCAAACAGCAAATCGACTCCAGAACGCTCCCTGTTTTTGTTGTAGCAGGGTTTTAGGAGCATCAGCGACTAAGGCCACATTGCTCTGTATATACTGTCTGTAAATTGCGTGTATTCTGCGGTCGATTTTCTGTTTTCTGGATGAAATACCCTAATTTCCGGAGGGGAAACCATACTACTCTCGCCTGAGACCCATAAAAATTCGTGGCATCATTGACGGGACTCGAACTCAGATCTTTTCCACCCAGTGAGGGGAGGACGGAGATTCTACCAACTGTTCTACCCACAAGGGCTAGAACACACGCAATTTACAGACATATTATATACGGCGCAAAATGACCCAAGTTGCTGATGCGCTTAAACACACAACAACTAACCAAAAAAAAAAAAAATATATTATATTTAAGCCACCCGAATAATTAAATTCATCTGCCGTGCTGTGTCTTATGTCTGTTAATTGCGTATGTTCTATGGTCGATTTGTTTGTTTGCTGGAAGAAAAACCCGTTTCTGGGGGGGGGGGGAGAAACTTTGATATCTACGCCTGAGACCGACTAACTCAGCCACGGAGTGAAAAAACAACTAACCAACAAAATGTGTGTATTGGAATCTTTTGATTTTTGCAGAAAGAAGTGGCTTTCTTATAGGCACACGACTCCAAGATTCTTAAATTTTGCCGCATAGTTCGGTTGGAAATGTGTCTTTGTTTACTCAAATTGAATTTTTCAGTATCTGCTGTGCCTTTTATTCTGACGCAAAATTCGCTTTAAATTCCTGCGGTCTCAATTCTTGGAGTACCCACTTTTTACCACATTTCTTTCTTTTAGAGCTGCATTCTCCTTTCGTTTTCAATTCATCGTGTGTACTTTTGTGATGATTTCTTTGGACACACCAGTGATTTCCTTTGTTTTCTCAATTGCAGTTTCTGCTAAACGTTTACAATAATAACAACTCTTTAAAAATTGGAAAGCTCACCTGTGTCCCTCATTACCGACTAAGAAGCTCTAGGAAAGAGTACAATATTTATCATATTTCATGGAACTTGAACTTGTGGCCATACCATGCCAAGCGACAAACTTTACCACAACCAACTAGGAAAGTGGCGAGATAAATAACAACAAAAGGAATTACCAACATAGGAGAAAGTGCAAACAACAAAATGACACAACCACACTAGGGGAAGAATGAATTGGGACCCTAAGATCTTATCACCCCAAAAGTCAAGAAAACCTAAGCTCTCAATAAAGTGACCATCTTCTGTGACAAACAGGAAAACCGCAAGCTTGTGACCTCGAAACAAATTATGATTTAGTTTGTGACCTCGAAACACATAGAGAAACAGCGACCACACACAGCTTCCTCTTAACCCTACAGTTGACTCAACAACCACAACTGACCACAAGAATTAGTGACAACCGGCAATGCACACCTGACTTAAACCAGAGATGAGACAAAAGGAAATTAATCCCAAGGAAAGGACAATCATACTTGACCAAACACATGGATGTGACAAACTGACCAGCACCACAAGGAAAGGGCAACCAAGATATTGGAACAAAGACCAGGACAGCAGCTGATCGCTGCCTAAGCAATACGGCAATCAAGGCTGGACACCTAGCCCAGACTACTTCCAATCCCTATTCCTGGCAGGGGGAGGTAACTTTTCGGCACTTTCCCCACCTGCCACCCAAACCTACCTCTGGTGTGGCATAGGCATGCCACACCAGGGGTCATTTCTTCTATCGACCCCTTACTTCTACCTCCCAGTCTTCAGCCTCCCCTCCCTCCCACTATTATCATACTTTTCAGGTGGTAGATGACTTTCATCAACCGGTGAAATACCACCACTTTGCTTATTGGAGGCTTGAAGTGGTGAAACCCATGTATAGTCTCTAGAGCAAAGTTTCCGGCATCCCCCTCCCCCCATACTTCTCCTTCAACCCATGCACGGTACTAAGTACTATAGGTTTTGATACCTTTCGTGTTTGGGGTTTTCATAAAAAAAAAAAAAAAAAAAAAAACTTGACCAAACACATGGATGTGACAAACTGACCAGCACCACAAGAAAAGGAAAACCAAGATATTGGTTGTCCTTTAATGGCATTATTGTCAACTGAAGTTTATTTTAATTTAAAGTAAGTTAATTTAAAGTTTCAATAAACTCATGTTTATTGAAATTTTATATGAAATTGATTGTCAACTGAAGTTTAACATTGACAAATGCAAAGTACTGCATATGAGTAGAAGTAACTCCAGAAAAACGTACAAACTGTGTGGTACTACACAAAGGGCGGTAGAACATGAAAAAGACCTGGGAGTAATTGTGCAATCAGATATGAAGTTTTCTGAGCAATGCAGACAGGCTGCCAGAGCAGGTTATGGGGTATTGTCAATGATATACAGGAAATTTTCTAGTAGGGAAAAGGAGGTGATTATCCCTTTGATATAAGGCAATGGTCAGACCATGCCTTAAGTACTGCATACTGGTCTGGAGGCCTCATTTTAGGAAGGATGTAGATTTGCTTGAGCGTGTACAGAGAGGGCAACAAGATTGGTGAGGGGAAAGAAAGGATCCTCTTACCAAGATAGGCTTAAATTCTTCAAATTGCAGTGTCTGGAGACTAGGCACCTGCAAGGTGATCTGATCGAGGTGTATAAGGCCTTGAATGGTTTGAGCATGCTGAATTCTGATGGGATCCTTCCACTTGTTCAGATTACGAACTTAAGGGGGCATAAATTCAAATTAAGAAAAGACAGATGTAGAATAAATGTGAGGAAATTTGCCTTTAGCCAGCGGGTAGTTGATTGCTGGAACAAACTTCCATCTGTCGTTGTGGATGTTGATAGCTTAAATAAATTCAAGGAGGAACTAGACAAACGTTTAGAGGGAATGGATGTGTGAAATGTTTTTTTTTTTTTTTTTTTTTGGCTGATGCTACCTAAGCTTGCTTTCTTGCATCACATGCCTCTACTACTACAATAGATGGATGCCTGTTCCAACAATCAACCAACCGTTGGCTGAAGGCAAACTTCCGCACATCTATCCTGCAACCATCCTTCCTCAACTTGAATTTATATCACCTCGTGTTCGTAGTCTCAGCAAGTGGGAGAACGCCATTAACATCCAGCTTACTGAATCCACTCAAGGCTTTAAACCCCTGAATTAGATCTCCCCGCAGGTGCCTAGTCTCGAGACGCTGCAATTTGAACTGAAGCCTTTCTAGGTAAGAGCATCCTTTTGTTCCCCTCACCGGTGTGGTTTACTCTTCTTTCCACCCGTACCAGGAGTTCTACATCTTTCCTAAAGTGAGGCCTCCAGACCTGTATGCAGCATTGAAGATGCAGCCTAACCATGGCTTTATACAAAGGAATAATCACCTCCTTATCCCTGCTAGCAAAATCTCTGTATATTATTGACAAAACTCCATGACCTGTCCTGCAATAAAGCAGCAGATGAACTTCAAATAAGGACTGATGATAAGATGCCACTCATCTAGCGACTGTAGGAACTGTGACAGAATATATACACAATTCTAAACAAACGCTCCTCGTTTCATCTCTCTCTTTCCCACCCTCATTGAACTGCGTCTTCCTGAGATATTTATCTCCATTCAATGTCCTATTCAGTTCCTTGTCGGCATACTAAATATAGCACCCTTGAGAGCATCTCTTCAGCGCAATGACTATCAAGCAAGCAGCAGAGAACTATGTTTAGAATCTTCCGTTGTCCTGACAACGGAAATGAACACACAGCCTTATCTTCTTTTCAAGTGATACACAATGCAAATGATGTTGAGATATCGTACTTTAGCAACTGGAGACCATCACACTTCTTACACCCCCCCCCCCCGCGCACACACACAATTTCCAAGATCGAGGATATATCGAAGCAAACTGGAATAGAGAAAAAGCTTTCGGGCGATTGTAGCAGACATTATATTAGTTTTCTGCATTTCACTTGAGTTATTTGACATGCATTACTCCTTTGAGAAAGTCATAAAAACCCGGCACCAAAGCTTTCTAGCGAGTCATTTATTTTCGATCTGTCTAGATGGCGTGGAAACGGAACAAAAAACAATTATTAGCTCCTCCACAATTCATCTTTTCATGGTTTTTTTTTTTTTTTTCTTTTTATATTTTCAACAATGCGGCTTCTTTGGAAACGATATATAGGGAGGCTGTGACCAGATGCTGAAGTCTTTCATCTTTATGCTTATGCTAGCTGTCAACAGTCCTGACATTGAAATGCGTGGGGAAAAAAAATAAAAAAATACCAAACGAAAAGAAAAAGCAGCGCCCTCTGACATTTTCTAAGCTGCCCGCTTGTTATTGAAAACTTAATTGGAAGTAATGAATTATAAATTTAGATACGATTACTGTATCTGGTTTGTACGCCTATCCTGCTCGGTTGTAAACTTTTTTTTTGAGTTTGTCCACTCTGTTGCTTGTTCCGGCAGATGGAGTTGATGTTTGTGACTTACGGTTGATGCAGATTACAGATAATACTAAGCGTTTTGATTTTTGGCTGATCGTCCTGTTTTGTTTTGTTTTTTTCGCCAAAGCGAATAAGGCTATGCGGCGTCAGTGTATTCTATTGTCGATTTGTTTATTAAATTACGTCTATATTACTGGCGTCTGAAAATACAGACATTGGACAAAAATTAGTGTCACTTGTGGTATTTAGGACATATAAAAGATTGGACACGTATATCTTCTACGGTTGTTTGTTTGCAGCACTGAAATTAGATTATAAGGTTAACCTGTTTTTGATATTTACAGATAAACCTGCTGTAACCGAAGGAGCAATGGTTTCCACCACAGAAAAGATGTTCCTGGGTGACAGAAAGAAGTGATAGCATCTGGAAGGACATCCTGTTAAACAGTATAACGTGGATATCAGGAGTAGAACCCTTAAAAAAGCCCGACTACAAGGCATAAACACTGGACAATGGAATGATGTGATGTGATCTGAAGAATCCAAAGTTTTCTCATACGCTAATGATGACAGGAACCAGATTTACAAGAGCCCTCATGGGTAACAGTTACTAATCACTGTCCTCTCCGCATTGGGTGGTAAAGACCTGAGTTCGAATCCCATCAACGAGGAGGAAATTTTACGGGCTTTTTTCAAAAGGTGGCTGAGTTAGTTGGTCTCAGGCGAGGATAGCATGGTTCTTCTCCCGGAACTCGGGTTTTTCAACCACAAAATACAGGCAATTTATAGACACAATATGTTTGGGAGGCTTCTGTGTACTGTTGTCAGTTATTTATACTTGTGAAGGAAGGAAACATCTTCGTGTCGCCGATTTTATTGCAAAATTATCTACAAAAGTGCTGTCCATCAATAACAAATTGATATAATAGACAACTGTTCTTCAGCCTTTTTCCTACTAGAAATTTAAATAGCATAGATTCGTTCCACAAACGTCAACACGAAATTTTTAAATAATTTTACTGATATTAGAAATTGCAAATTAGAATTTTATTTGAAAATTCTAGTATGGAGTGGTCAGCCATATCTTCCGAACTGATTCTAGTTTGGCATTTCCAAAATATATTAGGGAGATGAAGTAAAGCAAATCAACTTTCTTCCAGAGCCTTGTATGCTGTTGTTGTTGTTGTTGTTCGGTTTAACGACACAAGGGCTACTACGGCCAAATTGTGTCTCCTAATCGTTAATTTACAAAAAACGTATTGCTAGAGAGATTAAATTATATACTTCTGTACAAACCAATATGTTTTAGATATAATAAAAGTTCTTCAATATTTGCTTCATTTCCTAAGATGCGAGATAAATCAGGTGATATATTCAATTTAGAGAGAGACTGAAAAGTGTTTGACCGGATGGTTGAATGCAAGGGACAATCAACCAGAAAATGACGGACTGTAAGTTGCGTCTGACAGGATGAGCACTGTGGTGGACTTTCTCCCAATAATAGGAAGAGATGAGTATGGTGAGTGTGTCCAATTCTCAGTCTTGCCAGTACTACTTCCTCTCGTCTGTTTCTTCGGAAGCCAGACAGCCACAGCTTTGGGTCTTCTTTTATTTGGTATAGTTTATTGTTTTTGTCACTTTTCCAGGTCTGTGACCATTTATTGTAGCAGGCTTTGCGTATGACAGACTTAAAATCAGAGAAAGGAACCTGAGGATGTTGTGAGAGAGCGGTTTCCGGATGTTTAGCGGCAAAGTCAGCACTTTCATTTCCCGGAATGCCTGAGTGGCCAGGGATCCAGCAAAATCTGACTGACTGATTGGACACACTGCAAACGAATAGCTGGGAATGAATCTGTTGCAATGTAGGGTGAGAAATGGAGGAATTCTTCCTTATGGCAGAGACAGCACTAAGAGAATCTGTGTAAATTATGGCAGATGAGATGGAAAGCTCAATTATCTTACTAAGCGCTAACTTAATGGCATATAATTCGGCTGTGAAGACGCTGCAGGCAAGCGGTAGTGTGGCTGAAATTGTACATAAAGGGAAAACTGCAGCAGCACCTACCGTACTCTCAGTTTTGGAACCATCCGTATAAATTTTACAGGCATGGTTGTTCATAGCATGAGCTGAATGTAACTGTCTGATATTGCAGGAAGGTATATTTTTCCCCCACTGGAGGAAGTATGTATCTTGAGAGACAGACACATATGTCCAAGGAGCAACAGGTGTAGTTGTGTCTTGGAAAATTTCATTTAAATTGATATTCCAAGTCTGAACAATCTCTTTTATCCTGATAGATGCGGGTCTATTTTCATTTGGTTTGCTCTCATAGAAGGCGTCCCAATGAGTATTATAGAGATACTCCCAACTTGGGTGCGATGGTAGACTCTGGATCTTAGCAGCGTAGCGAAGCAATAGTGTTTTTCTACGCAGATGTAATGGGGGATCATGCGCTTCAATATATAGACTTTGGATAGGAGAAGTCCTGAAAGCTCCCAGCGCAGTCCTCAGAGCACTGTGGTGGATCATATTTAGCCGTTTTAAAGTAGTGCTCCTGGCAGAGTCGTACACTGGACAACCATAATCTAATCGTGAACGGATTAAACTTCTATAAAGATGCAACAAAGTACAGCGATCAGCTCCCCATGACATAGATGAGACCGAACGAAGTATATTTAAATGCTTTAAACAAGAAGTTCTCAAATAACTGATGTGAGCTTGGAAATTTAGTTTGCGGTCTAGTAATAGTCCAAGAAATTTAACGGTATTAACAATTGGGATTGGAGTATTGTTTATTTGTAGTTCAGGTTCCGGATGGAGAGCTCGCTTCTTGCAAAAGTGAGTGACAGTGCATTTCTTTTCTGACAATCTGTAACCGTTCCGTGAAGTCCAGGCCTCTATTTTGGTTATGGCTAGTTGTAGCTGCCGTTCAATGGTATTCATACTTTGAGATTGACAGGAAATTGTAAGATCATCTGCATACATATAAGTTTGAACAGTTTTTGGGATATCTCGTGTCATTGTGCTAACTCGGATTGAAAACAGTGTTGGACTGAGTATTGATCCCTGCGGAACTCCCTCTTCCTGTATGTGAGATGTAGAGAGGACGTTTTTGTATCGGACTTGAAAAGAGCGCAATTGCAGGAAATTTTGAATTGTTTCCGGCAAATGGCCCCGAAGCCCCAGATGGTAAAGGTCTCTAATAATACCATGACGCCATGTTGTATCAAATGCCTTTTCAAGATCTAAATTGACCATGACTAGATGTTGTTTCATGACAAAGGCATTGCGGATATGAGATTCGGCTTTGATAAGCACGTCCAGTGTTGATCTATTTTTCCGAAAGCCATATTGTTGTTCTGGAAGGAGATTCTCTGACTCCAGGATGTAGGTGAGCCTAGTATGAACCATCCTTTCGAAAATTTTTCCCATGCAGCTCGTAAGAGATATTGGCCTGTAATTTTCAACACAGGAAGGATCTTTTCCTGGTTTTGGTAAGGCGATAACGAACGAATGGCGCCATGAAGAAGGATAGGCATTTTCGGTGAAGATCCGATTATAAAAAATTAATAGAGTTCTCAAGTCTTCATCAAGTAAATGCTTTAGCATAATGTAATGAACTCCATCTGGACCTGCAGCGCTATTGGAAGATCTGTTTAATGATTCTTGAAGTTCTATTAATGTAAACGGTTGGTTGTACGGCAGTGAGCGGCGCGTGAAGAAGTTGATTTTATATCGTTCCGCACCTGCTTTGATGTTCTGGAAGGTGGGCGCATAGGTGGCAGAAGCTGATATTTTTGCAAATGATTCTGCTAATGCATTTGCAACTTCTTCAGGAGTAGAAATGTCTTTCCCTCTCCAATGAAGTATCGGAGAGGGCAGCCGAGTAAATTTGCCATTTAATGCCTGTATTCTTTTCCAGATGACTCGTGTATCCGTGTCTTTGGTAATGGTTGAGGCAAAAGCAATCCAAGAATCCCGTTTCGCTTTCCGCCTAACTTGTCTAGCTTTCGCTTTGAGTTTTTTATAAGCAATTAGGTTACTAGTGGTGGGATACTTGCGGAAATTATTCCAAGCACGGTTTTTTTCCTGTTTGGCAATTGAACACTCTGTATTCCACCAGTTATTTCTGTGTTTGTGATAAAGCGTGGATTTTGGAATGGAACCATTAGCTGCAGTGAGAATCTGATTGATTATATAAGTATTTACTTCATCAATATGTTGCCTTTGAACATAACATCTGTCTAAGAGTATTTTTGCAGAATACCCTCCCCAGTTTGCCTTTTTAAACTGCCAGTTGGATCGTTGAACAGGATTCGGAGTTACTCTTGTTTGTAGTGAGCAAATAATTGGAAAGTGATCACTGTTAAAGGGATCGGCTAAAACTGACCATGTCATGATTGGAAAGATAGATGGTGAACAAATTGACAAGTCTATTGCAGAAACAGATCCTGTTGCTAGGTGTATGTAAGTAGGAGATCCAGAATTTAATAAATTAAGATCATTATTGTTCATGAATTCCTCCATCAATTTGCCTCTTCTATCCATTGTAGTAGACCCCCACAATGGATGATGTCCATTAAAGTCACCAAAGAGACAAATTGGAGTTGGGAGTTGTGAAATCAGGCTGTCAAGTTCTGAATGCGGAAATGGTAGAGATGGTGAAATATAGATGGAAACAAGGGTAACTGAAATACCAACTGCAATACGAGCTGCGACAACTTCTAAAGTGGTTCTCAATTGGATCGGCCTGGATGGAATGTCGGAGTTAACAAGAATAGCTACTCCGCCACGAGCAGGAGAGTTTGAACTCCTATCTCGTCTGTACATCACATAATTTGAAAATTTTGGTGAAATTTGGGGTGACAAGAAAGTTTCCTGTAGGCATACACCTATGGGATTGAATTGAGCTAGTAAATCCCTTAAGTCATCAGAATGACTACTTAGTCCTCTGCAGTTCCATTGTATGATGTTATACATTATTTAGATTTAGCTGAGGATGATTCGTCTGACTGTTTTTTGTTCGTGGGACATTTCTTCCGGTCTTTTTTTGGGAATGTGGGGCGTCCAATATCCATGGTGTCATCTGCATGGAGTTCTAGAATGGGCTCCTCGTTACTTAGCAGCTCATCTACATCCATATTATTGGTAGGCGATTCCATTTTTTTTGAGACTGAGTGAGATTTTAATTGTTCTTTTTCAACTGAGACTAATGGGGTATGAGTAGGAATACTGATTGGAGTATTTGTGGCTTCGCTAGTTTTTTTCGGAGGATTATCTTTTTTAGAGGTTGAAAGTGTAACTTTAAGCCAATTCGCTAGAGAGGTATTAGGCGGAACTGATACATCCGTTTGAGCTGCAGTAGAAACAAAGTTTCTAGTTCGAGCTGCATAAGAACGACCACTAGGCATGGTCGACATAACTTGTCTACGTGCCTCAGGAAACGTGACTTTATTTTCAATTTTGTATTTTTGTATTTTCTTTCCTGTTATCCATAGCTCACAAGTTTTGGAAAAGGCTGGATGGCTTCCTTTGCAATTTGGACAAACAGGAGTTTTGACTGAACAATCCGCTTGGGTGTGATCTTTAGAGCCACAGATGGGACATGTGGCTTCCCCGCGACAAGCCTGCTGGGAATGGCCGTATTTCTGACATTTAAAGCAACGAACAGGATTCGGGATGTATGGTCGAATCCGGCAGTTTAAATAACCAGCTTTAATAGAGGATGGTAAGTCTGGAGTGCTAAATGTCAGAATGATGGATCTTGTTGGAGTAAGATTTCCATCTTTTTTCGTCATGATCCGTTTTACATTTACTACTTTCTGACTGCTGAGTTCTTGGAGTAGTTCTTCTTCGGAGACTGTAATTAGGTCCCACTCGCTGATGACACCTTTTGATAAATTTAGAGTTTTGTGGGGAGTAATTTCTACTGTCAACCCACCAAATGTTGTTGTTTTTAACAGCCGCTCAGAATGTTTAGAGGTGGCTGTTTCAATCAGAAGGTCTCCGGATTGCAGTCTTTTAACCATTTTTGGTGATCCAGCAATTGACTCCAAGATTTTCTGAATTAAGAATGGTGACAACTTACCCACAGGTTGGGCAGATAGGGAATGGATCACCAGGAAGTTTGGGCAATCGTCATGACATTCTGCTTCTCTTCGCAGTCTTTTAGGTTGACTTGAGTCATGGTCAGGTTTAGAATCTTCCGCTCTTGAGCTCAAAGGCTCTAAGTTTGGATAATGATTTTTATCCATGATCGCTCCTTTTTGCCCTGGGGGTTTGCCTTTACCACCCAGGTTACCGGCCCCGCCACGGGGAGGCAGGAGCAGTGCCGCTTGGTGGCCAAGCGTAGAGTTAGTAAGTTAGTACGGCTAGCTAAATTAAAGAAAAAGGTACTTGCCTTCTTCTGGGCTCTCTTCTTAGTGTTTTTAAGTAAGTAGAGCTACTTAACAGAAAATTTTAATTCTAAGAGAAAAACAAGGAAAACTCTGTCACTTGGAGGAAAATCGCTTTATACACACGCAAGAATCGCTTGGCCACGGAAACGCTTGGCACCCGGGGCCACCTTGTATGCGATAAGCTCATAATCCCTACTGAGTTTTGCAGAAGCAGACCCCCAGTTTTGGGTGGTCATAATCTCATGATTATGATTTATTACAATAGAAGTATAATCCTTTTCATAGTCGAAATATAACAGTTAAATTGAGAGTGATTAAAAATTACAAACAAAATTATAACTTTGATAATTGGATCAGGACCTTGTGATCCATTATGAGACCGTGGATCACTAAATCCTAATTGCGTTCAGGCAATCGTCGTGGGAGTGGGTGCAGCTGGTATGTGTGGCTAGTTGAATGATTAGCATGGAGATCCATGAGCCTGAGAACGTACTTTCTGTTTGGGCGATTAGTAGCAAATTTCGTAAAGTCATCAATTTTGCCATCAATTTACTGGGCTAATTCGCGCTTCTGATACTGGAGAAAGTGATTTGATAAGGGAAGGCGAGATTGAAGAGAGATCAGGTTGTTAGGGCATCTCTGAACCAAGAGAGTGGAATCCTCCAAACAGACAGAAAGATTCTAGAACGAGGGTGGATGTGATGAGGTCAATCAACATCTTTGCCATAATGACGAATCGTTTTTCCTCTATAAGAGAAAAAAACCTAAGGTGCCTAGGGCCAGGGGTTACCACTGTAGTATGGACCTAGAGCAAAAACCTATGTTTGTGGATTGTTCATTAAGGAGCCATAAATCTGCGTTGTTGTCGTCAGTGCTGCCGATGCCCAAATCTCAGCAGCATAACGTAGTAGGGTTAGGGATGAGGGAGAAGTCTTCGCATATTTCCTTGTTGTTCCTTATCAGTGACATAATGTAGATGGTGTTTTTCTCTCCACTTAAGGAATACAGCACGAATGAGGAGTTGGTAAATATGATGGTTGGATCTCAGCTTGGTGTGGAAGATATTCCCTAAATTTGAGTGAATGAGTATAGCAGAAACCAAGGCTTTCCCGAGCACGGGAGAAATGGATACTGGGTCTTTCTTGAGAAAGCAGACAATGCATTCTCACTTTGCTGCTTTCATATCAAAAATTATGTTTCCAAATTTTAGTATATCTAGTCTTTGAGTTACGAATGGGAAAATCATGTCAGCAAACAAGAAGCCAGAGAGAAATCCTCCCTCTCCTCGTAGACCCCTACAGATATGTATTCAGCTACACTTCATTATTGTCACGAAGGGCAGTCCAGTAATATTTACCTAACTAAATTCAGAGAGGAGGGATGAGAAGTACAGTAAATCTGAATCTCCACCAATGTAGACGTGGTCTTCAAGCAATGGTAGGATAGAAGGTGGTCGAACTGACAGAAAGTTCTTTTCCCTCAAATGTTAAGAGGATGCTGTGATCAGAAGATTGGTAACAGTTAACCTGTATGGTAGTGAGAAGTCAATTTGGGAAGGAGCATCTGGACGTATATGCTTTGTGCACGCAGGAAAGTGAATCCTCCCGAAGGCATGACAAATTGGATTGTCTGAAGCGCTTTTCACTTGTTCGCTTTCGGAAGTTTGGATGGGCTTCATGGTAAGTCTTCCACTGGTGAGGAAAAATGAGTTGAACGAGCACAGCATTGAAATGTATATTCGTTTAAAGATGATTACCCTAAAATTTAAGGAACTCCTTTTGCCTGTATTTATAAAGGCAACAAATCTTTTCTGAGCAACTATAGTCTCGAGGATTATCGTTAATTCTTTGGCGAGGATCCCTGAAACCACTGTATTTCACCAGTCGGGAGGCTCTTGAAAGGTAAATTCCCTCTTGAAAACAGTACTCGTACTCTTACCAACTTTATATCTTTCAATGTTTGTCTCAAGATGAGTAACACAGTTGATAGGATTGCCGTCATCCCCACACCAGGTGGAAGACCCGAGTTCGAGTTCGAATCCGGTCGATGACGTGAGGAATTTTTATGGGCTTTTTCCAACGTGGCTGAGTTAGACGGTCTCAGGAGAGGGTAGCATGGTTTTTTCCTCCCGGAAACTAGGGTTTTTCTCCAGCAAAACAGAAAATATATCTCAAAACACACAGTTTACAGACAATATACCCGGAACAATATGGCCTTAGTCGCTGATGCTCATAACACCCTGCTACTATTACATCTCAAGATGGCACTCGATAATAGACTTAAATTCTCTTTGGCCTTTGATCTCTTCATTTAGATTTAATTTGATTAAAGTTAACTGATTAGAGATTTGTGATTTAGCTCTACGTTGCCTTTATGATTTTTTAACCTTTCCTTAAGTACATTGAGACTTCAGAGGACTAGAACTTTAATTGTGAACATCCTGTATTTATAGAATTTCATTTTTAATGGACACTGTAGTAGTAAATTTTAGATTGCCTATGATGGAGTCACTCCAGTTAGAGGAAGGGGGGAAAAGGGGAATAAAAACATGTCGAATACATCAAATATCACTGAAAAGTTTTGATTTTTTTTTTTTTCGAGCAGAGAGAGAGAGAGAGAGAGAGGAGGCATATGCCATTGTTTATGCCATGGATTTTCAGAGAAATCGAAAACTATTTCGATAAAGTCAATTATCACAAGTTATCCGACACCAATGTTTACTTCCATATACCAACTGCACACAGAGACCAGCAGACGATGAGGAAAGAAAGAAATGCGCTACGTCGTCTGCTTTCTCATGTTTAATCTATAGTGGTGTTTCAATTGATTTTTATCGTTAGAATTCCAGACGAAATTCGAGAAAAGAGGGAGCCACCATAGAAAAATTTTGTTTGACATAAAACAGTGAAAAATGATTCGTGTGAGTTTTGGCGCGTTGCCTGGAATCAGAGGAATGTGTCCAAATGGATTATCAACCTGCCAGTAATTATTTTCGGTTTTTTTTTTTTTTTTTTAATTTTCAGCATGGGTGAGAGTGTATGGGGAAGGAAATGACAAATGAAAAGGAAGAGTAGGGTAATAACCGCAGGTCTTCTGTGGAATGTCATTTTCTGATCCCATTAGAATATGGAATTCCATTAAGAATTTATTTTAACAAAAGCATTCGTGACGTCATTAAGTCACGTGATATTCAGCGTTTGGAAGACTTTAAAAATCGTATTTTTACACATGATTTTGATTTGATTCTTTATTTCGCAGTACCTTATAAAGCAAACAATCTTTTGGAGCTTTTATTTGATTATTAGGATTCAAGGGTCGATCAATAAGTAATGGCTCTTGAGAGACAAAGGTAATTGAGTAAGCATCATGAAGTTTATATTATTAAGACATAAACATGCTAAAATAAAACTTTCTGTCTATTAGAACTCTGAAGTTATTACAGTCAAACTGATGTCCGTTTTCACCAACTGGTGATTGGAGTTTCTGGTGATTGGATTTTTTCAAGTCAGGAAAAAACTCAGCTGGCCGGACTCGTGAAAACCTGGGGAAAGTATACCAACAAGACACTATTGAAAAAGCAATGTTCGTAGATGGCTTGCGTGTTTTAAAGGAGGAGGAGAAGTCACTGATATTTGTAATCAGCCAAGGAGCAAGAGATCAAAGATTTTGGATGAAATTATTCAAAAAGACAGGGCAATAACCATATGATGCAAGTACTAGAGTTTTCAGAGAGAAGTGTATTAACCATTTTAGATAAATTAGATTATAGAAAAATATGCTACAAATGAGTGCAAAAGTTGTTAACAAGATATTCACCCTTATTCTAAATTATGACCTTTATTCAAATTACAAATCCATCAGAAAACTCGGATTTTCAGATCATCACAAAAGATAATGAATAAATAAATTCTGTTTATACTGCGGGACGACCACAATCAGAGGAATTCACAAGACAGAGAGAATACAAGAAACAGCACCGAATTTAGCGGTCATGGGCCTGAACCCGGTCACCCAAAGCACGTGTACTTGGGTACTTCTATAAATATAAGAAGATATTGCCAAACACTTGATAAGCTTAATAGGGCTATAAAAAAAAAAAAAGGAAGGCTCTAACAGAGGCAGCAAATCACAATACACCATGATAATGGGCCAAACATATGACTCAGATGAAAATTGCAGAAGTACGTTGGCGAATTTTGCGTCATCCTTCATTTAGTGCGGACATGGCTTCATCTGATTTTCTTCTATTTGGATATATGCAGAGATCTTCACGGAAAACAGTTGGCTGATGAGGAGCTTAAAAAGACAATGACCAGTTGGCTTCAACAGCATGGTCCATCCATTTACCACAGTGCATATGTGAGTTGAAAAGAACGGTGATAAAAATGAATTGATAAACAGGATGGATATGTAGAATAATGTATGCGTGCTTCTCAGTGTTTGTTTAATAAATGACAAATTCCCACGCTCTGTATGTTGTCTTTATACTTTTATGCCCAATGAACCATTATTTATGGATCGAACTTTGTATATACTGTTCTAAATATAATATAGCCATAAATAAAAATACACCGTCCAGTCAAAACATATGGAAGCTCCAAACACTGGATCTGTCGATCCATGTAATCCCATAGATGTTCTATGGAATTCATATCCTGAGGATTCGGCGGACAAGGTAGCGTCAGTTGTTCAATGAACAACTCTCGAACAATACCAGCAACGTGGCAGAGCAAATTATCCTACTGGAACACACCTGTGCCATCCGGGAAGACAGTCGCCATGAAGGAGTGCCTGATCAGCCACTGGATAGGTAGTTTTTAGCATTCAGAGTGCAGTCTAGGAGTATGAGCGCTCCAAGAGATTTCTAGGAAAACATCCCCAATACCAACACACTGCCACCAGCAGTCTGTTTCTGTTGGACCAGGACATCGGAGTGATTCCTATCCACAGTTTCGATGTACTCTCCATCTACCGTCCACATGACATAGCAAGAAACGGGATTCATCGGAAAAGTCAACTTTTTTCCGGTCGTCACTGGTCCAATGATACTTCAGATGCAAACTTTGGGGGTCGTTGGCAATAGGTACCTTGAACGGGCGTGGATCGTGGTCTTAGAAACACCGCTGTCGTCACCTGGTTAAAGTCCATAGTCAGCCGTTCCACTGTTTCCGTCTACTAGCTCGCACAAGGCAGGACAGCTTATGTTCACCACGACCATCGATGAGGCTTGCTCTATCCACCACTCCGTCCACACTTGGAACACCTTAAATACAGCACTTCGCGAACAGTCCAGAAGATTCGCAGTTTCCGTAATACAGTACTTCAATGATTCAGCTGGCAATCATCCCTTTTTTCAAATTTATCGGTGTGCGACCAGTCAGGGAGAAATGGCCCATTGCTAAAACACAATGGAATGGTCATATTGTTTTGAATGGACAGTGTATATATATATATATATATATATATATATATATATATATATATATATATATATATAAGTAAATAGGAGTAATTAATCTTACATCTTAAAAGAAAAATATAAAAAAATATTTAATGGCCCTTAAAATACAGTCAGAATATTTCATGTTTATACGTGCTAGGACAGTATTATCATACAGTGACTATAATTTGTTAAGGTAGTGCAACCTACACTATCTTAGCAAAAGTATTGGAACTAGGGGTAACCAGTCCCAGCTTGAGGAGGATAGTCCCGATTTGCAAATGCAAAATATAAAAAAAATACGCAGGTCACTGCACTGCACATGCGCCCTTTTGTTTGATGGGGTCAGATATTCTCAGTTTCTCTCTTCAAAGTTTATGACAGCTGTTTCTCAGGGAATATCCATAAGAGCCTTCGGCTTGTTATCTTTTCTTCCTTCCTGTTGATTTTCCCATTTTTGTAGCGTAGTATAAATGAACGTATTACTACTATAATAACTACAGTATTATAGAAAAGCGCAGCGGAATAGGCTAAATTCACCAGGGTTAGCTGCACACATCTTGTAGAATTAGCCTTTGCGCAGACACGTGTATATTGCATTACAAACCCCCTTCAATTTCTTCAATTTTTACGTACAAAACGCATTATCTAAATTCGATCGAATGTTGGTGAGCGCGGGTAAGTTACTCTCGTACACTACCGCCGATCACGTGATTCTATATATTTTTCATCCCGCGTTCCCAAGAGCATTTCCAGCACGGTCCTGCGAAAATGATTGTGTTTGTGCAGCTATTTTGCAAAGAAGCTCTTTCATATTTCCCCGCTCTGCGCTCCTTTGTTTTCGCGTCTTAGGTATATAGATCGCCGTATACCTAAGACGATATAGTTGCTATGGTGATTGCTATCGTTTGTAAATTACCGTCGAGTGGATATCTTTTGGAAAGCGGGTTGTAATTTGAAGTTTGGAAAGACGTCTGCTTAAAAAAAAAAAAAAAAAAAAGAACTGATATTCTTTCCCCGCTAATCGCCCATTTCAAACCAAAACAAAACCGTCCTGTTCCGCCATTTTTTTTTTTTTTTTTTTTTTAATAATAATGCTCGAGATGTTTGTTGACGAGTTGTCGACCAAGAGAATATTTCCAGTCTAACGAAGAACGTAGTTTACCAAACAATATGACGTATGGGTACACACAATACCCATAATATTGCCAAAAGTATCCGGACACCCTTGAGTTTGAGAAAAATGAACTATGGGCAGAATCAAGAGGTTGTAATGGATTATTTCGATTATAGAAAATCATTTCATTATCTCGATTACAGTCATATCATTCAAATGATTTATTCGATTATATCATTCGGATTATAACAAAGGAAGTAAGCAAACCCTTAGTCATAATTATGAGAGCATCCTTGGACTCAGGCGAGGTCTCCACAGACTAGAAATGTGCAAATGTATCCCCAATTCACAAAGGGTGACACGAGTAATTACAGACCTGTTTGTTTAATTTCTGTTCCAGGGAAATTAATGGAGTCACTGGTTAAAGATGCATTGCAGGATCATCTAGACAAGACTGCAGCAATAATTCAGACACAGCAGTGACCTGAGTTTCTTAAGGGGAAATCTTGTTTAACCAATTTGACTGGATACTATGATGTAGTCACAGAAGAACGGCAAGTTACTACAATGGATAAAAGCATGGTTGAGTGGGAGAAGACTGAGAATGGTAATCAATGGACTCTGCTCTTCGTGGACTAATGTTATTAGTGGAGTTCCCCAGTTATATTTATCAATGATATTGATGAAGGTATATCAGGCTTAATGTCGAGGTTTGCAGATGATACAAAGGTTGGCAGAATTGTTAATGACAGTAATGGCAGTGTGCTACTGCAGCAGGATCTAGAAAATTTGGACAGATGAGCTGAGAAATGACAACTGAAGTTTAACATTGACAAATGCAAAGTACTGCATATGGGTAGAAGTAACCCCAGAGAAATGTACCAACTGTGTGGTACTACACTTAAGGTGGTAGAAAATGAAAAAGACCTGGGAGTAATTGTGCAGTCAGATTGAAGTTTTCTGAACATTACAGATAGGCTACCAGAGCAGCTCATGTGGTCTCGTCAATGATATACAGGAATTTTGCTAGCAGGGATAAAGAGGTGATTATCCCTTTGTATATGGGAATTGGTCAGGCCACGCATTGAGTATTGCATACTCAAGGCGTCGAAGGATGTAGAGTTGCTTTTAGAAGGATGTAGAATTGCTAGAACGAGTACAGAGAAGGGCAACACGATTAGTGAGGGGGGGGGGGAACAAAGGGGTGCTCTTACCAAGAAATGCCTAAGTTCTGCAAATTGCCGCGTCTGGAGACTATGGAACCTGCGAGGTGATCTGATTGAGGTGTATAAGGCTTTGAATGGGTTGAGCACGCTGAATTCTGATGGAATCCTTCCACTTGTTCAGATTACGAACCTGAGGGAGGCATAGGTTCAAATTGAGGAAAGACCGTTGTAGAATAGATGTGCGGAAGTTTGTCTTTTGCCTAGATTGTTGATTGTTGGAACAAACTTCCATCTGTCGTTGTGGAAGTTGAGCTTAAATAAATGGAGCAAATGGCTGATGCTGTAAAGCTATGAGCTTGCTTTCTTGCACCATATTCCTCTACTAATCCTGATACTAATGCTAACATTTGATAATTTCATTCGAATGTTATCATCCGAATACAGAATATATTCTGTACTCGAATATATGCTGTAATAATCGTTACGATAGTAACGAAATACAGCTGATGAGTCGAGGACTTTAAGCTTAGCAGTTTCGAACAGGGAGTCATCATAAGACGCTTTATTATCAATCAATTTGTTCGTACGATTATGTCAAAAGTAAACTAGCTCGACTGCGAATGACGTAATCACCAAAAAAAAAAAAAAAAAAGCCTCGTAGTATCACTTCATTTCAAATTTAATCAAAATAACATGAAAGCATTCACCGTCTATTTCATTTCCTACAGTTGCCCAATTTGAGTAATTAGCGCCCTCTGTTGGCACATCTAGTTAGAATCATCTAATCAAATAGTTCAATGTAATTGAAGCGTGTCAGCTAAGGTCTAGCCCAAGTTATTAGAACGGTACGACCTCTTTTATCCTTTGCCGTTTCGCACGCTGTCAGATCAGGATTTCTGTCCGCTAAATGGCTTATCGGACTTGCAGCCCGCAGCAGACACGCTGTGCCAACGGTGAATAACGTCGTTTCTTGTTCCTCTATGCGTTTCTCTCCCCTTTGAGACCAATTCCAGGGAAGGCTTCCGGGATTCTCTTGTTGTTTCCTGCCCACCTAGCGATAGTAATTAGTGACTCTTTGTTATCTGCCGATGCCTAAGGAGATTTTCCGTCACTCTACGGACCTATCTCAGTTACTGGTCCCTCCACTGCAGTCCTAATACATACGGTTAAGCGTATCGATACAGTTCACCTGGTGTGGGCGCATAAATGAATGAAAGAAATGAAGCCCGATTCAATATCCTCAATCCTGGCAGTGAAGAGTGGGATAAATTGGATTCCAGAGAGGTCGCAAAATGAAGGCAAGGAAAGATATTTAAGCTCCAGTCTTCCCGCAGACAATTTTCATTTCTCTGTAATAAGTGTAACACGGAATATCCAGACCCTCCATGTTTGGCTAGTTTTCTGTATACGCAATTTACCATAATGGAATAATCTGGTCACGAAGAAGGTACCATAAACTCGGTTTTTTCCCCCCTTTTCTCGTTTAAAACGTTCCACTTTAAAAGGATTTCCAGCAGAAGTTCTTGTCTGTTCTGCAATCGACATTTTATTCGCTTAATATGTTTTTACCAATTCGCACACTGGTCTTTGATATATCACTACGGGGGCTGTTTGTAAAGTAAGGTAGCGATGATTTTGCGATAGACATCGCACCTTCCCCAACAAGTGAAATTTAGCCTGCATAAAGACACATTGGTAACGTTTCTTTTCTCGTTCACATAAGGCTGCCCTACTTGAAAGAGACGAACTGCGTGCACTTAAGTCGATTTTTTGCATGACAAGGAACGAAGTCCAAAAGAAAAAAATCCTTAACAACTGCAAGGCGTGTATAGTCACGTGTCTAAGTAACAAATCTGTTTTCGATGTAATGAGTTCAATCAAGGCCGAACATACCTTTCAAGCGAACTACACTGCCTTCAATGCATGATGACGATTAGTGTTACGAATACGCATTTTCATCTACCACACGGTTCTGATCTTGGCACATTATGGCCTTTAGAATCTCACACACAACCTGACTGTACGCATTCTGACTTTCATCTGTTCGGGCTGTTTACCCCGGGGCCCCAAGCTGGTTATCAATGCTCCTGTAAGCAGCACTTACTTCTTGGGACAAAGTATAATTTATTTAAATACGGTAAATCCTCCATCTCAACAACGAGTTGCCGGGTATTGAATTGCTTGAATTGTTTGCAAGTTAATGTTCATTATGCAAATTTGGATATTTTAAATATCTTTCATCAGAAGAAGCCTAATACCTTTTTTGTTTCATTATTATTCTGTAAATTTTGTTTTATGTAGTTAACTAGAGGGCGCGGCTGTGCCCGGATTTAATGCCAGTAGATTCCCGCACCTCACACAAAATATCACAACTGCACACATTGACTGAAACTTTTTAAAGGAATTTATAGAGCTGAATAAGCCGAATTTATATGTGTTCACATATAAATCTTAACGATCTTGGTACCATAAGGGTTAGGAAGAGTTTTCAGTGATCATTGGCATTAGTCGAGGCACATGATGCAAGAAACAAGCTTATACAGCATCAGCCAAAAAAAAAAAAAAAAAAACCTTCTCGTTTCACCCATCCATTCACTCCAAAAGTTTGTCTACTTCAAAGTCGTATTTGATGTAGACAAACGGATTTTCCGATTCGCACACTGGTAGCTGGACCAGTATTCAAAACATGATATTGAGATTGTCTTCCACATTCACCTGGCGGGGGAATCTGGAAATATATTCAAACACAAAATCTTTAGTTTTAATCATATCGTCTACGGCAGGGTGAGAATGCATTGGCATTTATCACGCAAGTTCCTTATTGACAAGACGCCAGATACGTACGGGTATGGCGAAATTGTACTGATAAACTTTAGACTTTGGATATCGTGGATGTGTCTATTCTGGATAAAGGAGCATTTTAGCGACGCTAATCTCTGGCACTGTGTAACAATTATGCCTAGATTTTGAAAGGAAAAAAAAAAAAGGAGTACTCAAACGATGAAGTTTTTAATCAATTCAAAGTGATAATTGCATTACACTTGTACAATGTAAATATAATCATTGGATGGTGATATCTTGAAGAAAATACCAGATATTGATTATTTAATGCAATGTCAGCACAGGACGACCGACGAATCCTCTTGTGCTGACATTTATCTGATGGTTCCAGAACCAATGCGATGGGTACAATACAATCCTGTAACTGTTGCTAACACTCAACTACAGTTCCAATCCAATCCGTCGATCGGCATTCCAAAGACATTGTCCTATCTTAGAAGACAAGCATTTGAACTTTTACATACACGGCTGATCAACAAGCACTACATTTGGGAGAAAAACAAAACCGTTTCAAGGTCACTCACTGGGCCTCCCACTCCATAAGGCCTAGCGAGTGACCTTGTACCGACTGTTGTTTTTCCCCCGCTATAACACCTACCACTTAAACAAAATAACCCATCATACACCTCCAAAATCATCTATATTAAATCCAACCCACTCACCCACCAAATATTAGGGTTATACTAACAAGCCAAAATATATACAAAAAATAAAATTAAATAAAAGCAATAGATCCCCATCAGGTAATCCCGTGTGGTTCTAAACGAACAGGGTCATCTAAAATTACTCAACACTGACTAATGCCATTAGGACTAAATAAAAAAAAAAAAATCAGAAAAAATTGGGCTAAAGGAAAGAATGCGTTGAACTGTATAAAAAAAAAAGAAGAAAAACAAGCTATTTTAAAACTTGTATATTAATGATTACTGAGTACAAAAAAATGCCCTTATCACTTCATTAGATATTACAAAAGGGGGAAGGGGAAAAAAGAAAAGAAAAACACTCCCCGAAGTACTCTCCTGGAGAGAATGCAGGAAAAAAATTAGAAGACAAATAACTTTGAGGAACGAAGTCTAAAATAGAAATTGCTACCATACCTCACGACTAACCGCTTCTGTTAGACAGTATATTACGTTCTGAAGACCTCCCTGTTAGGGAGGTCTTCAAAACCCAATATATTCTTGTAACCTCCACGACGACTAGCTTGAGTGGCATCCGCTATCACAAGGTGAGGTAAAATCAATATAATCAAAAGCCTTTCATTAATTCCTGGTGTTTTCGAACAGATAAGAGTGGCATCACACATGGTTGGTATATATAAACGGCACAGGTGTTCCAGTTATTACTTTCCTTTACAAATTAATAGAAGTCACGGTAAACTAATCTAGAAACTTCTTTAAATACGGAAAACTTTTACGTCTGCGCTTTTCAAGAAAAAAATAAAATAAAAATTAAGTCCAGCAGACGCAACTAATTTATGCACCGCATTACTTTACAACCTATTTCATGTCACGAACTCCACGTGACAATCTGTCACGCGCACCGCGTGGAAACTGGGCACGAATTAACCACGTCATTAATCACGGCCATATCGTACTTTGCCGAGCTATTCAAAGTTAAAGGAATGTCAGTTACGACATTGAGACTGTTGACTAAAATCGAAATTATTAGAACGTTCGAAAGCACCTGAAAATGATAAAACTGTTGTCACATTGAACCATCGAAGTGGGAAATCTTAACCTGAAAATTAATTATAATTTTCACACGCACAAACTTCTCATTTCCGGTACAAAAGATGGACTTCCGGAAACTTATAGTAATAATTTATTCTCGTAATACATCGTTTGCTGAATTCTCAATTTTATATGACCTCTACGACATAATGGCATGCAGTAATGCCCACCGTCTGCAGTGTTTTTGTTTTTTTATTTTTTTTTTCTGCATGCTATAAATTTTTTTATTCTGTTTTCTTCCCTTTATTTTAATTTTGATGCCGAAGGAATAGTAAATCACAAGTGAGAGGGGTTTATTTTTTTTTTTCAGTTAGGCTAAACGCAATTAATAAATTTAAATTTATTTTATTTACTAAATATATATTTATTATTACATAATAATATATATATATATATATAAATAAATTCACAAAACAAAATAGCTGTTTAGTGTTACGCCACGCGCGCTTCTTAAATTTACAGACAGCGTGTGCACAGCGCCACCTTAAGATTACTCTTAATTTCTTAATTCTCAATTATTCTTAATTTTGATTTACAAAGAAATACATAAATACTACATAATACATACTTAAATACACAACATGGTTATTATTCATACCTGTAAATGATCTTTGATTAATAATTATCTAATTATCCGTTTTGTGATTTATTCAGTATTACTGCAGAAGAAATATGTATTTTATTTTCGTATTTTTGGTTATGCTTTTCTATAATTATTAATTCACTTTTAATTAAACAGAATATTGCGCCTAATTACACAGTCATGAGAAAGAACTATTATTTTTAATACCAACTTTATTGTGATTTCTTCTTATCGTTTGCATTAAAATTGGGCCACAGAGACCCGGTTACTTGAAATTTTCAAACCAAACTAATAAAACGTGAAGGAATGTTAATGCCTTTACATTCCCTTTGATCATTTATTTGCATCTAAATAATGCTTTCGAAATCAGAAAGGTATTAATAATAAAAAATAAAATAAAAGCCTTTGCTCTGTTATGCACGCAGCCATTTTGACAACTACGTTAGTCGATAGAAACTTCTTTGTCAGTACCAGCCAGCTTCATCACCCTCCCCCTTGGTTTTTACTATAATTTTTTCCTTCATGAAGCAGGTGTGGATTGAACACAACTGGTCTTCGTGGCAGCCGTTGAGAACAGCTACACATAAATCAAGTTTTAAGTTTTTGTATTTCACTTGACCTTAGAGATCAAGGCTATCTATTGTTTGCTTAAAGAAAAACAGAATTATGTAAGTGGGTGGGCGTGTTTTCTAAGACATAAGCACTTTTAAGATAATTACTCTGATTACTTTTTACATGCGAATATATCGATTAAATTTAAAATACGCATGTATTTGTAATAAGACATCAAGATACGTGATATCTTTCTCGTATTCCTCAACAAACGCTTTCACACATTTGGTCTGCTGGATGGTTGCATTGTCATGTTAAAAGTTCCCTTGTTCGTAAAGTTAAACATACAACATTTCCGGGTATACCTGATCCGAAATGATGTTCAGATATTCTCGGGACTTCACGCTGACCTTTAATAGAATTTGGGGACCAAGGTTATGCCACGAGAGCACGCCCCATTGCACCTCTTCCATCAGCCTTGAAGGCTAGGTTCCAGTGCTTCTTGTGGTTTCCTCCATATGCACTCTTCCATTGGTCATGAAAAGCGCAAATCGGAAGGTATCAGATCATATGAATTGTCTCCAGCCCTCCTGCATCCATCCTTGAGTTCTTGGCACCAACTCAGTCGCATTTTCGGGTTGGTATCCGAGTTCAGTGAATATCGCTTATTCCCATTACCACCATTGCACCTCTTCCATCAGCCTTGAAGGCTAGGTTCCAGTGCTTCTTGTGGTTTCCTCCATATGCACTCTTCCATTGGTCATAAAAAGCGCAAATCGGAAGGTGTCGGATTATATGAATTGTCTCCAGCCCTCCTGCATCCATCCTTGAGTTTTTTGCACCAACTCAGTCTTATTTTCGGTTGGTATCCGAGTTCAGTGAATATCGCTCACTCTTAGTGCGTTTTTTTTTTGGGATTTTTGCCGCAATAAATGCAGAGGTTAATTATTCTGTGGTTTGGCTTCAATTACAATGGCAATCATAATCAAATGATGATAATCAATTATTCTTTGAGCAGTCGACAAGTGTAGCCTTGCTCTCTGCTGTAGCATCTGCTAGAGCAGTGCTCCTGTCCGTCCTCATTGAACTGATTTTAGCACTGGTTGGATCGCACAAATTTAACAGCGCTTCCCTGCAAAAACACACACCATGTGACCTCTTCGATTTACATATTTCTGCAACGATTTGCAATAGAACAGACCTCCACTTTCCTAATAAAGTGTCCAGGATCTCTGAAAACAATTTCATAGAATTCTGCAGACTTGAGACTGATTTCTACAACAGAGGTGCGAGGGTAGATTCTGTGCGATGAAGCCTGTGATTATGAAGTGATCCGGGTTTCGCTTAACTCCAATTGACTGAGGGTTCCATTCGTATGTTGACAGTTACCATTTACTCTTCTCTGACACGTCTCAATTCCTTGCAGATGACGTTGTTTGATCAAATGATTCCATCCGTCCAGTATCACGGAAACGGGAATAACTGTGATCATGATGGCATATTGGGATAGTATGGCATCTTCATTAACGACCGTATTGCTCATGTGTTAGATGAAGATGCTTTGACTGCCCAGAGGAACAAACAAAAGATCTCTCATCCCAAAGTGTGACATTTTAGGGATATTGTTGACTGTGATTTCTTGTTATGAATTACATAACCTATCCGCGTTGCAGGAATTCGTAGAAACAGAAATTATCCAAATAATGGAGTGGCCAATGAGTCGTAGGTCATATATCCCATTGAACCAGTGGCGAAATTGGCACACCAGCAGGTCTACACTGAAACCTCTGGAGTAAGGCGTTGATATGGTATAGTTAACATATGGTATAGTCTGATAACACACAGATATTCTGTGTGTTATCACAGAATATCTCCCTAAAATCCACTCATGCACACCTTCTCGATGGTAAGCCCTGTTATGTCACCTAGGTGGCAACAAACGTGTAGAGTGGCTCTCTTCAAGACGCCTGATCAGCGTGAAGAGGAAAAGACCAAACCGTCCAGCACATGGCAGCACAACGAAACAAATGTCCCTCAGTCCCCAGCGGCTTTCACTCCCCCTCTTACGGCAGCGAGAGGATCACAGTGGAAGCAGAGGGTGCTAAGAATCTCTGGGTACGACCAGGCTGCCACGCACAGAAACTGAACTTGGCTTGTTACAACGTAAGATCGTTCATCGGTAAAGACAGGATATTAGAGCTGGAAAAGGAATTAGAAAATGTGAATTGGAATATCATCGGTTAGGCTGAAACCAGAAGAAGAAATAAATCACTTGTAAGCTTATCAAGTGGAAATCTGTGCACCAATGGAAACAATAAAAGGAGCGTAGGTGGAGTTGGCTTTCTGGTCCATAAAAAACAACATTTTGGATTTCAAAAGTACATCACCAAGGGTGTCAAGACTACTACTCAGGATTTCTAAGAGGTACAAGCTAAAGGTTATAATGATTTATGCACCAACATCGAGCCATGATGATGAAGAGGTTGAAGAAATGTACACCGAAATTGAGAGTCTTCTAGATGAGCAGAAAACCCACTACACTATCATTATGGGGGACTTCAATGCTAAGGTTGGAAAGAGACAAAACAGCACAGAAAGGTGAACTATAGGAAATTTTGGAATTGGTGAAAGAAATTAAAGAGGTAAAAGACTTGTGGAATTTTCAGAATCTAGAGGATTGTCAGTAATGAACACTTTTTTCAAGAAAAGGGTGAACAGAAAGTGGACATGGAAGAGCCCAAATGGATTAACAACTAATGAAATCGACTTCATCCTCATTAACAGAAGATATATCGTGAATGATCTTACCATCCTGAACAAAGTAAATGTTGGAAGCGATCACAGAATGGTAAGATGCACACTTGATATAGATGTTAGAAAAGAAAGGAAAAAACTGAATCGAGTAAATAATACGAAGGTCTTGGAGATTACAGAAGAGAAGAAAAAGCAGGATGTACTGGAACTTAAGAACAAGTTTGAGCTTGTGCAGACGGCTCAGGACCAAAATATCGACGAGGAATATTACAACTTTCTGAAAGTGATAAAGCCCAAGAAACCTATAGGTAAAAAGAAATCCAAAGAAGGAAAAATCAGTCAAGAAACACTTGTCATGATGAATCGAAGACGACAAATGAAGAGCAAGATAAACACTGACAAGGAGAAAATTGAGTATACTGAGTTATGCAAAGCAATTAGAAAGCGACTCAGAGAGGACAGGAGAAGATTTAACACAAGAAAAGTAGAACAAGCATTAAGGGAAGACAGAGGATTTAAATCAGCAGCCATCAGCAGTAATACAGAAAGACAAATGATACTGAAACTGAAAAATAGCGATGATGTACTTATAAACAGCAGAGAAGGCATAATTCAAATAGCAGAAGACTACTATAGAGAATTATAGAAGGAGCGAAGGAATGATGCCAGCAGTGGGGAAGATGGATCGCAAATAACACATACGATATACCCGATATCCTTCCTTCCTGATGAGGTAGAACATGCGTTGAAGAAAATGAAGAATCAGAAAGTCCGGAGGAAGATGAAGTTATTGTAGAGTTGTTAAAATTGGGAGGAAGAGACATAACACAAAAACTGGCAAGACTCTTCACAAAATGCATTAGAAAAAGTATGATGCCTAAGGAGTGGAATAATGCAATCATAGTTTTGCTGCATAAGAAAGGAGATAAATCAGAAATTGGAAATTATAGACCAATTAGCTTGTTATCTCACATCTACAAGTTGTTCACAAGGGTCATTACTAACAGACTAGAAAGAATACTTGATGAGAATCAACCGAAAGAGCAAGCTGGCTTTATGACAGGATTCTCAACTATGGATCACCTTCACGTAATGTCACAGCTAATGGAGAAGACAAATGAATATAAAACACCATTATGCCTGGCATTTGTGGATTATGAAAAGGCATTTGACTCCATACAGCATAAGGCAATGTTTCGGGCACTGGAAAGACAAGGCATAGATACCCCATATATTATGATTTTGAAGAAAATATATCAGAACGCTACCTCCTTTATTAGACTAGACAAAGACAGTAGTAAATTTAAAACTGAGAAAGGAGTTCGACAGGGCGACACAATATCTCCGAAGCTGTTTACTGCTGCTCTTGAGGAAGCTTTCAGAAGATTAGACTTGTCGCAGAAAGGAGTCAATGTGAATGGAGAGTACCTAAACCATTTACGATTTGCAGTTGACATTGTGGTCATAAGCCACGATCCCAAAGATTAGAGGAAAATCTTAATCAGTTATGCAGAACTAGTAAGGATTTTGGACTAAAGATGAGTATGACTAAAAGAAAAGTAATGATGAACAAGTATGCCATAGAAAGGGATATAATGATTGAAGGAGCAGTAATTGAAAATGTGGAGTCATATACATATCTGGGACAAGTCATCAGCTGTAATAATGATAAATGGCTGGAAGTCAAGAGAAGAATAAATTTTGGATGGATAGCATTCAGGAAATATAGTCACATTCTGAGCAGCAATATCCCAATTTGTATGAAACTTAAAATAATGAACCAATGTATACTACCCACCATGACTTATGGATGTGAAACTTGGGGTCTCACCAAAAGAATGGAACAGAAGCTGAGAACGACACAGCGAAGAATGGAACGAATTATATTGGGAATCAGACTGTTAGATAAGAAGAGAAACACATGGATTACGCAGCAAACTCAAGTAAAATACATTCTTATCAAAACTAAAGAACTAAAATGGTCTTAGACAGGACACATAGCTCGAACACATGATAACAGATGGACTAAGAGAATAACAGAATGGTACCCAAGAGGAGCTAGAAGAAAACCTGGAAGACAACGACGGAGATGGATAGATGAAATTCATGAGTTTGTGGGTAGTAAATGGATGGCCATTGCACAAAATAGAAGGAACTGGAAAGTTGCTGTAGAGGCCTTCGTCCTGCAGTGAATTGAAAATGGCTGATGATGATGATGATGGTATAGTTGTTTCCGTTCAATAAGAAGATCGTTTGGAAATCTCCTGGGAGGGGGCCTCATCATTAATAGTTCTTATTGTTATTTAAATCCATTTATTTTATTTACGCTGCTGCATTTATCATATATGGAATAATAATTATTTATTTATTTGTCATTCTAGGATATACGAACAATTTCGCATAAAGATGGTAAAATGGACAGCAATCCAGAAATAAAAAAAATAATGCTAGATACACTTTTACATATATAACTAAATTTTCTAGGAAAATTTAAATTATGATGTTTAATATCCCATGCCGCATCACCAATTGAAACTAGAGACCAAATCACAACATAATAAAAGGAAGGAAGTCCATGTAGATGGATGCAATATAACTTTCACACCTGTCGGCTGCTTCTATAGACTTTCTGGAACTAACAGGCATATTGATTTCTCCGTAACTGAACACCCCAATTCCTACACGGCTATTTTCTCTTCCGTCCATTGACGACTGATTGCACCGATGAGCATTCACTTCGGTGGCTTTCCAATTTAATCAGGAATGACTGAACTCTGACCTTTGAAATCTTCCATCCTCTTTTCTGTAGTTTGTAAGGTCACTCCAAAGAAATAAGTCTCCAGTAATTTTAGTATAATCAATGAGTCATATTTTAGTATACACCATGGAAAACAAATATAGTATCAGAAAATCTCCATACATTCTTGCGGAGTGATAATGCATACAGATGGTAAGCTGAATTTAGACGGCGTCTGAAGAGATTCATAACAGTGATTTCACAGTTATTCACAACAGTCTTGCGAAAATGGTACCAAAATTTAAACTTACCACCGTATAATGTATTGTAGTTCTATATGGTGGCCTCTCAAATTATTAACGATATTGCATAAGTTTTCATTATTAATAGCAATTATACATACTAGCCAAAAACATATGAGTCTTTATTCAGTATAAAATCAGGGCACTTTTTTTTTTTTTTTCTTTTTGTTCAAATAATAGCAAATGTGCAGCACGGCATGGATTCTATAAGTTGCAAACATCGCGTAGGAACGATAAAGTTTAAGGAAGGGGACTTCGTTGCTGTCACACACTCTCGATAGGATTCAGATCAGATGAATGTGAGGGCAGAGAAGAAGGTGGAAATCCATGTCATGTGCTCCGATCCATTCTTCCACGACTCTTTGTTGCATTGTCATCCATAAGGTGGCCATCACCTTCAGGATAAAAGTGTAACGTTGCAGGATGCCGTAGATCTGAGGCAAAATTCAAGTACTCCTGGATGACATTTGACCTTCAACTGCTATCATCAGACCCAGTCAGTGCCAACATAATATTTCCCATACCATGATTATCATCATCAGCTATTTTCAATTCACTGCAGGATGAAGGCCTCCCCAGCAACTTTCCAGTTCATTCTGTTTGTGGGTAGTAAATGGCCGTCCATTTATTACCCACAAACTCATGAATTTCATCTGTCCATCTCCGTTGTTGTCTTCCAGGTTTTCTTCTAGCTCCTCTTGGGTACCATTCGGTTATTTTCTTAGTCCATTGTCATCGTGTCTTCGAGCTATGTGTCCTGCCCAAGACCATTTTAGTCCTTTAGTTTGGAGGTGGTATCATACCATGATGCCACCTCCAAATGCTTGGGTTATCTTAACAAGGAAAGCAGAGTCCATAGCTTCTCCAGGTTCTCGCCACACTCTCTACCTACCATCAGTGTAAAACAAAGTGTATCGTGATTCCTTTGACTACATGACTTTCTTCCATTGTTCTACTGCCCAATCACGACGTTCTCGGCACCACTGCAAGCGGATTTTTCTGTTTTTCTCTGAAACAAGTGGCTTCCGAATAGGCAGGAAACTGCCAATACTCAGTTTCTTCAATTACCTGTGCATGGTACGGTTAAATAGGGCAGTTCTGGGCTTGGCTAAATTCTTGTCATTTGCTGCACATTGGATGTCCTATTTTTCTGTACAGTCCTCCTTAGAGTACAACGCATCGCTCTTGAAGTATTGTTTTTCTGCCACATTTACGCATTTCAGATGTGAAAGAACTGCTTTCTTTCCATCATTAAAAACCTTCATGAATCATGGTTTCTGCTAAACGTGCACCCACGATATGACTATCTTTAAAGTCTGATAGATCATGAGTTTTTCCCATTCTGGCTTCAAGTTACTGCAGTCGAGCAGCCTGTGCAATCTTTATACTGAACGAGGCAAGAGGTCATTATCCCAGTGACAGTTTTCTTTGCATCTATTTGCATTTCTTCTGTCTGTGACTGCCTTGATACAAAGGTTCGTATTTTTTTGGCCAGCGTGTGAATATTATCAGCGTAATTAGTGTTTCATTTATTTATATCTTTAACTATATTTCATGCGTATACGTTTTCAACATGCAGAATAAAATTTTAACGGGAAATACATTGCATAATTAAATACTAGCACTCATGATGTCAAGTTAATATAAACATTTTAATGCTGCTAACAAACAAAAAGTTTAAATCAAGATTTCAAACTTTTAAGTTGTTCTAATACTTCGTAGTGTAAGATTTAGGGGTGTAAGCAGGCGGGGATATCAAGAGGAATATTCCATTTCAAAAATCTTCAAATCTTTTAATCTTCAAAAGCTTAAAACCAAATTCACATTGCAGTTGATATGCAAATAAATCCACGTGTCTCAATTCCATGTTTGTATATTACTAAAACAGGGAGTTGAGTTCTCCCAGGTGTTTCAAAAATCCTTGATTATCATTGGTCCTTTTCACTGGATCATAACCTCTCTCTGTTGCCCAGTAAAACACGTCATTTTCCCTCAGATAAACACGTGTGTTGTCCACTGTAACTGGCATTCATCCAGGCGTGTTATCGCACAGGGCTGTTCCGACTATCAGTACACAGCTACCTTCCTTTTCCACCGCTACACAATTCCCTTTCTCCATGTAAAACTCTCCGGGTACCAGCGTAGTTAAATGGAAACAGCCAGGACACTCAACTCATACCGATGCTCAAAAGTGCACTAAACAATTTCCACGGAGAGTATATTCGACTGGATTTTTGACCTTTTTTTTTATTATTATTATTAATTTTTTTTCTTTCGTGTGTGTGTGTGTGTTGGCGCAACAAAGTCTGTCAAACATCTGGTACCGGTAGCCATTGAAAAGAAGGCGCCATACAGGCACTTTTACCTGCTTTCCGGGACACTGATGAAACCGAGTGTAAAGTAAGTCCCCTGTTTTCTCTCCGGCGCCCGTTGCTGACGCCTGGCTTGCTTGCTTCGCGCGTGCTTGCTTGGTCGAAACACTAACGCACATGGTTCTTTCTCCATCTATAGGAGGAAACGCCTATCCAGCGACTGTCTGCTATTGATCCGAGTCGACTCTCCCTGTCTCGTTCACCCCCTCGGTTCCCTCGAAGGGGTGGCAAGCTGAGTGTGCTCACTACAAGCGTTTACTGGAGAGAAGTGGCATTCGCCGTCATGGGGTGAGTATAGCTGTTGAATCTTGATGATTTCCCCCTTTTTTTTAATTTTAAACCATTATTATTCTTGTAATTTTTGTATTTAATGGTGTTTATCTATTGAGATGGAGTCTATATGCTTGTATATTTTACACTGGATCCCTTAAAAGCAGAAGGCGCGGTAAACAGGGTATCGATTAGCGGGAAGCTTCAACACCACGTTGTTACATGTCCTTGTAAGCCTCGTTAGGGTTAACAGGACACAAGGTTTGTCACCAATGGTTATTTCGTTAATCTTTCAAGTTAGTTTTTGAAGACAGTTCGGAAACAGAACTGGGGCTCGTGTGCATTAGTGTTATGTGCTGGTTGGACGTTATTTTGATTGCATATATTCAAAAAAAAATTATACACATTTAATACCAAATAGATTCAATTGCTTTCAAAATTGAATTTCTTTTAACCCGTCGAGTCTGACAGTACTATCCTCAACAAACAACGCCGGTTTTCTTCTAGAAATTATTTCATTAAACCCTTCTAATAAAAAATCTTTTTTCTACGTTTTTTTCCATTTTACTTTGTTCTTTGGAAACTACACTTACAGAACTCTCAATTAAAGAATAAAACCAAAATTACATAGTGCAGGTGATGGCTCCAAAAATTCTTTGGGGGGAGGCTTTAGCGCCCTCAGAACCCCCCTCCCCCAAACTGCGCTCGCCTATACATAGCTCTATGGAATGATTCAACTGAATATACAGTCCAATTCGATAAATGAAAGGAAGCAGAGAGGAGAGATTTGAGAAGTTCCCATAACATTTGACTTATGTAATTAGGGACTTAAGATCTCAAGATTTTCAAGCATGAAATTATCATACTTCAGGAACTTGCTAGGATTGATAGAATATTCTAAAGATCATAAATTTTATTTTATCTCCATATTTTCTGTGCTTAAACCGAAAGTCGATGAATTAAGATTATAAATATTAGACAATATTTCAAAATCACCATTCCTAGTCATATATACAATTGTAGCTTTAATACGAGGGTAGCAATCCACTCCAAGCGTAGGTAGAGCCTCCATTAAAACTGTGGATCTAAGCTCTTTTTTTATTTTTAAACGCCATTACCTAATAGTGGCCTTGGTATTGTAGTGAATCACGGGTTTATTGTGCGAAATTAGCTTAGCCCTCCGACTTGTAGCGCATGGTGGCAAAGCTATTACGTCATCATGTGCGTGACATAATGATGGCGTTGGATGGTTGGACAAGTTAGCAAATTTTAAATTGCTCACGTAGTTTTTTATTATCTTTTCTAATTTAACTCTTTGATATTATTTTTACATCAACCATTTTTTTTTTTTTTTTCATGCGGTTAAAATATCAGTTGTGATCGTAAATTGTGGCCATATTTTAACCCTTTATTTACGTCTGCCAGGGGGAAATTTATTTTATTGTCGTTTGGCAACCAACCAAAGAAAAATTTAACAAATAAAATATTTCGAAAAATACCTGAATTTATAAATACGTTTTCTAATTTTACTTTAACGAATTTTAAATATATATTAAATCATTCTGAATTAAGTGAATTTCTTTTTGGTCCTTTCAGTTATGAAAAAGCCTTCACTAAGGTTGAAATGTTGGTAGACAGTTACCTTTTTTGTAGGCTTTTAAGAGGTTTTGTAATTATCACAGTTTGTTCATCCAAACAGGAAAACGTTTGTAAGAAAATAAAACTGAAAATATCACATTTTCAGCGACACCACTGATACAAAAAATATTTTACCATTATTATTTTTTATATAAATTTTATAACACGTAAATAGACTCGGACTCAATGTGAAATGTATATTACTGTACAAATTCAATTTTGGCATGCGATTACTATACTAAAATTATATTGAATCTCTTTTTTTTTCATTAATTTCATATAAAACTGAAGGTTCTCACATATTGCTTTTGTAATATTAATACTTATGGAAGATCTTGGTTTACGCTTCGTGGAACATCGATATAGTATTGTTTTTGGTACGCCATCAAAGTTAGGAAATACTGCGTTAAATTGGCATGCGAATCTTGAATCAGAACCACCTTAATCCAGGTTTACACAGGAATTTCTTCACCGTTCTAATGTGACATTTTCAATGTATCGCACAAAGAATGTCATTACTTTTCTCCGAGTTTGAGAGTGAGTGAGACATTCTTTCTACAGGTAATGTGTACGGTGACTTTCAATGGTAGAATCTTATACATATTTTATCTTGCTCGTGCGTGCTTATTACACTAAACTTGGGCATTCTACCAGATGTTCTCCCTTTACCCCCCTTCCCGACATCATTCAGTATTTATTGAATAGCCAAGTACATGGATTTAGCATCGCTTTTGATTTTGCCTTAAGCATCTTATTAAATTCTAACTTGAGGGATTCGGAATGGTGAAGAAACTTTATTTAACGTATCTGTCGCAAGATGCACAGAGAGCCATCTAGTTTTTCTCCTTTTTTTTTTTATTTAGTTAAATGGTCTCTGTAGATCTTTGATCTCCGTGTTCTTCACAGTGAATCTAACGATTTCGCAGCCACTTGAAATAAAGTATCTGGACACTATCCAATTTTTTTTCCCCTAGCTGAAATAGTAAAAGAAGATAGATGGCACTGTACTCGTTCTTTAATACTGTTGTAATTCTTCCAGTAATGGTGTTCTTGTTTCTCTATTAAGGTATAACAGCTTTTTGCGAATGTACTTTGCTGAAAGCTAATAGGATTTGTGCTTACGCATGTCAGGATTAAGTCCGTTGTTTTATGTGGTCATTTATGAGGCCTCTTTGTTTTTTTTTTTTTGCTACATAGACGAAGAGCAAAAAGACATCCATTCATACAGGTATTTAACAAAGGGGAGTCTGTTTGACATGATTCAAAGAGACTTCCCCCTTGATTTTAAGTACGTTTTCAGAATTAAAATGTACTTGAAAAATAGGGAGCATTTAGTGAATATAACGTGGGATTTAAGAATTCTACAAAATAGAAACTTTGCTTTCAAGTTAAAACCCTGCCTTGGTTATTGCTACCCTCTCATGGTACAACCAAAACTGCATTAGCAAGATGAACTGGGGAAATTGCAGTTTTTTGAATATCTACGTACAACACCGTAAACGTTAGATTCTTGTGAATCCAAAATCACAAACAGGGACATCCAGTTGGTAGGCTTCGTATTAGGGGTTGATTTTGCTCACCTATTGCTGAAGAAAAACGAGTAGAATTTTCATGGATAGAAGTGGTCTTTATATTAACCGGTGTTCAAAAATTAAGTTACGGCTATTAAATCTGGGATATCAAGAAAAATGGCTAGATATTTAATGGAATCTCTAATATTTTCGTGAAGAGAAACATTATAAAACTCATTACTTCCCAATACTGAGGTGCCAGTCCTGCACAATTCAGACGTTGAATAAGATTGTGATCATCCTAACAGCCCGAGGGCTCTCACGAGTTCTGTTTACGGTCCGGAACATGCAAATCAGGAAGTTTCATGTAAACCTCCTGATCTTTAACCCCAGGGGCTCACATCTGGTGCGTATGAGCTTGGCACACCCAGTGTCATGAGCTGGATATCATCATTCATCTCTTTCCTTGGTGATTCCCTTCTATTTCTTACTCTTGTTCGTTCTCTCTCTGAGGGTTACTCAGATTTTTTTTTTTTTTTGGTTGGTGCAGAAAAAGCCTCAGGCTTCCTTGCGCCATATGGCTAATGAATGATAATAATATGTGAAATTTCGTCTGAAAATTCAGGCAATACGTTTAAAAAAAAAAAAAAAAAAAAAAAATATATATATATATATATATATACACACTGGTGTGCAAAATTTAAGAACCAGTCGGGGTTTTCGCCTGTAGCTTCTTATAGGAGTGGCCTGGATATGGGAAAAGCATACCAAAGGAACCTTCTAAGGTATAGAAATAATGAAGGAAGCAAAACGGTACAGAGGAACTTTATTCAAAAATGGCAACATAGCACTGGCTGCCGTGATACAGATGCATCACTGCCAAAGATGAACAAAGGAAAGTGGTGGTCCTCAGTAGGAGATATGGCCACCCCTAATGTTGATGCAGGCTTTGCACCGCCTGTCCATACTTAGAACAGTGTTGTTGATAAGTTCTTGCAGTAACATCGTCCATTTCTCTGTCAGCGCCATCTTCAGCTGGTGAACATTTTCTAGTGTGTGTGGACGTGCTGCTAGGCGTCTTCCCAGAACCTCCCATATACGTTCGATGGGATTTAGATTGATGGAACGGGAAGGCCAATCCATACGAACAATGTCCTCACTTTCCAAAAGCATATCAACTGCTGCAGTGCGATGGGGATGTGGCGTTATGATCCATAAGCACAAACGCGGGGCCAATGGCACCTCGGAACAGACGCACATGGGGAAGGATTACCTCAGTACAGTAGCGTGCACCGGTTACAGTACCGCCTTCCTGTATCTGGAGTTGTGTACGTCCATCCAAGATAACGCCTCCCCAGACGAGAACACCTCGACCGCCATATCGATCCCTTTCAGTGATGTTTGCGGGGTGATACCGTGTGCCAACCTCTCGCCAGAATCGCTGCTGAGACTGAATCTACTCTCATCAGTAAAGAGTACCTTAAGTAAAGATTTTGTGGTTGTAACCTTTAGAAATAGTGTTGGTCCTTAAACTTTACACACCTGTGTGTGTGAGAGAGAGAGAGACTTAACCGACTCTAGTACACTTATTACTAAATATTCTTATTAGTGCCCTCGCGGTAGCACGGTGGATGTAATCATAATCTTCCTCACACTGGTTGGAAAAGCTTGGGTTCGAATCCCATTAGTGATGCCAGGAATTTATTTACGTTCTTCACAACTTGGCTGAGTTAGTCAGGCGAGGGTTGCATATCTCCTGGAAGCTCGGGTTTTTCGTTCAGCAAACAGGTAAATCGACTAAAGAATACACATCTTCCAGACACACAATATACTTACTCCTCGTGGCCTTAGTTAACATGCACACACTTTATTAAAACATGTCTTAACATACTGTATATTAGTAGTTTCTGTGAGCTAACGTTGATAATATCGTCTAACAGGCCGCCGTAGCCTAGTGGTCAGGCGCGCGAGTGCATAAGTACACGTGCCTTGAGTGACCGGGGTTCAAGCCCGTGACTGCTGAATACGGTGCTGTTTCTTGTATTCTGTCTATCTTGTTAACTCCTCTGACTGTTTGGTCGTCCCGGAGTATAAACAGAAAATTTATTTTTTAAAGAGAAGAGTTAAAGGTAAAAGTTAAGATTAGTTTATAGTAGGACGAAAATAATTAACTTATTGAATTGGTGTGCAACATAAACAAGGGAACCCACATTACCCATAGCATGTGTGTCCTTTCCTTCAATCGGGCTGTAATGAACTCTTATTAATTGGTGTCAACAAAGCTCGCAACAGCGAAGTTGAGTTTTCACCTGTAACCTCTTGGTTACGCTTTAAAAATCTAGGACATGCTGGATAGGCGAGTCAGAGCTACATTTATGTATTTCTCCACGCCCTACTACCCTTTTATTATCTGAATTATATTTGGGAAAAAGTTCCTCTGTTATCATACCAATTATGTTTAATAATAAACGGATGAAATGTTGAATGGTGAATAATACTAGTAGGATTCAGTAAAATACTTTAAAATAAGTTTAATGGGGAAATAAACGTGGACATAGTTTTGCGAAGACATATTGACATATATAAGACATTTATGTGATAATTTTGAAGTACGTGATATAAACAATCCGTGAGTTATAAATATTCGATTTCAATTGCTGACAAAATCCTATATTTTTTTTTTTTTTTTTTTTGAATATTTTCACTGTATTCACCCCTAGGTTCAATATACTTACTGTAGTTAATCTTCAAAGAGCTTAATTGTTCAAAAAAATTAATCTTCAGGTTGTGCATCAAAGGCTTCCTTAGCTGCTTTTATCTCTTTATCTTTAAAACGAGACCATGAAACTTGATTTCTGAACAACTAATGGTGACTTCGGACAAGATCGGGGTGGGTGGGATTAATTGCTCAAATCTGAACCAAATATCCCCCCCCTCTCTCTCTCTCTCTCTCTCTCTCTCTCTTTTTACTGAATTGCAACTTTGAACTTTAGCGTAAGACTGGCATAATATTCCCCTGTTACTGTGGTTTTAGGTGCAAGATGATCAATTAACAACAATCCTTTTGTGTCCCATAAAATTGAGGCCAATACTTTTCCAGCTGATGGTTAAGTTCGAAACTTTTTCGGGGTGGGAGGTTCCTTGTATTTTCACTACATGCTTTCTAACGTGGATCATAAAAATGTAGCCAAGTTTCATCAATATTCACCAAACGACATAAAAATATATCTGGATTGGCAAGAATTACTTATAAATTCTCTTCTGATGAACTCCACTTGGTGATGTCTGTCATGATTAGAAAGGTTTCTGGGAACCCATCTTTGGACATTCCCAAATGCTTGTGTATTATTGTTGAAATGCAATTATTACAGAACTGATCACTTCAGATAGCCGACCGACTAGACCGTGGGTCATCCTCAACTGACTCCAGGCCTCTTTTGAACTCTGTTGACGGTCTTGCAGAACTAGCATAACTGGATGATTCTTTCCCAAACACTGTAGTCATTCATAGATTTCTTTAGCATTTATGCCATCTTTGATCAAAAATTTGATTACTGAACGATGTTCGATATTCATTCTTCGTCCATTACATAAAAAAAAAAATTAAATTTTAAAAACTGCATAAGACATTGACATTTTTTTTTAATGTTATTTTATAAGACATTAAGCCATCCAAACAACGTATTTTATAATTTATTAATAAATTTTATGTACCCTGTGCTCAAAGTTTTTGATGACATTTCGTATGTAGCCGTTGTAATTAGTTACAATAGAATTGGTATTGGGGGTGGGGGAGTTTTGTTTTCATGTGCCGTTTATGGACTGTTTCTATCATATGTATTTAACGATATTAAGGCTTGAAAGTGTACTGGGGCTTTATGGAGACCCTGCACTTAATTTGTTGACATTGGTCACGAAGCGGTGTTTGTATACTTGCAACTCTACTTATCTTGCAAATAGTTCCTCTTACGTTGATAACAAAATTAATATATCAATCATAGGAAGTTCAGTGCACTGAAGTGTTTGCCTGTCAAAGTTCATGAGAAGTCTCTCGTAATCAGAGAGAGAATTTTATTTAAAATAAAATCTACTGTATAAATTTCCCTCAGTAGTCAAGTTCTGGAAACTTCTTTTCATAGACTGCATGAAAAAAAAAAACTTTTTTGCAACAGCGGCGTTTATTTAATGAAAATTTTACCTTTCTTTGCGTTTAAGTGTCCCTCCAGTTCATATAGACATGCATTCGCTATTTTTGGTTTGTCTAATGGAGCTCTACGAAGCACATAAGCTTAATTTAAATCTATCCCGTCACGTGACTGCATGTAAAGATGCCCTTGGTGTTTAGTTTACTCAAACTTTTGAAAACCCCGACCCAGTCGCCCTGCAGATGCTTGGTTTTAAAACTCTGTAACGTAACAGAACTGAAAGCTGTCTTGATAAGAATTCCCGTTCAAGTCCTTTACTAAGCTTGTTGCCCATCTTTGTACCTTTCCTGTAGGTCCACATTTTCCCCTAAAATGAGTTTCCATGCCTGATTGCAAGATGTAGACTAATCATTCATTTATATAATGGAATAATAACTTTGACTCTACTTGTAAACTACCTGTATCATTGACAGAATTCCACAAGTTGGTCTAGTTATGTCAGAATTATTCTTTGCATCCAAATCTTTTGTGGTCACTTCATTAGTAGATAGATCTTTTAGCAAAGCCATACTGTGGTTCCTTTATAACTGTATAGCATATGTAATTTGTTATTGAACTTATGTTTTTAAATAATATAGTAATCCGTTTCTTAGTAACAACGATAACCAAAGGATAAATAAATCTCCGTTAAGATCACTACAACCAAATAAGAGTTCCAGTTTATTCTTCAAAAATCACGCACAGTATGTACACTCGAAACCATTGAGAGAATCAAATTGGGTCTGTGTAGAACACCTAGTTCAAAACCTAGCCAAGAAACCAACGGGGAATGCATCATCTCTGACTTCAATACCCTTCTGTATTGAAGTGATGCATGATGAAACTAAGGAAATTTTGAAGTGTAGAGTTATGACTTCTCAAAGGTGGGAAGAGTTATGACTTCCCTACTTATCTTATATCATGTCTAAGTCACCGTTATGTGCAATCATTGCATAGATTTCGTCTCGTGAAAGTAAAAACATTTTTTCACCTAGGCGCAGCAAGACTTGAACAACTGGCGCGCTGTTCGTTTTATTTAAGCTTGTTTTCCTAGTGTTAGTTTCCTGTTCATTTGAAACATCGGTACCCTTGGTATACCTTACCAATATCGACAATAAACAAAAACACTTGAGGTGCAGCAAGCCTTATTTTGACGGATATCTGATAAACACGTATCCGTATTATCCATAATTGATTTTAGTTGAATCCTTAAGTCCTCCATAACGATATTGACAAAGATCCTTGAACCACTTTTGTTCAAATATTTCGCCTCCACAAAACAGGTTCATTCTACCTACAAGTGGACCACTATGTTAAAAATTAAATTTACTCCCAAAATCCGCAAAGTTTTCAGCATATAATCACCTCCTATCGTGTCTTTGCAGACGTGTGTATTCATTCTAACAAACTCACAGCATTGTTTCAGCATGGTTCTATATTTATCCAACACATCGTCAGTTCATGTACGCTTAATATCATTAGTCTCACCCCTCTTGGAATTACAATCTTTTGGTTCTATCATCAATTGTTGCTGATGCACCCTGGTCTACCCATCCTTATTACCAATGCTGTTACCTGTTTCTCTGACAATGAAATATCCAAATAAAACCCAATCCTTTTCACTCAGAACGGTATGCTCTTCACTATTCTGTTCTGAAGCCCAAATCGGGGGTGCATCACTTGGCAGGTCACTAGATACTTCAGTCCTTGACGAGTTCCCAGTTTTATGTCTATTGCATTCAACCGTTTCTTCAGTGACTGAATTTCATCTCTTAATGCACCAAGCTGTAATTTAACATCTGTTTACTGCTTACATGGGGAGCAAAACAAATGATCAGTTAAATAAAAAAAAATAAATAAATAAACTCTCATATTAAAGCCACCAAAGAATAACCTCATGTGCAATATGTCCATAAATTGTGTGTTTTCACAGATCGGTTTGACTGTTTTGCTAGACGAAAATCTTCTAGTTTCCGGAGAAACTAGAAGATTTTCGCCTGAGACCGATTAACTCAGCCATGGAATGAAAAAAAGCCCATAAGTTTCTCGCTTCATTGACGGATTCAAACCGAACCTCTTTTACTGGCGGGGGGAACAGTGATTATAACCATTGATCACTGGTATGTAATCCTGATAATCTTCAGTTGAGTTAGGCTTACATACTAAATTGACCCTAGAAATAGCATTAGTTGAGGCATATGATGCAAGGAAGCAAGCTTATATAGCATTAGCCAAAAAAAAAAAAAAAAAACCCCTTCCCATTTCACCCATCCGGTCACTCCAAATGTTTGTCTAGTTCAACCTTAAATTTAATTAAGCTATCAACTTCCACAACAACAGATGGAAGTGTGCTCCAGCAATCAACTACCCGCTGGCTAAAGGCAAACTTCAGCACATCTATTCTGCAACTGTCTTTCCTCAATTTGAATCTCTGCCCCCTCAGGTTCTTAATCTGAGCAAGCGGAAGTATCCCGTCAACATTGAGCCTGCTCAAATCATTCAAGGGCTTATACACCTCAATCAGCAGATCACCTCGCAGAATAGTGAAGTGCCTAGTCTTCAGAATTTAAGCATTTCTTCGTAAGCGCACCCCTTTGTTCTTCTCACCAATCTTGTTGCCCTTCTCTGTACTCGTTCTAGCAACTCTACATCCTTCGTAAAATGAAGCCTCTAGACCTGTGTACAGTACTCAAGGTTTGGCGTGACCATTGCCTTATACATTTTTTTTTTTTTTTTTTTTTTCCATTTATTGAGTATAGCGATCCCTAGCCAAAAAAAAAAATCTAGCAAATCCGCCATACATATAGTAAAGTACAGTATACAACTATTAACAATACAAATTTCACATTACAAATCATTTGTAATGTGCAATGGTCATCCCCTCATCTACAGCACAACAACCTGGCAAATAGGCTACAGCAGAAACCGATGAAGAGCAACTGTCCACAGATCAGCACAAGCATCACGTCCTAGAGACTGATCATCACAACGAGCTGGACAAGTAGGCTACAACAGAAACCGATGAAGAGACACTTTCACAGTGAGCACAAGCATCACATCCTAGAGATTGATCATCGCCCGTATTCTCCAAAAAACAGAGTTCAACGAACAGCCATCTACCAGCAGCCAGAGAGCTTAACAGAAGTTCCTCATATTAACCAGCAAAATCAAGCTGGAAGAAGGTGTTATTGCAGGATAGAATCCAAGAAAAACAACAATTAAGGCTTCTTGCCAACTGAGTTGGCAGGAGCAGAAGTGGACATCCACCCATTAAGGAAATAGAGTACCAACATCCTGTCCACCTCTGTAAAGAATTCTCTGTTCCTATATAAAAAATAACATCCTGTTCCATGTAAAGAAGAGGGTACAGTCCACCAATTCATACATTATTCAACCTTAACTCTTCTAATTGCAAAAGTATATTCCTTCTCAAGAAAACTGAATTTTCAAAATTTTGAAAGGCAATAAAATTTTCCCTTGTTTTAATAAGCAATGGCTCAATCCTTTTTGTGTTTCCGTGCACAACTATTACCATATCATCTGCATAAGCTATTGTGTGTGTGAGTGGTCAAATTCTCTCTTGAGCCAATCTTCCAAAACTAAGTTCCACATTAAAGGACCAAAGACAAATCCCTGTGGGCAGCCTCGAATCACACGACGCGTAATTGATTCAAAATTCGACTTAACTGTTACTGTGCGATCCTTAAAATAATCTTTAATTATAGAGAAAATATTAAAAGAACATTTAGCCATTCGCAACATCATCAGTCCACTGTCCCAACTGATGGAATCCAAGGCACCAGCAAAGTCTACAAAAATTCCCAAGGTATATTTATAATTCGATTCCCAAACATTGGAACTAAAGAGTGAAGCGCATCCTCAGTACCTACACCAGGAGTGAAACCATATTGTTCGTTAGAAACGCCAATATATTACTTCTTTGGTAGATAGCAATCCGCATGGCTAAAAGCTTCTCATAAACTTTACCAATGCCAGGAAGCAATGCAATAGGTCTATACGAAGCAGGTGAACTGGTTGGCTTGGTTGGAGATTTTAGGATAATCATGAGCAGTGCATCCTTCTAAGGAGACGGAAATACACAATCTCTTAAACAGTTGTTAAAAACTTGTAACAATTCGTTCGAATAAAGATTAGAGAACTTTTTGATTACCTCTCCCTCCAGTAGCTCCATACCTGGACATTTGTTATTTTTAATGGACTTAACAATGGTGAGAAGGTCATCTGGGTAAAGGATAATTCTTCAATGTCGTTACCATACGACTCATTCAACGCCTGCATATGACGATGTTCTAGATTAACATATGGGTTATCAGACATGTTATCATTACCTATAAGGTGATCTAAGATTGCACTCATGGAATCTTCTCAACGACACGTCTCAGTGGTGCCCTTGCCAATAGAATATATAACATCAGCAGCTGCTCTGAATTTGCCAGTACAAATTTTATAAACAAATCCCCAAGGGTCATTATTTCCTGCTGTTTTCACCAACTTTTTCCAGCAGTCATACTTCTGTTTAGCGATAGCGTGGACATACTTATTACGAAGACTTTGATAGTCTTTCTTTAATCGAATAACTTCCAAGGCACTTTCCCTACGTTTGCTCTTCTGAAATTGCTTCCTAGCCTTATTAACCTGTTTTTTCAATAGAGTAAGCTGAAGTGTGTACTACTTAACTGGTCTGTTTTATCTGTTTCCGTTTCATAGCAACTACACAGCATCATAGATAAGTTTTTGCAAAAACCCTACAGAATTCTCACCTATCATGTTAAATAACTCGGAGATCGCAATCGTGGTCCGCTGAAGACTTCTCTAAAAGTTATCCCAGTTTGCATGCTTGACAAAAAGCGCTGTAATTGATTCAAGCCAACACTGTTTTCCCCTATGTGTATTTATTTCATAAAATATCGCAAGATGATCACTCAACACCCAGTCAGATTTGACTTTCCATTCACAGACAAATCTAGCGCCAATTGAGTTTGTAAGAGTTACGTCTATATTTGATTCACCATTTACTGTCCAAAAGGTGGACTCCTCCCCAGGTTGATTATGAACCATAAGCTTCCGCTCAGCTATCATATCATCTAAAGCCTTCCCTCTATCATCAGTAGTGCCACTGAACCAAAGTGAACTCTTGACATTAGAATCAATTGCAAACAATACAGGCAAATCTCCTAGGTTATCAAGAACACTATCCATATAAACAATATATGGACGAATGTCAGAGTTGTATTTAAAAATATATTGAAACAAATACAAATGCGCCAACAGTACACTGAATGTTAACACAAACCGCATGACTGCTACATAAGGATTAAATTTTGGTTAATACTAAATCAGAATTAAAAACAATTATTGCAGCTCTCACTTCTGGACAAGGATTATATATGACCCTACAGGAAAGGGGATAACCAACTATCTTATCATTCACATAATAAGGTTCTTGGATGCAGGCAACATCAATATTTTCTCGTTGACATACAATTTTTATTTCATCTGCAACAGATCGAGAATGCTGCTCATTCAGCTGCATTATTTTCAAACCTTTAAATGAACTTATATTGTGAGTGTACTGATTTGAGTTACAGTAATTCGGACTATTGGCCATAGTTACGAAAGGATTCAGCCGTACCCAGTTTAAGTACTCTTTGATATTCTGGAAACTTTTCGTCACGAACAGAATGGTTTCCCACATGATTTCTAGCAATACAGTTCGAACACGCAGCCTCTTTGTTAATGTCTTTGCAATTTTTATATGTATGGCCTTTCTCAGCACAATGGCCGCATATAGGATCTCGTCGTCCACATGTTTTTGTAAAGTGTATTCGTGTCAAACGGCACCAGGGGTTCCCTCATCTCCGCGTAGTATACATTGTCATGTGAAACAGAACACTGTTGAGGCCAGAGATTTAAAAGTGTATGGATATTGTACATGTGTACTGTCGTGTGCCGTTGTTCATCTTGTCATTTAGCCGCTGATCCCTACTGAGGCCCAACGTTGCCCACACTTGGCCCCGTGGAGGCAGACCAGGTACACCAATATTACAGTATTTACTCTCGCAGGCCCTTCCACCTAAGGCACATGTTTTGGTAGTATGCCGAAAACCCTGACAATTGTAACATACAGTCACAAGATAGACATCAGTCCAACAAACAAGAGCTGCTGTTGCATTAGAAAGATTCTAATTCTTTGTAAAACCTCCAAAATCCAGTTATTCCCGGAATCAGTGACCTCAGCAACCACTCCTCTTTCGTCAATCTCAAATGCAAAAGATTTTTCTCATTCATGTCACGTAATCATGTCCTTCTGAACTTCCTTACTAACATCATACACGATTAACTTCATTCCAGGTATTTTTGGAAATCCAAAAGCTAATCCAAGTCGTGTCAATTGTTCGCACTTTTTTATTTCTTCTGTCTTTTTTAGTTTGCGTCTCTAAAACAATGCCACGATCAAATACTTTTCTTACCTTCCATATCCTGACCCCACTCAATGAGGTTTCTCATTTCCTTATCCACAGCAATTCGGACATCACTACTTTTAAGTATAGTCTTCATTGGCTTGAATTAATAAAACATACTCATCATATGTTCTAGCCGCTTCGTCGTTTTAGGAACTCACTTCAAGCTCACGTCCTTTGCAACCGAAGTTATGTCACTCTTAAGTTACGTCATTGCATTACACAAAGGGATAATCACCTTGTCTCTGCTAGCAAAATTCCTATACATCATTGACAAAACTCTATGACCTATTCTGGCAGCCCGGTCTGCACTGCTCAGAGGACTTCATATCTGCCTGCACAAATACCCCCAAGTCTATTTCATTCTCCACCTCCCTGAGTGTAGTACCACACAGTTGGTACGTTTCTCTTGGGTTACTGCTGGAGTACATGGCATACATGACATAAGCTATAAAAGCGATGAACTCATATTCGTAGGTGCCATTCCCTTCTGAGTCATAACACCCTCCAACGAAGTACTGTATTCGAAGTCAATCTTGAAGTATCGACTTCTGATACTTCAAATGCCCTAATATTTCCTGATATTCTTCATGCCACTTCAAAACAGTAGAGGGCCCATGAACCGAAAATGTTGTCATCCCCAGGATGACAAGAGTACAGGAGTAATAGAATCTTGCGTGTCTCCTAAATGTTCAACAAAAGGCACAACCTGATCATCTAGAACGAAACCTTGCACACAGTCTGGTTGAAGTTCGTAGGAAAAACAAAGCTTCATTGCATTGTTTTTCCTGCGAACTCTGTCTGGCATCATTAGAGTATAGGCAAATTTTCAGACCACATCACAGCTTTCCAATCATCAATAAAGTCTTATTGCAGTGTTTTATATGCGCAGCTGTTAACATTCACTTTTTCGGGGAACGCTACTCCTGATATCCATGTTATGCAATTTTCTTCGCAGTGTTCTCCTATAAATCAGCTGACGAGGCCCGTGGTTAATGGTTTGTAGAAATTCCTCTTGTTTGAAATCGTTTTTCGTTTACCAGATGCGTTATTCATCGCCGTCACGATCGCCCAGCATAGACCTTTGACCACAATTCTGCCTCTGATGTCTGGTTGGTTTTTGAGTAACACCATTTCTTAAATAACTCTTATTACTGTTTCTGAAACATCAGCAAATTTAGCTACTTCTTTAACAGTGTCCTTTACACCTGCCAAACACTGTCACTCCTTTTTACACTCATCCTTTGTGACAAAAACCCTTGCGCCTTCAGTCATAGCTGCTATACCTGCAAACAGAGAAAACGGGACAGTGATTATAACCATTTTTAACCGAATATCCTCGTAGCCAGGTGGGCAGGAGCAGCAGTGCGTAGCACACGCTTCTTGATTAGTCCGGGGTTCGAGCCCGTGACCACCAAATACGGAGGATGCGGAAAGGTCACGGAATGACCACTGCATATCTCCGGAGCAATATGGCCTTAGTTGCTAATGCTCCTAAAAACCAAATAACAACCGAATATCCTAATATTTTAATTTACGTGCTGTAAACAAACAAGTGTATAGGATAGACGTATTCAATCTTTTATATGCTCTAAATACCAGTGATTAAATGTATTGTCCGGTGTCTATATTTTGTTACCCTTATTGTAACTGTTAACGTCGCTGTGGTGAAATAATAATAAAAATAATCTCAGCACAATGGCTCTTTCTGTTCTTCATTCCTATACTTTTGGTCCACTTCGGGGGCCCCTTGTTAAGTAGGGGCCCCAAATACGTCACTCTCGTTTCGTTACTGAGCTTAGTGATTTTATGGAATTTTTGATGTGACTATCGCTCAGTGGTCAGCTTTCCATCCAGTACTTAGATACAAAATATTAGCGCTGTTGAAGTTTGGTTTAGTTTGCAGAGAGAATCAAACCATAAATGAAACAAATAGCTGAGGTACCTTTTTAACGAGAGAAATCTAGGGGGGGAGAAAATTGTGGCGAATATGGGAAGTGACCAATCACAAGGAGCAACCCAAGTCAACAAGGAATTAATGAAAAGACGTTGAAACAGACTGAAATCTGTGCAACATACCTTCGTGGAATTGAGGGAAGTTCCTGTGGCCTGATGGACGAGTGACAGAATGAGAATCCGGAAATACTGCTGCTGTGGTGCCGGAAGAATCCCTCCTGCGAATGGTGGCCTATTTTTATATCTGCCCTATTTTTTTCATATACATTTCCTTGTAAGCAGAGATTTAGTGTGCGATCTGTGAGCACGTAACCGTTGACAGAACTCGAAGATCATTAGAGAGTAATATCTTAATTTTTATAAAGTAATATCAGCTTGTTAATTGTACATGAAATATAAGGAACGTATCCTGGTCAGTATAAGTGGTGATCCATTGTTATGTACCGTGAATACATGAAATTCATGTTGCGATTTATAATAACTAGCAGGGAAGATAGTACTTTTGTATAATGAAGTACAGTACTACACACACACATGGCACAAACTGAAAAGCGATGAACTCAAGCGTAGGTGGCATTCCCTATTGACATCAGCATGACGCCTTCGTGGTAGCACAGTTAGTAGAATCGCTGTCCTCCCACACCCGGTGGAAAAGACCTGTGTTCATGTCCCGTCGATGGCGAGAGGAATTTTTATGGGCCTTTTTCACAACGTGGCTGAGTTAGTCGTCTCAAGCGAGGGTAGCATGGTTTTTTCTCCCGGAAACTCAGGTTTTTCATCCAGAAAGCAGAAAATCGACCATAGAACACACACAATAGGGCCTTAGTCGCTAATTGTACTAAAACCTAATAACATTACCATGTTTAACAGTTATGTGGGCTAGAACAGCGGTCAACCCAAACTAGTGTATTACTGAGTACTTGCGTGTAACCACTGCGACCAATATTAGTTTTTCATATGTTTAAGAGTTATATTAAATTATCAACAAATTGACAGAAATATAACTATTAAAAAAAAAAGTAAAGTGCAGCTATTATCAACCCACTGCAGGATGGAAGCCTCCTCAACAATTCATGCTGAGGGAAATGGACCATAATCTGCCACGCTGGTCCAGTGCGGGTTGGCAGATCGACCGTATTCAGCAGTCAGGGGCTTGAACCTCTGTCTACTCAAGGAGCGTGTACTACTGTACTCCCGCTCCTGACCACTTGGCTACGGAGGCCGTCTATACTGAATATTAATTAATAAATATTAAACGTAATTTTATAAATTTCTTAACCAACTTATTTTCTTACTATTAAAGAACTTCCTCCAAACATCCGTGAAGTAGAAAATGTCATATTCACAAATTTCTTTATTTTATTATTATTATGAAATATACGCCTGTGAAACTAAAAAAAAAATAATGAGAATCATGTCATTCCACTTTCTTCCTACTCATTTTCTTTCCCGAACAAGTGAACCAGGAAAATTAGCAAAAAAATTTCTCTTTCTTGGTGATTCGCTTCTACTTCTCTCTATCAGGGTGATGCGGGATTTTTTTTTTTTTTTTTTTGTGGTACACCATAAGCCTCAGGCTTCCTTGCACCACATGGCTAATAATAAATACCTGTCAAACAGATGAACCAGAAAAATAAAATTTTTTTTGCTATTTTCCCGGTTCACCTGGTTGGAAAAAAAAACTAGAAAGAAAGTGGAATGACACATGATTCTCATTATTTATTTTATTTTTTTTTTCTCTCACAGACGTATAAATCTTTATTTTACTATTATTATTTCATAATAATTGTAAAGTAAAGAAATTTCAGGTGATTCCTCTTTTTATTCCAATGTCTGAAGACCTAGATCGATTCCTTTTATTCTTAAAGAAAATCGGCCCTTTCACATTTTGACTTTGTTTCTTCTCAAAAGGCGGCTGTTGAACTTGGTTTTAATCGTTGTCTGTGTTTTCCATTCAGCAAACGTACATGCTTGGCTGCTTGCTTTGATGGTCACTAAGTGGTTGGGAAATGCCCTCAACATTTTGTGTACACACACACTTGGAGTTTACGCTAAATTTATTTGACTAAACCGTCAAATGCGTCTAATTGTTCCAGCCCTTGACCCGATGATGTTTACCGTGGTGTAGATGGAAGTCCTGCAGTTTCAATTAAGGCTTTGTTTACTTCACAGATCATCCTCAATTCTGCACAAAGAGGATATACAACTACGAGATTTACTACGCTGTCATAGAAGGAAACTGGGTGTTCACCGGAGAGAGAGCAAACACAGGAAGTATCCAGGGACTGATCTTATTATCTCACTGACAGACTTCAGCTTACGTTTTCATTCAAACTTGTTTTTCGAACTGTTTTTTTTTATTCGCTCGAAGAGAACAAAGCAAGTTTCCTGTCCCCGTCCTTAAAAAAAAACTTAACCATTTCTTACGTATGGATTAAATGTGTTTTTTTTTTTTTTTTTTTACAGCAGATGCATTCTCGAGTCTGATATGTTGAATTACTAAATTATGCAGTCACTGACCACAAGAATTATTATTATTTTTTATCGCCATAGCAATTTATTTATTTCTGCTTATACTTGCATTTCGTGTTTCCTTGCTCAGTCATGAACTTTTAAGACTTTTTTTTTATCCTTTTCGGTAATCCGATTTCCTAACGAAATGTTTCATTGAAGATGGGAAGAAAAATCTTATTGCCACCATATAATCTTTCGTAAAAGAGTTAGCCGATCCAGTCTTTAAGTTAAAGACGTAATGTTATCTAAAATTACACCATGGAGCCACAATTTTTAGTTACATTTTTATTTCTTTCATTTCTTATTTTGTAGAGGAGAGATCGATCTTTATTTTTTGTGTATTAAAAACAAAATATCATTTGGAAGAAAAAAGTAATCCAAAGCTTCAAAAAATATTTAAAAAAAGGGTTTGTCATCTACCGAATCAGGGCAGATAAAGTCGCTAATTTAAGAGAAAAGCTTACGCATAATTTTTTTTTTCTTTGTTCGTAATAGTAATCCGTGAATTTGTCTAAAAAAAACAATTTTTGTTTTTTTTTTACTTTCTTTTATTGATTTACGTTTTTGTGACCTCTTTTGTATTTAATCTCGCACACACAACATTGCATAATACACTATCTGTTTTAGTTTTATCTAAAAGAGAGCACGCCACGCTTCGGGCAAATCACGCACTATCATGATATTTTGGTTTTATTTGTAAACCAAAATTAATGTTCACATTCTGTATTTTAACAAATGAATTTAATACTTTTAAGAACTTGACAGTTGTTTTTGTTCGATGATTGTTAATATACAGATAAATTACAATAAATTTCTTAATGAAATTTATATATTCTCTATATTATCTCGTTAGGGAGCGCCATTTTATATGGCATAAAGGTATAGTGAACATATATTATGTCAAGCTTAGGTAAGTCATAAATATACGAATATATAGGAAATATTAGGGATATATTTTTATTAAATTGAATAGGCTCAAAGTTAGCGTTATTTACAAAATTGTTTGAAAACTCCCACATCAATTTTATTTGATTCTATGCAATGCTTGTTTATTCATAATGTTTGAAAGATGTGAATAATCTCCTAATTTTTGAAAATTAAAAAAAAAAAAAAAAAATTGAACAGACAGCTGAATCAACAACTTGGTTGTTTTGGGCTTGCATTACCGGTAACAAAATGAGCCACATAATTTTGAATCTCCTATGTGACTACGTTAGGTGTGTTTTTAATTGCCAAAGCAACTAAGAATATGAGGCGTCAGTATGTTGTGCCTGTGAGATGTGTATTCTTCAATCGGTTTATAATTTAAACCTAGTGTACAACTTTTATTTACCCATCAGACAGAGGTCTATTACTAGTCATAATTACTAGGAATAAAAAAAAAAAAAAAACTTATTTTTAAAAAAATATCGAAAGTAAAAAAGATTTGATCCCAATGAAAGCTTCAGAAAAATGCCAATAAATTAAAAGCATTGCTATTTTGTCACTGTTTTTTATTAAATTAAAGCATTGGATTTTATAATGTAATATGTATTTTAAAGCTTAAGGTCGTAATTTTCTTCAATTTATACACTACCTTCCCAAAAGTACTGGAACAAGAATAAAAACACAAGATAGCATTACATACGTGAAAGAACGTTTTAGAAATATTTACAAAACATGTGGTTCAACCAAAAGTAAGTCCATATATAAAAAAAGAAATGTAATTTGATACTGAACAATAAATTGGTTTCCGCATTTTAAGGAAGACATTTGAATCGGAGAGTCTTCTCGAAGACAGAATTTGTCTTCAAAAAGACGGTATTTTATTCTATTTATTTATTTTTGAAAGCAAGCAAACTGGATCATTTGAAGAATTTTTTTTTAACTCACCAGTCGTAGGTAATTCTCGAAAGAAATATCGGAACTCAGTTTCTTACTCTAGAGAATTTTCGAAAACCACTTTTCTCCTTTTTTAAACAAATTTATTTCTTATACGGAAAATTAAATAGACATCGATTAGGTATAAACAAGTGTGGAAATTCTGTAATTTTAGGGTTTTTAAGCGCAACAGCGACATAGACCATATTGCACCGTATATATTATGTATGTAAATTGCTTGCATTCTGTAGTCAAATTGCCTTTGTGATGTACACAGAACCTGAGTTTCCGGGAGAGAGGAAAGAAAAGAAAAAAAACACTCGAATAATCCAGACTAGTTCAGCTGCTTTGCGAAAAAATGCCCACAACTCTCCTCAGTGATTGGATTCGAACACGGGCCTCTTCTCCCCCCCCCCGGTGAGGAGGATCGTCTTATATATATCATGTCACTCATGAGGGCTTGCTTTATTAGATTTATTTAAGAATTTTGTTTTAATCTTATCCAAAAGCTTCGTAGCACATTTGAAAACTCCATCGGCGTAAAAACTCTTGGCTGTTGCCAATGCTGTGCTGAAGCTGACACGAAGAAAAATTTTTCGAAAGAAGGAGAGAGTTAAAAAAAAAAATTAAACAAGTTTAACTTTGTCAGAGTTTAATTGTAAAATACGTCACCCGCATGCGTTCCTAAGTTATGAGCACATACAGTTTAAAATTTTCATAAAAAATCAATTATTATTAAAGTTAATGTCACTCCCCGTAAGACTGAAAAACTGCTAGGGAAAAGAAACAGCGTCCCCCCCCCTCTTTTTCTAATTAAAAGCGTAAACAAAAAATATTAACGATAAGCACTGAAATTTTATTAATGGTGTTTTCTAGATCATATTTATTTAATTATGAGGTATCGTTTTTGGCATAGAACAAATTTATTTGTTATTTTTTTTCGAAAAGTACCGGGTTAAAAATTCAGTTGGCAAACCTGTCTCTGTAGGTAGGTATTATGAAGTTGTGATTATATTTGTCTATTTACTCATATTTATACAAGTCGCAGTTTTATTTTGAAGATTTAATACAACGTTGTGTACGACGAAAGATATTTTAAAAAAAAAAATTTTTTTTCATGTTACAAAATTAATTATTATTATCATCTTTGGACGCCTGATCTGCTCTTTACATTTTACTTTTCTTGTAAAACTTTCTTCACTTTCTCATAAAGTCAATAAGTAAATACTCCGCATGAAAACAAACTTGAAGTTGGATAAACGAATTATTATTTAATAATTTATATATTTTGAATTAATTAATTTGCGATCTTTATAATTTTTTTTTAATTCATTCAACCGGTTTTCCTGTTGTTACATTGGTAGTGATTATTATCGCTGCTCTGAAAAAAGCTCTTCTTACATTCGATTTTCTTGCCAGTTGCCATAGTTACCGCATTCACCTCTATAGTGTCTTTCTCTTTTTTTTTTTTTTCGGCGGTACTCCCTGAATGTTGGTTTGAGTAAGATAATGACATCAGCCCTTAAAAAATTGCACACATTAAGAGAGAAACTCTTATCTCAGTTTTGCAGAGACAATAACATGCTTTAAAGTCAGCTTATGTTTCATTGAACTCTTCAGCTTGGGGCGAGAGTTCAAAAAAAAAAAAAAAAAAAAGGGTATTTATTTATTGACATCTTGTCAAAATTCTGGCTCTCGTTATTTTTAATTACTAAATGAACATGAAAGCAAGCTATGGCAATGAAATCCCCTAATTTTAAAACTGAAATATTTCCAATTTCAATAGTTTAGTTTATTATGAGATATACTTAGAAAATGTGTTTTTCTTTTTTTAATCTTAGTGCTAATTTTCAAGTAGTTACAAGTGTCTGCAGAGCAGCAAGCTGATAATTTCCAGTTAATTACAGAACACGCTAAGAATGTTTAACAAAAATCAAAAATTTTTTGTTTGCTTTCCAGCCATTTTTTGAGCAGTCCCTTCTTTCATTTAATGGTTTGACAAAGATCATGTGAGGTGTAGCTTTTTTTTTTTTTTTTTATTTATTCAAGCACTAAATGTCTTTATTTTCTTTTCGTTTATTTTTTGTTTGTTTCACAAGGCCAACTTGTTTCCTTCGAAAAGTTAAAAAAAAAAAAAAAAAAACACAAAATAGAACTTCAGCTTGATATCTTGCGATCTGATATATCGCCCTCTAGTAGAAAAATTTAAAAACTTTCTACCAGATGCAGAAATACAGTTAATTGATATTTAGCTAGGCCTCTAATGATAGGGTGAAGTTTTAGTGTACAGTATTTCTCGAACATTAGTGAACTTAATGAGTACCACATGGCACAGCATTTACCCGCATCATTAAGTCAAAAAATAAATATAAATTTGCAATTACAGCCGACGGATACAATTTGCAGAAACCAGATTACAATTGTATTTTATACTGCTACCCTTTTGGACTGAAAAGTGAGCAGGATATAAGAAAGGTGAGTAGGATATTGTATTTGGAATGAAATATTAATTACGAGAGAACTTGTAAATAACTATTCTTTCGTTTTATTTTTATATGGTGTATTCTATGTAGTTTGATGCCCATGAAATATAGTGGATTTTCTTTTAATCCTTATTTAATGATTATGCTATTTCAAATCACTGCGCTGGTTATTACATTTTAAAATAATAATAATTTAAAAAATATATATGTATATAATGTTTTATATTTATTATAAAAAGTGGGCAAATGTGCATATTGTCGGTATGCCATACCTACAATATCTCCCTGGAAGAGATTATTTTCTGATCCTGCAAGTAACTTTACATCGTAGTTCTCTGAAATATTTGCTCTGTTTATGCAGGGATTAAATATCATGCCCCCAGCTCAACAGTTGTACAGCGTAGTGCTCCACCGAAATTGCCCTACTTGTTCGATTCGCTTCACCCTTTTTATATACAGTGTCCCCTGTTACCAAATATCGATTTTCCTTTTTTTTTTTTTTAAGTCGGTCTAGTTGATAGAGCTGTTGGGGCTGAATCTTTCCCATAAAGGTACTTATAAACTATCCATAAAACATCGTACCCTTTATCCCCCCCACCAGGGATTTTTCTTTTGGAATGTAATAACTATGATATAATTACTATGACTTATCAGCGTCATCTTTGCCACCGTACTAAACTGAAAAAAATATAAAATAAAGTAAATAAAAAGAAGTATCCTTCGAAACATGAAAGTTATTATAATAAATGAACGGATGTGACATTGCCCAAAATATTTACCCAGAATCCATTTCAAAATTCTTGTGGTAAATACGAACAATTATGACTAGTCCTCAGTCGGATTCGTACCGACCTCAAAAATTAATTGTGTGGAACCAGACAAGATTAACGACGGAGATTATATAACTCAATCTTGTAACCACACTTTGTGGACAAAAGGGAACGCCTGCCCATGCAACGAAGCAATGAATAATGTTGTTCCAGCATGCTTTGCTTCATCACATGTTACATGCCATCTAATCTGTCTGGAATGATTTCATTGCTGGCTGTAATTTACGAAGTCACGTTCCATAATGCCCAAGGTAATTAGTATTATGGAAAGGTAAAGGAAGCTATTTTTGAAGCAGAAGAAGGCCTGACGTAGCTGAGTGGTCAGGAGCGGTAGTGCAGTAGTAAATGCTCTTTGATTGGACTGTGGTTTAAGCCTAGAACCCATTATGACTACTAAACGATTGTTACCATGATTTGTTGTAAACTGACTACCTCTAACGACTAATCATTGTGGATTATTATCTGATATCCATATTTTTTTTTTTCCTGAAGATTTAAATGCCTTTAACTGGGAGTGTTTCATTGTTTAGATAACACACCAGTAGTAACTGACTGTGAGCCACTGATTGCCATTGAGCCATGGCCCTGTCACAGTAATACAGAAAAAAATAAAATAAATATACACATTTGTATTTATGATGTTATATAGTGTGGTGCAGACCCCACGCACACAAAAATTCAGTTTAAACAATGTATTAAAAGAAAATATAATGAAGAAATAAATTTAATATAAATTAAAAGAAATAAATAAAAAAAACGAAGAGAAGGATAGATTAATACAAGTAATAAATAAAATATACACAAACCTGCAAAAAAAAAAATTAAATCTTTATTCAAAATCTAGCAGGGCCGTATTTTGACCGAATTAGAGCCCGCACACGTCATGGCATGGATTCCATTAGGTGTCTGAGTGAGTCTAGCTCCAAATTTGACCATTCTTCCATTAGAATAGCTCTCAGTTGTGGTCTGTAAAGAATTGCAAACCCGAAGTGTCCTTTCCAATATATCGCAGACATTCTCAGATTTGGAGAATTAGGCTGCCAGGGTTGGAGAACTTGGGAATGTTCCTCGAACCATTCAGATACAATTTTTTCACGATCGATAGTTGCGTTGTAGTCTTGAAAGAATCCATCGCAATCTGGAAAATTAAGCAGTGCAGGGCGATGTTGCACCGATACCACAGAAAGATATTCTTTGGAGGTAGCACAACCTTCTAACGGTATGAGCGGATCCAGTCTGTACCAACAGAACGTACCCGATGCCACCTTAGTGTTTTACACAAGGCAGTCTGGGTGGGTGCATGACGTTCATGCCACACTTTCACCCTGTCATTGGTAAAAAAAAAGTGTAAATTGAGACGCGTCAAACCAGATGATCCTTTTCCACTGTTCCACAGCCCACCCCAGTTGAATCTTTCGATTTTTTACAGAAAGAAGAGACTTTCGTATAGGCATAAGACTACCAAATCCCAGATTCTTCAGCTCCCTCCGCATAGTTCGGTTGGAACTGGGTCTTTCTTTGTCTAAATTGAATTTTTCTGCTATTTACTGCACACGGGGCTTTCTATTCTGGCGCACAACTCGCTTTAAATTCGTGCGGTCTGACTTTTTTTCTGCATCTCTTCATTTTATAGCTGAATTCTTTCGCTTTCCACTCATTGCACACTTTTCAAATGGTTGCTTTCGACACACCAGTGATTTTCTTTATTTTCAAAATTGTGGCTTCTGCTAAACGTGCTGTAAAAAATAAAAACACCCTTCTGAAAATCGGGGAGATCACTTTTCTTCCTCATGGCTGGATCGACTAAGAAGTCTGCCCCCAACAAAGCATATATTTATCTTGGAGTTACAATACGGGCAGATATGAAGTTTTCTGAAAGTGTAAATAGGCAGCCAGGAAAGCCCATGGTGTCCTATCGATGATTTATCGAACGCTATCCCGTAGAGAGATAGGGAGGTCATAATCCCACTGTATAAGGCAATTGTAAGGCCACATTTGGAATACTGTGTTCAAGTTTGGAAGCCTCATCTGAAAAAAAAAAAAAAAAAAAAAAAAAAGTAGAGTTTCTTGAAAGGGTCCAAAGACGGGTAACTCGAATGATGAGATCGGCTGAAGGATGACCGTATGAAGAAAGACTCCGATTATGTGGGTTACAGAGCTTGGCAACCAAGCACCTCAGAAGTAACATTATTGAGGTTTATAAGGCTCTGGGAGGGATTAGTAAAATGAATGAAGGTGGAATCCTTACTGTTCTAACGAATTCCAGAACTAGGGAGGTCATAAATTCAAATTATAGGGCTTGAGGTTTAGATTAGATTGTAGGTAATTTTCTTTTAGCCGTTTATTGCAGGAACAGGTTGTCCTCGCAGGTGGTTGAAGCTGACAGTTTTAATAAATTCAAAGATCTACTGGATACTCAACTGTGTGAGGAGGGAAGCATATAATTTGTGTTTTCTTGTTGTTGTTTTTTTTTTTTTTTTTTCAGTGCAGCGAAAGCCTGTGGCTTCCTTGCACTATATGGCGAATACTATTACTGCTTTTCTTTAAATTATTGTATTATTAAACCAGGTTCATTTTAAAGTTTCTTGAAATATCTTAGTTTCTAGAAGATGACAGAGTTTGAAAATATAAAGTGATGTGTCGTAGCATGCGATTTTTTCTTTTTGTGCAAAGAGTAAACAATTGGTAGATGCTAACAGAGTACAAGCTGCTGCTACCAAAGCGCCAGGGACGGTGAAATAAAATGGTCATCCCAACTATTTCCAACTTTTATAATTGCTTGCACAAATGTTGCTGTTCCAAAAAACACTTGGAAGGAAATGCTGTTTAAGGGAAGACACATTCACTTATTGTCGAGAATTTTTTCATGAATTCAATTTCAGATAAATAAATACTCTCATATACGGTGGACGAAAGAAATACAGTTCAACACCGTAAGATGAGTAAAGAAAGAGAAAAGGCAGTTCCTGAGACTGAGAAAAGAAAAAAAAAAAGAGCATCAATTCAGTACAGCCATAATACCCTTAATATATATTTTCCTCCACCCATTTCGAATTATGCATTACAACAGCAATAATAAAGTTTTCAAATATTTTAAGAAACGAAGATTTCGTCAGTTTATGATAATTGAGTTGTACAAGAATGCGGGTGACCCCGTAATTCAATTTGTATTCCAAGAAACGCCATTCTATCATCTGTCACCTAACAGCTCGGAGATGGGAGTTTATAAAGGGCCATACCGTATTAAAAATCTCATTTACGGCTCTCGGTGCAAACCATTAGAGCGGAATGTACTCTTCAATATAAGCGACGCCTTTGTGCTATTAAGGTTATTCCTTTATGCCCTTCCACCAGAGGCCGCTCTTCCCATCAAAAATAGAAAAAAAAAAAAAAAAAATGGTAATCATCCATTTTGCATGGATAAGGAAAAAGAAAAAAAAGAACTTCGTTTTTATCGTCTTTATGTAGATAAGAGTACACAATTAACTTGTTAGACTCGACACGTAATATATCACACCCCACGTGCTCTCTGACGTCACAAAGCCACAACTGTGCGCTTTTTTGAATTTTTTATTCCACTGTTAGAACCTTATGTAACACTTCACAACCAGTTGTGCCATCTGCCGTAATAATCGTGCAGAAAAAAAATTAATAATAATAAAGCAGTCGTACGTTCCTACTGTGTAAAGGAAATTTTTAAACATCCAGCCATCCCACATCGTAGACGAGAGGTCAAAGGTTATTCATATCGCCATTCGGGAGCACAGTGTGATGACAGCTGACGAATGAGTAATTACTTGATTACCGTGTATGTGTGTTTCTGCCGGATTGCAAGTGTTCTGTCACGTGACCAGCTCTCCGATGATGCGCGTTCAAAGTTGACAGTTCTGACCATCCACAGGGTCACCAGCATCTTAGAGAAGCGCAAGTGATTGCGAACTCTACATGCGCAGTGACGTTTTCCTTAGCACTTGCCTTCTCCTCTGGCGAACGTTCAGCTAAAGCATCCCCAATAGCTAAATTTACCGTCTGTCGCTCGAGTTTCGTGGAGGGTAAAACGTCAAAAAGGGAGACGCTCGCTTCCTGTGGGTGCCCGCAGACTGTGGTATGTGTCACTGTATTTGTATGTTACGTGGTTGCATAAAATGGAGGGATCTACTTTTTGCTGTTGGTGCAGTTTGATGTCAAGTGTGTCCTGAATTGTACTCCACTTTTTTTCTTTTCTTTTTTTTTTTTGTCTTGTTATTGTGTGTGTGTCATACGGCTTATCAAGGTTATGGCCTACTGCTCCACCGTAAGGATTACACTTGTCTTTGGATAACCGCACCCTTCTTTGGTCCTGTAACTTCCCAAGGTTAGTACTTTGTGAAGTTTTTCATCCATATTTCTGATGACCAAACTCAGCAACTTACGTTATAACTTTAATGTTTTTAAATAAATTATTTCTGAAATGCAGATGAGTTCTTCCTGTTTTATTGTTTGCTAGATGCAGAATGGTCCAATTAATAATTTATAGATCTATGCACAAACTGGGCCCCAGATTATGACAGAAAAGAAATATATAAGTAACACGTGAAGACATTGCGAACAGCAAAAGAAAAAATCTAGACTCTTTCAAATGACACAACGCATCTTGCCTAATGGTTACAGAATAATTTCTGCTAATGACGGAAGAGACCTTGAATTAATTGCTAGATCCCTTTTAATGATGGTTGCAGTGTAAACGTAGCTTAAAAGGCAAGCAAAAGAGGTCACGTGTTTAAATCCATTACATTGCAAATAATTCATACTGTAGTGTTACGATCGGATAACTTCTAATCCAGCGTCTATTTATGATCAGATTTCTGGCCATCATTATTTAAATGATGGCCAGAAGTCTGACCATTGTCCATCAGTTTGCAATACACGAATTGTTTTGCCAAATAGCGATGTTATCAGAGATCACGGATCTACCCCTATCTGCTTTCTGGGGAGGCTCCGACCAGTCTGATGGTGAGAGGACCCAAGTTTAGAATTTCCGCTTTTGGGAAAGCGACTAGCGGAACCAGTCTTAGGATCCCACACGATGACCTTGTTTTCTGATAATGATATTATTAACCAAAACATTCCGATGTTTTGCTGACTGCTAGTTGAAAATGTTCATATATTAAGCTGTCGGGTGTTGATTTACAGCACTCGATTATCGTTAGCAAAAGGAGAAACTTTTTCACTGCCCGTTTACTCAGGACTAAGTTAGTTGGTCTCGGGGATTATTATTGTTTTTGTTTGGTTTACCAGAATTTTTCTGTTTTCCCCAACAGGCTCTGAAACACGTGCAGTTGTTACCCACTAATGCATCTCTTTTAAAGGTGGAACATGCGAGTTGGCTACGGTTATTAGCTTAGAACAACTATGGCAACTCACTGATCAGCTCATCACACAGTAAACATATGAAGAAACTTTGACAAACATTGTTGGTTACCAAACTAAAGTTACTTTTTTTTTTTTTTTTTTTTAAATGTTTTAAAACCAATTTTTTTGTTACATTCTGTCCTTTGTACTAAAGAAACGACAAAATACAGGGTGATTTTTGTTTTCATCATAAATTTTCTGTTTATACACAGGGATGATCACGCTGTCAGAGGAGTTCTCAGTTGAGAGAGAGAAAAGAGAATACAAGAAACAACACCGTATGTAGCAGTTATGCAGGGGTTGAACCCGGATCACCTAAAACGTGTGTACTTATGCACCCTCGCGCTTGATCACTGCTACTCATTGATTAAAAAAATAAAAATAAACCTGTTGTTGGTTTTAGGGTTTTTCATCCAGAAGCAACTTAGGCAGTATTACCCCTATATATAATACGTCTGTAAATTGCGTGTGTTCTGGACTTGATTTGCTGTTTGCTGCACGAAAAACCCGAGTTTCCGGGAGAAAAAAACTACTAATGCATTCACATCCCATAAATCCTTCGCTTCGTTGACAGGAGTGAACATTGATCTTTTCCACCTGGTGTTGGGAAGGACTATGATTATACTAACTATGCTACCCACGAGGGCATACTTTCTGGTGGCCACCACTCAAGCGGTTGGATTTAGTATCATGATATGGGATATGTTCTGTTGGTACAGATTGGGTCCTCTCATGCTGTTAGAAGGTCGTGTTACCTCCAATGAATATCTGTCCTATTGGAGCAACTTAACTCAACAGCGCTTCGTTTCTTGCGATGGATTCTTTCAAGACAATAACGCAACTATCCACCATACAAAAATTGTATCTGAATGGTTTGAGGAGCATTCCCAAGTTTCCCAACAACTACCCTGGTCGCCTTTTACGGAATCCAGTTGAGAATGTCTGGGATATGGCGGTAAAAAACTTTATTCTGGAAAAGGTTGCCCTAATAGACTTTGAATGAAGATTTCTAATTTTTTAGCCATTGAGTCTTTCTTTTCTTTGCTGTTTCGCAAAAAAATAAAAATAAATTTTTTTTTATATCAACAACATGATTACTCTGTAGAGAAATGTTTGAAGATTTGGTCAGCAACGTTGAGTACTGTAGAGGTTGTTCTCGAGTTTCTGGATGAAATTTTTACAACAGGACCATTCCTTCGGTGTCTGGCAGGGGACCAGCGTGGTTTTTAATGTTAGCCGATTTAAAGTGATTTGATTTTATTAATGGGGTTATCTGAAAGACTCTTCAGAAGGATCCACGCTCATTTCTGTGCTGAAGAAAACGATCGAAGATAATTTTTTCTGTGTTGGAAGAACATGTTCAGTGTGTCCTCCACGTTTATAAAGAGTTCTTCTAATGTTTTATGTGCTTCGTAATAAAATGGTATGATGAATGAAAAATCATCCTCTACAATTTTTAAATGTCAGATATTTTTTAAAGGAGATCATTTGAATTTTTTAAGAGGGATAAATGTTTATAGAGGGTTTATATTTTTTTGGGACCAGATGATTTGAACTTCATAGGCAGGATCATAAACGTGTTTCGGCCCATTCTTTCCTTTGATCATTTTAAAAAAATCTTAAAAAGCTTGATCCCTTAAATAAATGGTGTACAATCTGTCACAACATGTAAATCGATTGTTTTCAAGAACCTCTGTAAACAATCGATTTACATGTCGAGTTTCGCGTTTATCACTGTCACTTACCGTTTCAAGAGAGCTGTTATTGTTAAAATGATGACTGCACCGTTTGAATGATTTTTTTTGAGTCTTTATAAGCACACAGTGGCACCATCCTCATGTCATCTCTATCTAAGATGACAGTTACCGGCCCTAACTGAAAGGCCTCGCAGTATCGCTGTCACTTTCCGTTTCAAGGTAGCTGTTATTGTTAAAATGATGACTGCCCCGTTTGAATGATTTTTTGAGTCTCTGTAAGCAAACAGTGGGACAGTCCTCGCGCCATGTCTGTCTAAGATGACAGTTACCGGCCCTAACTGTAAGGCCTTTCAGTATGGCAGTTTTTCTTCAGAGCTTTATTTAGTTATTTGTGTTCCCGCGAGCATTTCTCACGACTAAGACCTCGAGTTGAGATTCTTTTGTTTCTCCTTTTGTAGGTGTCGAGACATTCTTTTGATGGATGATACTATATCTCAGCGTTTTCATGATGTATACCAATTTCTTAAAAGGGAAAGTATGCCCGTATTGAATGATCAGCCAGATTTGCATACCTGGGATACTCTAAACAGGAGGATTGCAAGTTTGCTCCCTCTCAGAAACTTCATTGATCTTGCGTCGGCTCTTATACAAGGATGGCAATTGATACTTCCAGCATATTGATGAGCGAGTTCAATTTTTGCGTCATCACTTTACAGTCACGTGTACAACACTTCTTTTATTGGTTGGCCGTTTCTGCGAAGATCACGTGATAAGCGGTAATTCAGCTCCGTCCGTTGTGTAATAAGTCTGTCCAGTCTTTTAATAGTCACGCGAAGATAAAATTCCTCGCAAGAACTTCTTGGTCAACTCGATACATCTACTTCCAAACTGAGAATCAACTCCCGGAGATGTATGACATTTCGATATAGAGGTCAATATTTTTCCGTTCGTGCGTCCTCTGTTTGGAGGAACGCACACAAGACTCCTTGTTTTCGTACCCGTGCCAGCTGCTTATCGTCTTGGGTTTCTGGTGTAGCGCGGCAGGGGACGTTCGTAGATTCTTGACACGGGTTCATAACCCAATGGCGCTTTACTTCGGTACCAGTAAGTGAGTGGCACAGAATAACTTCTCGAAGAATACCGTAATTATTTATTTCGGGTCAATCGCAAGATCGTCGTAAATAACATGAAGACATTTTGACGTTGCTCATAATTTTGTCGTCACCTTATACATCGTGTCGTACAGATAAATATCAGTACGTCAGAATTGGCAAAAGGGTAGGGATGGAGAGGAACTTTTTCGCTTGAGATTTTTCTGGCTGATATTTTAATATTACTTTTAATGCAGTGCCATGGATTAAAATAGCCGAATTTCCGTACTTTTAGTAACAATGAGTGAAACAGAGGTTTGCGCGCGCGCTCGCTCGCTCTCTCTTCACCCTTTTTCTTCTCTTTTTTTCAAATATTTCTTTTATTATTTTGTCTTCCCTTTCCTATTTTCTTCTTTCTTTCTTTTCTCATTACTTCTGTTTCTCTTTTCCCACTTATTTTATTTTTTCCTCTATTCATTCTTTTATCACTTTCTGTCTTTCTTTTATCACTTTCTGTCTTTCTTTTCCCCATTCTTTTTTTTCTCATTTTCTTTTTATTCTCTCGTATTTCTTTTCCAATTTTCTTTTTCTTTCTTTTCTCCTTTGGTTTTTCTTTCTTTATTTCTTTAAGTTTTTTTTCTTTTTTTTCTTTCCCAATTTCCTTTCTTTCCTCATTTTTATTTATTTTATCATTTTCTTTCTTTCTCATTTTCCTTTTTTCTTTCTTTCCCACTTTATTTCCTTTCTTTTATTATTTTCTGTCCTATCTCTCTTTTTCTTCTATCTTATTTCTTTTCCCATTTTCTTTTTTTTCTTTTCTTTTTTGCTTTTTCTTCCTTTCTTCATTTTGTTTCCTTTTCCTTCATTTTGTTTTCTTTTCTCATTATTATTTATTTTTGATTCTTTCCCATTTTCTCAAATTCTTTCTCTCATTTTTCCCTTTTCTTTCTTTCCCACTGTCTTCTCTTATTTTAATTTTTTTTTTATTTTCTGTCTTTTCCCTTTTCTTTCTTTACATTCTCTTTTTCTTTCTTTTTCCCTTCTTTTTCATTTTGGTTTTCTTCATTTTTCTCATTTTCTTTTGTTTTCCCCGTTTTCTTCATTTTTCGTTCTTTCTCGTCTTATTTTTCATTTCTTTTTTCCTCATTTTTCTTCCTTCTCTCTCTCTCTCTCTCTCTCTCTCGCTGTTTTTTTTTTTTTCCCTCATTTGTTGTCTCTTTCTTTCTCTTCATCTCTCGCTCTTTCTTAACTCTATCTATGCGGGATAATCGTCACGAACAGCCTTTGAGATCAGGTCTGAATATCAGATTTATTTTGTGGGGAACGGTACTCATCAGGATTGTCAGTTCCCCCAAGTCATTATGGAAATAAATGGAGACGGAGCGATAATCAGATTGGCGAGTGTATAGACTGCAAGAGACTGTATTCTCTTACTGTATAAATATTCTCGTAGTCATTTGACTTTGGGAGAATATTTCTCATCATTTTTGCAAGTTTTTTTTTTTATTCATCATTTGACAGAGCATCCGATGGGCAATCAGAAAGCAGGGCGGGCTTTTTTATTTCAGAACACTACGCATGCTCGTTTCAACCTTTTTAAAAAGGTGGTACTGTAATCTACGTTAGAAGATTCAATTAGGTTGAGTTTCAAAACATGTGCCTTATTTTTATTAATCATAATCACGAGACAATCACTACTTAAAGCTAAATATCTCGCATGCTGATTGAAACCTATGGTTAATTACTCTTACTCCTCTACAAAAACAGATAAAGTTTTGGGAGCAGGGCAACCCTTCGTTTAATCTCCCTGGAGCATCCCACGTCAATTGGAAATCTAGCCGGCCACTCCATTCCAAGGAAGAATCTGACTTCGACCAGCTGAGTTCTATGTGGAAGAGCATCGTTGAACATGAATTTGGGGCCTGTGGCACCTCTGAAAAGCCTCACGCATGGCTCAAGGAACTTGCTCCTATACCTTTGTGCCATACAACTAAGGCTACGAGGCATCATATGTTGTCTGTAAATTGCCTGCATTCTGAAGGTTTCGGAATATTGACAAGAAAACATGGGCACGAAATTAAATAATAAAATCCGTTCTTTGGAGAGATGTAAAATTCAAAAGAATGCTGGTAACCCGAAATGACTAATTGCATGCCCACAATATACGAAAAAGAGAGAGAGAAAAAAGGAAGAAAACCTTAGTTTTCTTTTCACACGTTACCTATAAATTCTCGCGGTCTTGACTGTTCTAAAGATTTGATTTTAAAGTTTTTTGTTTTGTTTTTTTCAAGTAAACTTGAATGTTCCTTCTCTATCCCTTAAAAGAGCAAGTCGTTAGCAGCATCGCTGGTCTTTGGTTGTCATGACATCGCTCCTATCTTGCCGAACACAGATTTTGAGCTAAAACATGAAAAGTTTCTTTATCAGAAGATGATAGTTGTCATATTTGATAAATCAAAGAATGTGAGCACCTGTTCACGTGCTGCTTTATCAGTTTGTAGTTCTTGAACCAGTTGAAGTTTATAACTGAAGGCTTTGTGGACAACGCCATCGTGCATGATTTATTTGGGTAGTTTGAAATTCACGTGAAGCGCGTCAGATTGACTTTCCTGGGCTTCCATGGATAGCTTGGAAAATTTCTAACGTCAAGATGTTCGTGGCAGTACCTTTTTTAGCATTCAGCAGAGTTCTTGTTTTCTTTCACTAGATTTGCAAACACACAAGACAAGGTTAACCACTACCCAAAACACGAAAGTGTGTGGGGCCCAGTCAGTTGGGGGCTCGCAATTGTTAGATAGTTAATATAAGCAGTGCATTATATTTCAGGCGCGTTAGCAAATAATAATTCATGAATTATAACGAGAAAAAAAGCAGACGTTTATGTTCGAACCGAGAACATTTCGTTTCTGCGCATCCGCCGTATTGTCCATTCATTTCTCCAGTCAACATACGGCAACAAACAATATCAAATGTATTAATATACGGTTATTATATTTTTAAATGAATTTTAGAATAGCTTGATAAACTTTTCTAACAAAGCTAAATTTAAAATTTCTTAAATTCGCTCACTACGAGCCAATTTATTACATATGGACGATCAAAGAAATAATTGTTGGATTTCTATTGGTCCGATTTTAATGAAATTTGGATTGGCTCGGCAATTTTTCTAAACGATCCAAATATGACATTTATGAAAAAATTGGAGTCGAGTTTTTACATGAGGACGGAAGAACATGGTGGGAACATTAGGCGCTTTACGTATACGTGTTGAGAGAGAGAGAGAGAGAGAGAGAGAGAGAGAGAGAGAGAGAGAGAGAGAGAGAGAGAGAGAGAGAGAGAGAGAGAATATGCATGCATTCACGAAATCGTGGTTCAGTCAGCTGGAAGACAGCAAAATTTTAATTTAAATTTCATTACAAAGTTTCCATTGCGAAGCTGTTGAATATAGGGATGTGGCGCGATGCTTGGATTGACAGATCTCTGAATGAAATCTTTCAAATCTCTCTGAATGATAGTTGGTCACTGTCCAACTATCCGGGTCCAACCCCCAGAAACAAACAAAAAAAGACAATCAAACAACTTTTAAAGAGTAACCTCGAACTTGGATTTGCACCTGGGTACAGTAAGTGTGTTTAAGGTCAAGCGGCACTAGGGGTTCCCCCCCCCCCATCTCCGCGTAGTTTACATTGTGGTGTGTTACAGTACGCTGTAAATGCCGGAGATTTAAAAGTGTGTGGGTCTTGGATCGTTTAGTGTCGTGTACCGTTGTTCTTCTGGTCGTTTAGCCGCTGAATCCCCAACTGGGGCCCAACGTTTCTCCACTTACGCCCCGTGGAGGCAGACCAGGAACCCAGTAGCTTATATATATACTCTGGCAGGTCGTGCCACCTAATTTCCTGAGATTTCGGTGGCTAGGACCTAAAAAAAAAAAAAACGGAGGACACTTAAGTTTACAAAAGAAAAAGCCAGGAGAGGTTAATATGGTTCAGTTTTCAATTTATAAATCGTTAATTTTGATTAGTTGTGTGGTGTTTACGCTGGCGTTATTAGTCAGCGTAGGGGGAAGAGACTGAAGACGGGGGAAAGAGACAGAAGTATAAGGTCAATAGGGAAGGCAACCCTAGGTGGTCAGTAAGGCATGCCCATGCCTCACCAGGCGAAGTATATGGGGTGGTATTGAAGGGAGGAAACAGGAAGACCATCTCCTCCTCCCCCTGCCAGGGAGAGGAAAAAAGGTACCAGGCAAAGGAGCTGGTACAGATCGCCATTTAGCTACATGGCAGTGAGGCTGCACTAGTCGTAGTGTTGTGGGGGGTTGGTTTGTTGGAGGTTATTTATTTATTATTTATTTCTTTAATAATAAATCACGTTAACCTTCCAGACCCACCTCTTTTAACTTTGTATTTCTCAATTAAATTTCCCCCTTAATTTACCACCCTCCACGTTAACACCTGACTTGTATACTGCACAGAAGATCACAGATTCTGGGGGAATAATAGTTCGTGTATGTCTCCTCTGGACTGGCTGAGTATTCAGAATGACTCAATACTACACATGATAAACATATACAAATTTGTTTATTTCACAGTATATACATTAAAGAATTGTATCATACAACATCAATTGGTATAATGTTAATAACTGGCATTATATGTGTGTTAAGATGTAAAATTAATAGCAAATGATATAATATGTCTCTTCGTGTCTTTCTGCTTTTTCTCCTTCTGGTTTAGGTTACATCTCATAACATTATTTTTACTTTCTAACAGTTAAACTTCCCAACTGGAATTACCTCAGTGAGCTTAACACCTCTATGGATATTGTCCTAGATTTATAAATCCCCGCTATAATCTTTCATTAATTTATCCCTTCCAAAATAATTCAATCTTAATATCTTGTAACGTTTCAAGTACATAGAACACCTTTACTTCTTAACTTAGAACATACCAGTCTCAAGTACATGTATCTAAATCTTCCTTGCTTTAACTTATCCTTGAGATGAAGTACATACATCTATGAACCCTTTTCTTCCTTTTATACTAATCAATACCAAATCTACTATCAACTAAATAAACATTTTTTCTAAAGTCCTTCTCTTCAAATCTAGCTTAAAATTATTATCTCGTACTTACATATTAACTTAGGGAATCACTCTTTACACTACCTTTTCTCAGTTCAGGGGCGACTCCTCATCAACAGCATAGGGCATCATCAGGCTCCAACTGGAAGTATTCATCGGCAAAGGAACTGCTGCTCATCTACAGGGATTCTCCTACGTTCAGGAACTCGCTCTTCTTTCCATACGGCTATTAAATAAGTTGCTCCGGCCTGCTTTTTGGGCGTCTGATCAGTTCGACGAAACTGGGAAGCATAATAGGATTATCAGGACTCTTCTTACTGCTTTATTAAGAAGCCTGGCTATGTAGCTCTTCCTTATCGTTCTATGGTGAGGCTTTTCGATCCTTTTTTCTCAGCTCCAGCATAGGTGTTTCCATCTTTCAACGGTTATCTCCTTCCTATTCCAACAACTCTTAAACAGCAACTCTCACAACTCATTACTCTGTCCGCTACCTCCTGGCGATTCTCCCGGCACTTCTCGGGATTTCCTTCCAGCCGCACATCACTCAGGCATCTCCACGGGAACTCTCTAAACTTCCACACTGCCAAAACTCACAACTCTCCCACAAAAAACCTCCTCACTCTCCCAAAAACTCCTAACTGTCTTTCCTGTCTTGCATCTCTTCTTTGTTTCAGGCGCTCATTCTATTTTGATCCAATCGTCGTTCGTTCTCCATCATCTCATTATTCTCATTCGCTCTCTCCCACTTCTTCCGTTTTCTTGGCCCTTCCCTCTCCTGGGGTAACTTCCTGTTTACAAAATTTCCAGCAACTTCGATGAACTACAGGGCGTCTAGAAATTTCTAGATATTTCCTTGTGATCATTCCCGATTCACTTACCGCCATTAGTCCACTCTGTTTTTTCTCTACCGCTCCTTGAAATTAATAAGTGCTCAAGGAGTCGGTCTCTTTCATCTAGCGGCTAGCCATTACCACAGGTGTATGTCGCATCCAGGGTCTCCTTCACCCTCTTAGTTCTTAAAATCTTTCTCTCCACAAGGGGGAGTCGGTTCCCTTGTTCTTTCCTTCCAAAGAACTGCTCACTTTCTGTTTATGCGAACATGAACTGGCCTTGCGGTGCTCCCTTTGTACTAGTGTTCCAGTGCTCCCATTGTCTTGTGTACCGTCCTGCTACCCCCCGTTGTTACGTTAATCCTCCCCTACTTGACTGTACGGTACAGAGCGATCGCAATCTAAGCTAAAAATCATCCCATGTAAATAATATTATTTAATATATACATCTTTTTTTTCTTGTTATGTTATATTTATAACATAACATTCGCTAGGATAAGTGTAAGAATTTTGTTCTTACAGTGTAGTCATAAGATCATGTCCGGTAGTAGAGTCACTCGTGGGAGAGTGTCCCGTCCAAGTTGACTGTCTTTGTTTTTGGTTCTCTATCTTCAGTTAATATATTTGTCAGTTTCTCTTAGGTCTCATATTTGTTGGTACGTAGACAGCTAGTAGCTTCCACATAATTATCATTCTGGGGTGTGTCTGAAAGGATGTTTTGATTTGTTATCGGGCTGGTCGTCTTTCACTCCTGGTGTATTGCATTTAGCGGTCTCCTTGAGCGAAGTTGGTTAGGGCTCTGTATTCCTCCTCTGAATCCAGTAGGTGAAACTCTTGCCCTCTGGGGAGTTACTTATACACGTGATTAGAATGCACCTGAGATCCTCGTATTGCGGACAGTCGTACATGAGCAGAGGCGGATTTAACGGCGGGCGCGCCCTGGGCCCCGACTTCTGAAGGGCCCACGCAAAACCCCAACTTTATACGCAAAACCCCAACAAATTAGTTGAACTAATATGTTCAACTATTAGTTCAAAACTTTTTGATTATTATTATTATGCTATTATTAATTATATTATATTCAAATTTTATTGGAAATAAAACATTAATAGTACATAATATTTTTTATTTATTTAAAAAAATGGTTAACATCTATTTTTGTTTTCCCTGTCTCTCTCCTTTTTTAAGGGGCCCAATATTTTCTTCTGCGCCCGGGCCTCAACCGACCTTAATCCGCTACTGTACATGAGGTGTTTCCAGGTTTCGATCTCTCCACATGTACAGCATGGGTCCTCTACAAGGGCGAAGTCTAACTTTGCGTTAAAGGGGCCTTGTCCAGTTAGCAAGTATGTTGTTTGCAACCCCGGAAAGAACCAAGTAGGCGATTTTGGATAGATTTTTTTCAAGTTGGGGCAAGAACTTGTGGGTGATTGCTCCTTTGGTTGTTTCTGCCCACCTGTCCTGCCACACCTGCAGCAGGTGAGACTGAAGCCGGATCTTTTCTGCCTTATGGTTTTTTTGTTGGGTCTATTGTAAATTCCAGGAAAGTGGTGGTTATTCCCTTAGATAAGTAGTAGAGGAGTCCTGTTCTTGCGATTTCAAGATCACGTGGAAATACTGCTGCTATCACCTGAAGCGTTGGGTTACTCGCCGTTCTGCAGGCGCGGGTGGTAGTGAGCAGGATGGTGTGTTGAATTGCATCCAGGGTTCTCTTATTTACGACCAAGGCAGTTTTGTCGTACCACATTGCTGAAGCGTATGTAATTATTGGGAGGAAGGTTGTCTTGTAGTATAAGGCTAGGGTACGCTTTTTGAGACCCCAGTCTCACCTTGTGACCCTAGCTATCATGGAAGAGTTGTTTCTGATCTTTTGTCTTAGGAATTTGAGATGTGGTTGGAAGGATAAGTTATTGTCTAGTATGACACCCAGGTATTTTAGTTGACTAGCGAACTTGATAGTTGTCCCATCAATCTTAATCTGGGGTGGTCGTCTCAGTTGCAGGGTTCCTTTAAGCAGCGCTGACGATGTCTTTGTCGGTGACATTGTTAAGAAATTCTTCTTGGCCCACTGTTGGAGTATCTGCAGGGCCTGATTAGCTAGGATTTCCAATTGGGCTCTGGAGTTTGCTTGCACTGTCAAAATCAGGTCATCTGCGAAGGTCTGCATCCCCACTGCTCCTAGGTCCATTCTCAAGAACTTATCAAATACAAAGTTCCAGAGGAGTGGGCCCATACAGACCCCTGTGGACATCCTCTGTGTACTGTTCTTGCGATATATTTTTATGGAGTCTTTATCTCAATTTTTCTTTGTGGGAGATAGAAACCTATCTATGACTTTATAGAGGTTGATGGATACTTTAGCTTCCCTGAGTCTGCCCAAGACGCTCGGCCACCAGAGTGAGTCGAACGCCCCGGCAAAGTCAATCGATATTACGAGGAAATACTTGTTGTCACATTCTTTGACCTTGTTAATTAGGTTTCTGAGGGCTTCTGTTGTGGAGAATCCCAGTTTAAATCCAAACTGATTCTCAGCTAGGAGGCCAGCTGCTTCGTGGTTTTGGAGGATTCGTTTGTGCAGTAGCTTTTCAAACAATTTGCTAACTACTAAAAGAAGTGCGATGGGCCTGTAGGATTTCGGCCACTCTGATTTCTTAGTCGGACTCTTGATAAGTTTGTTGGCCGTTTTCCATTTTGTTGGGAATGTCCCTACCTCTAGGCATCTGTTGAACAGGATTAATAGAAGTTGTGGTGTATATTCTATTACTTTTTTAAGTATTTCGGGTTCTATCATATCTAGGCCGGGACATTTTCTGTTTCTTATCCGGGCGGCAGCAGCACTGAGCTCCTCCATGATGAAGGGGGCTCCATGATTTGCGTATTGTAGTTCCGGTTTTCTTGACAGAGATGATTTTGTTCCTGTAGAGTTGGGACCGCCGGTTCCTTGAATATGGTATTCAAGATTGATCCACCGATTGTTCCCAAGTTGTTGTCATTTGACCTTGTGGGGTTCGTGTGGTAGTCACTACCTCCCACCTAGGGAGTTTGTTGGTAATAACCCTGTAGACTGTTCCCCAAGGGTCATTTCCAGTTGTTGTCACTAAGCGTTCCCAAGTTTGTTCTTTACTTTTCTGGATGGCGTCCGTGTATCGGTTTCTGACCTGGGTACAGTGCCGTATCAATGGCTGTTGGATGGAGAACCTGTCCCTTGTTCTTGTTGTAGGGCTTTAAGCATAGGCGATTTAGGCCATATTTCGCCGTACATAATGTCTGTAAATTGTATGTGTTCTGCGGTCAGTTTACTATTTGTTGTTCGAAAAAGCCGAATTTCTGGGGAGAAAAACCATGCTACTCTCGCCTGAAACCGGTGAAAAAGACTCAAATTCCTCGCGTCATTGACGGGTTCCGAACTCGGGTCTTTTCCACCCAGCGTGGGGAGGACAGTGATCATACCAACCGTGCTACTCACGAGGGTGGAATTTGTCCCCAAATACAACAAAATCAGGGGTATAACAATCCATACAAGAATAACGCCAGAGGTATTCTAGCTATATAATATATTCTGAGTGACCACTTTATTAAGTACGCCTACGCTTTACATGAAAAAGGAGCTCGCCTTCAGTAACTGCATTGCATCTTCGCGCCATGCACCCACGGGGGAGCACAGTGGTTGTCATCACCGTGAGTGACGCAAGGAATTGTTATTGGTGTTCTTCACAGAGTGGCTGAGTTAGTTAATTCACGCGAGGTATTATGTAAATACAATGCAAGCTTTTCCCCCGCACATTCAGTTTGTAACGAAATGGTTGCATGGCTTTTTCTCCCGGAAAGTCTATTTTCTTCTAACAAACAGCAAACTGACTGGATAATTCATGCAATACTGACTCCTCGTAGTCTTAGTTGTTTTGGCGCGTAACACATACCTATTAAAGTTTTAATAGCACATTCTTATGTCCGAATAAATGTGGCCAACGTCAATATTCACGCGAAAAGTTATTTTTCGTGCGCATTTATCAACTGCTCTCTGGAAAAGTTGTTCTCCGTCCTCGATTTAGTCTAAAAACGCCATAGATGTGCTTCTGAAACAAAAATAAACGGTCAATATTTACCAAAATACTGACAAAAATCCTCCAAAAAAAGGGTTAATCCCCTCGAAACTGCTATAACGGGAGTTTACCGTACAATATTTATTTCAGTAGTAGAGGTTTCAATAACTGACGGCATTTCGTCAGTTATTGAGGACTTAGCGAAGCCCAGGTGGAGATGCAGACTACCTCCGGGATTTCCTCGTCAAGGGGAAATCTTGGGGGAAGTGATTCAATTTAAGAAAAAACATTCAGTTTAAGTGCCTGTAAACCGAATGCTTTGAAGACTTTGTCTTTATAAACTCGTAACTTGCATGGCTTGGGTTGCCTTGCTCCTAACAGAACCTTGAATCCATCATGGTACAAACATAATATTAATTTATTCTACTTCGTTGAAACTAAGTGAAAGCATTACGTTTAATGGGTATAGAGAACTAGTGCAAATCACAGCTGCGTGCCAAAGCGAACCATTTCACAGCTTGACACTCTGGGATGCTTTCAGATTCCTTCGACGTAACATTGACGTCACTGACCACTGAAGTGTCACGCTTAGTCACGCTAAAGTGGTATTGAATGTCCTTAATTGCGTAAGGAGTTGGGTTCTTCGTTATAAAATGAAGTAGGGTATATGTATTACGGATCCTGGAATTCTCTAAGGTCTTGCCAACACTTATTTAGTATAAAGGCCTTCAGACAGCAAATTTATCTTCTGCTATAGTGGCGCATGCACACGCTTCCTTTTTACACTCGGTTTAGGATGTGGACAAATATCACATGATATTTTGATTTCATTATCTTATTATATTTGCGGTTCAACAGCTTTCTGATTGGGAAAAGCAATCTCTTAACAGAAAACGTTCAGTTAAGAGATTTCCACCAATGGTAGGGCGAAAAATGTCAGCTTTTTTTTTTTTTTTTTTTTTTTTTATCTATTCAGTTCGATATTAGCTTAATTTGTAACTCTGTGGACATCAAAACTATATTTATTTTTTATCCGTAATGTGGAGACGTTCCATCGTTCTGAAACAAAGCCTTTGGTTTGTCCTCGATGGTCAGTTGCTTTAGTCCAATAGGTGTAACTCTCAACAATCATTATCTGAGAGCAAAATCCATATTATAGTCATTGGTAGAAAAAAAATGAGAAACCTTTTTGATAGTGGCGTCAACAGATAATTAAACATAAGGTATGTTAATATTTTACCCGTGGTATGACCACAGGTTCCTTGGTATCAGATAGTGTACGCTTTCAAGGAGCTTCTTAGTCGAATCGGTGATTGGGGAAGACAGGTGTTCTTTCCGATTTTTAGGAAGATCACCTGTCAAATTTTCAATCTGAGAAATCAAATTGAAATCTTATTTTCTGAAATTCGGTACTCCAAGAACGAGACCGCAGGAATTTAAAGCGAATTGTGCGGCAGAATAAAAGGTCCCACTTGCAGAAAATACTGAAAATTTCAGTTTGGACAAAGGAAAACCCATTTCCGACAGAACTATGCGGCGTGAGGTGAAGAATCTTGGGTTTGATAGTCGTGTGTCTATAAGAAAACCACTTCTTTCTATAAATAATCGAAAGATAAGACTTGAGTGGTGCCGCCAACGAAGACTGGAGGGTGCAACAGTGGAAAAAGATCATGTGGTTTGATGTGTCGATTTACACTGTTTTTCCACCAATGGTAGGGCGAAATTGTGGCGTGAACGTCAGAAAGCTATGCATCCAGCTGTCTCGCGTCCACCACTCAAGCGTCTGGAGGTAGTATTTTGGTATGGGAATATGTTCTGTTGGTACTTACTGGGTCCGCTCATATCGTTAGATCACGTTGGAAATATTCTTCTGTGGTATCGGACCAACTATGCCCTGCAGTGCTTCGTTTTAACCCCGATTGCGATGGATTCTTTCAGAACTACAACGCAACTATCCACTGTACAAAAATTGTCTGAATGGTTCTAGGAACATTCCGAAAATTTCCAACATCTACCCTGGCCGCCTAATTTTTTTTATTATTTATATTTTCCAGAGAACCGAATACAATTGATTATGCCTGGGATATTTTGAAAAGATCAGTTGACGGTTCACTACCGATCACAATACAGCAGCTGACAAATATCCTGATCGAAAAAGATTCAGATCTGAAGCTAGACCCCGACATGTACTAATTCGGGCAAAATGTAGCCCTACGCTTGCTTTCCACTATATCCTGTTCAATTTTTTGATAATAAATTTTGAAAATCAGAGGCCGTTTGTAAATCACCCTGTACATCAACAAGAACAATGAGTACTTTCGAAAAATCATAAAAATAATTCAATTTTCCCCTTGGAATATTATAGTTACTGAGTTATTATGGTGGGACGAGCATGTTTGCTCTTTACCGAGACCCTTCCTCCACTAATGGATTCGACTGTGCTATAACGCACAGATATGACACGGCGAATTACACCAAGCCATTGTTACAGATCAAGGAAGTTTCCAGAAGAATAATCAGCAAATGAAGACGTAATAACCCTCGAAATACGTTTATAATGGGCGTCTGTAATGTAAGTAGCTTAGAAGAGGGAAAAACGTTAGGATGAATGAAACAGGAGTTCGTTGAAGCATTAAGAGATAAGTAAATTATTTGAGATACAAGAAGGGACAGAATCCCTAAGTACAATAACCGAAAAATTGTTTGAAACTTAGGAGATAAGTAACCGAAGTTTTGAGCCTCGAAGGAAAAGTACTTATTTTAACCATATAAAGGTGTATTTGCTCTTTTATTATGGCAAGTATTAACTGGTAATTTCAAAGTTACTTATTTGCAAACAGTATACTTTATGTAAAAATATTCTATTTTTTTACTGTTGGATCTGTTTTTTGGTGTGGCAGTAGTGCAGAACAGAAGCATTTCATAATTCAAGCCTTATCCAGCAATCTTTAAATACATTTGACTTTTTAAATCAGTGGGGTTGGAACTGTACCAGCTTGTATTAATTATCTGTCAGATCTTGTTTCATCCGTATGTCGAGAACAATTGTGTATAGTACCATAACAAGGTACATTGAGCAATGATTTTGTAAACAGGTTCTGGTGACATGGTTTCTGTCAAGGTCACTAATCCAGATGTTATCATGTCTTTTGAAGGTACCGCCTAGAACATTGACGTACTTGGAAGACGGTGGATGCCATTAACGAAACAACTATTGTCGGTAGAGATCAGATATTCAGCTTATCAGCAATTTTCTTCTTACCTTACTTGTAGTACTAAATCCATATAATGCCGACTTCTCAAACCAGTCATTCTAGTATAATGAATCCATCCCATTATACCTTTTGTCGAAAGTTGTGTCAATATTAGGCAAAGGTGCAGACCACGGGTATCGTAAAACAGACCATCAGCTAGGCCTCATAGCCACTAGAATGACCTCTTAAAATAGTCATTCTAGTGCTTCATAGCCACTAGAATGGTCCTCGTGGACAGCACAGTTAGTAGAATCTCCGTCCTCCCCACACCAGGTAGATAAGACTTCGGTTCGAGTCCCGTCGATGACGTGTGCAATTTTTACGGACCCTTTTCATAATGTGGCTGAGTTAGTTGGTCTCAGGCGAGGATAGCATAGTTTTTTTCTCCTGGAAGCTCGAGTTTTTCTTCCAGCAAACAGAAAATCCACCACAGAACATAACGCACTTTACTGACAGTATATACGAAGCAATATGTCCTTAGTCGCTAATGCTCCTAAAACCCAACCACTAGAATGAATAATTATAATCGCCAGGCCTCATTTCGTAGTCTCAATGGTGATTAGGCGACCGGATTTTGTCGAGCCCTGATTGTATGTTAAACTATCAAGAAAAGTATGAGCAGCTTAACAATCATCGAGCCTCGTGGTAGTAATGCTACTTCAAGGACTCCGTTTGTCATTCATGTAACTTCTTATAAATATTGGTATCAAAATAGTCAATTCGCTGTATGTCATAGTTTGAATTTATCCATATACGCTATAGACATTGTACCATTTTTTTACTCTTTGCATTTCTTCTCTCGTAACCTCCTCCGAGCAAAACCATCACCATCCTATTATGGATTCATCCCTACACACACAAAAAATTGCTTTCGTAAATTCCAAAAGAAACGAAGTGATTAATCTGGCCGTCAGTTAGACAGATATACAAGATTTTGTATTAAAATACGAAATGGGAAACAAGGGATCTGAACATGTTTTCTTTACACGAAAATGCTTCTTCAGGTTACTGATTCCAAAATCTTTTTCTTCTTCCAGGCACATCTTTCTTTTCATTCTCAGTTTCTGCTCGCAGTATTCCGAAATCCATAACCAAACAGGGTCGTTCTAATTGGCCATTACTCTAATGGTGGACCATTTACTTTGTAGGTTGTTCCCCGTATGTAGCTACTGAGTAATTCCCCAGGCGGTTGTAACTACCGTTACAGCCGCTTAGAATGTGCGATTTGAATCAAAAATAACAGCGGTTCGGAGCAAAAGGGGGTGGAGGAAAGAATTCGTAGCATAACAGTGACTCGTTATATACGCTCTTGTGACTTGTCCATTTTGGGAACTGCAGCAGGTACTTTAGAGCTCAATCATCTCATTGTGCACGGAATTGAGGATATAAAATAATGGTAGCGAGTTTCAGACGATTTTTCCTCAACTTGTGCAAAAGTTTCGTCATTCAAAAAATAGAATATCATTACATGCGACACCAGTCATGCTCTAGATTTTGGATGATTACAGGTTTAGCAGAAAATGAAACGAGTACATCCTTTTATTATATATAGAGGGAAAAAAAAAAAAAAACAACCCAACAATTGATGAAATTACACATCTGGAAATATTTTAATTAAATTAAATTAATTAATCTTTAAAAAAAAGTATTGGGCTTTCTGCTTCTGATTTTTGAATTGAATTTTCCTTTCAGCTAGACATAGTACGTAAATAAGCCAAACGACTTTGTCAGCAAAAAACAAAATGTGATTCTTCCGCTCCAAATGATGAAATGTCATTTCATCGTTTGGTAAAATGTATTTGACCTTGAGAAATCCGATGACGAAGTACAGGCTTCTAAATGGTAGTATCAAAGCACAACACCTACCAGATTGAACTTTGATTGGTATGAACACGATAAGAAATGATCAAATGCATGACAGACGATTTCAGCCAGTAGGCTTCTCTTTAAAAGGCTTCTGCAGTTTGGAATAAACCCTTTAAAGTTGCAAAAGTAATAACACTTTCATGATGGATAAAATCCGATAAACTGTTGCAGCTACAGATAAGAATGGAAACATCTAAAAGAGACCGTCTTTGTGATAGGGAATCGAGTGAGTGTATGATAGGGAAAAGATGGTTTTTTTTTTTTTTTTTTTTTTTTTTTAATATACACTGGTGTTCAAAGAAAGTGCACCACCTCTTAAAATTGTAATCATCGTCCGAATAATGTAAGTATATGGCGATATTTCTTACAGATTGCATCAGATAAGATTGCCAGAAAGAAACCAAAGACTCTTTGTGAACTTCAGGAAGCCATAATTCGTGTTTGGAACCACGAACTATCAGTTGATTATCTTCAGAAATTGATCTTGTTAATGCCCCGACAGTGTGCTGTCATCAGGGACAGAGGCGGTTCAACTAAATATTAGTTTGCACCTGGTAAACATTTCGTTTTCCATTTAAAATGATAAACTGAAACAAATTGAGGGCTTCTGATAACATTTCAGCCATAATTGTCGTGTTTACGAAAACTTGTATAAAGGTTGGAAATGCTCATTTTGGAATATTTTTAGAGCTCCTGTCAAATATTACTTAGCTTTGCCTTAACTAGTAATAAATATCTTTTTGTTTATTTCTGTTTGTGATGCTAGTCATTAATGTAACATATGTGAAATTCCTGGGTGATGCACTTTCTTTGAACACCAGTGTATGTATGGGGAACACTATCCGTGAAAATTGTGATTCTTTGGGAGGACAGTTTTTGTATTTTTTTAGCATTAAGAACCGGGAAAAGCATTCATATAATCCCATGGGTTTTTATTAATATCTCAACTTCAATTGAAATTCTAAGCTAGATACTGTACTGTCAGCCAGAATAGATGCTTCAGACATTTCGATCGATCTGCTGATGGGGTGGAGGATGGCAAACATGCTAGAAGCTAATTCACGAATATGAATTGCATTACTGTAGGCCTCGAAAAATTTGTTCATCCAGTTGCCACTGCCAAAAGTTAGTTGCTAGCTGGGGGTGAGGGGGTGACAGCACATTTAAAATGGCTTGTGAAACAGCCATTACTGCGTAATGACTGTCTGTTAAATTACTTATAAATAAATCAACAGAAATCGAACCAGCACAAGAGATGTTGAATAAGAAGCTATGGCAGTAATTTCGAAATGCTCTCCAGGTAACTTTAATTTTCTTTCTGTTCTGACATAAGCCTGATATAATTGATTAGGCTATTATTCTTCGTTACATCTTTTCAACTAATAAGATTCTTTTGTAAAATAATGCTGTTTGTAGTTTAGCGTCCGTATTAAGAGTCCATCGTACTGTACCTTTTTATCGAATGGTTACACCCATATCCTTGCAGCGCCGGGCCAAGGTATTTCCGTGCCCCGGGCAGAAAGATTTTTGGATGCCCTTTACTAAGGGTACATATTTTTGCCTCGCTGTTCTTCTGTTTTTGGCGCCCCTTAAAGAATGTTGCCCCGGGCAAGATCTCTGCTAGCCGTACCTTAATCCGGCACTAAATCTCTGCAAGATATAGGCTACAGCGATCCTAAAACAAAGAACTGGCAGTTGTAAAATGTCGCCTAGCTGGATTTCTTAATTGCTCTGGCAGCCATATTTGTCGAGCCCTGTTTCATCAGACACACTTATTGGACATAGGACTGCAAATAGATCCCTTGAACTGGAATAAAGTGGTCTTGAAGGACTATCTGGTAATGGTTGGCATTCATGGTCATTATGACAGATTGGTCTAACAAATAGAAGACACCACGGATCAAAACCGGCAAGTTTTGCGTTTTAAGACAAGTTAAATAGTTTTTTTTTTTTTTTTTTTTGATAACTTCTATATATAATGGCAGTTCTTGATAGTCAAGACGACAACCCCTTCGTCCTGATGTGTTATCTTGAGTTGCTCTCAAATAAACAGCATAATCCTAAAAATGTGGAGACTGTTGATTCTTTTTTAAAAAAGGAATTTGGAGACCTCTGAACAAAATGGCCAATGATCATTATGGCTTCCAAATAGTTTTTGAAATGCTTTAGTCGTATTTCTGTCCATCGTTCAATAACTGGATGACTGAAAACAAACTGTTAATTGAGAGAGACAGGATTGTGATTGGCTTTCCCCCACCCTAATGTAGTAATGGGTATAAACGAGAGATCATAATCGATTATGCTCGTATTATTAATGATGATTTATTCCGTTATTTCATTTAAATGATTCATTCGCATGATTAATAGTTACTAATCATTCGATTATGGAAATCATTCAGTTATATACACCACTGCCCTAATTGGGGGACCGTACCCACGAGACATGTTGTGGCGCTTCTGCTGTTGTCGATGTGTGCATTGTCTCGGCAGGCGTGTGTGTGTGTTCATAAGAATTACATGTTATGCGGATTCAAAAATCCGCATAACATGTAATTCAAAAAATCTTAAGAATAACTTAAGAGCGAAACTAGATTTCTGTAATGACTACTCTTATACCACGTGAATATTATTAAGATAGTTTATTTACACTGCTTGATAAAACTAACAGAAAAAAAAGTTTTTCATGAATATCTTATTGTGAACAGTGTCCTCGAAGGCGAATAATTGATATAATAGGCATCTACCTTTACAGAGCAGCACATCATGGAAATTATTCATGCCTATAAAAACACGGGTTGCGGCTACATCACTTCATTCCCCCCTTCCCCCCTGACTCAGTGGAAAAGCCACATCTCCAGTACTCAGGATGGCAGGTCATTCTCGTTTTGGATGGTTCTTTGAGATGGTGGGCCACTGGACTACTTGTAGCCGGGCAGCCACAACCGGAGGTGGCATGTTGGCTCAATGTATCATAGTTCCATAGTGTCGTCTTGGCACTATGGAAGCAGTTTTAGGAGACATGAACCATTACAAGAAAAGTTGCCCGAGGGCTACGTCAACCAGAACAGACTGCTACTGGCTCTAACAGCAAGAAAGAACCCTACAATGTCCTGTCATCAACTATCTCTTGAGGTCTCTGCGGCCACAGGTGAAAACATTTCCAACCGGAGTGTGAAGGCTCAAGTGGACTTCACCCAAGAAAGTCAGTGGTTTGTTATCCCATTAACCCCAAATTATTGGTGCAAATTATTGAATATTCCATAATTGGATTGGAAAAAAAAAAAGCCCTTTTGCAGTGGCACTGTTCTTCACAGAGATACGAGGCAGAGTTAAACGGTCGTTCTAGGAGCCACCCTTTACAAAAACATGTTCACATCCCATTAATCGCAAATCACGGCAGAATTCGTCGGAACATGTGACTTGGAGCAAGGCCTAACTTGAGGATATGCGGGCAGTAGGCAAAAGTTTTTTTTTTTTTTGTGCTCCTGAAAAAATATTTATTATGAAATGCCCCACGTTTTTAATAGTACTTTTTTTTTTTTTTAATATATATATATTTTTAAAATAGGGCATAGGGCCCCTCGGAAAATTAAAGATTACACAATCAATATAAAAATGTAAAGCAAATAAATGTGCGTATTAAAAAAAATAAAAGTCTATATACAAATTTGAACATATCGGCGGCACGTGCATTATGACTAAAAGCTACATTACAGTTTTAAAGTATATTTAATTTTCAAATTTTTATAAGGAACATGAACACTCGTGCTCCTCATTATACTACTGGACAGTCACCGATTTTGACTGTCCGTTGCCATTTTTGGTCCCTCTCAATCATGCCTAGTTCGCCTAGGCCTAAGATAGCCCCTGACAAATAGGGTACAGTTCTGTTCCCGTTTTAGGCTACAAACAAATTCTATACGTTATTTCATCTGTAGATAACGCTGAATGTGGTACCATTCATCCAACATCAGAGAAAGGGAAGCTTACAGTTGAGTCGGTGTTCTCGTGTAGGGAGAATAATGATCAACGGCCGCACCCCTCTTCACGTTTTTGATAGTGGTACCGTAACTGCTCAGAGGTATCGAGAACAGATCCTCGAACCCTATGTGTGACTTTTTAGGGGTGCTGTTGTTATTTGGTTTTTAGGAGCATTAGCAACTAAGGCCATATTGCTTCGGGGATATGCGGTAGTCATTCCCTGACCTTTCCGCATCCTCCGTATTTGGTGGTTACGGGCTCGAATCCCGGTCTAATCAAGAAGCGTGTGCTACGCACTGCTGCTCCTGCCCACCTGGCTACGGAGGCGCCTTTAGGGGTGCAGTTGACCCACAACAAGGCCACTGCACATAGAGCTGAAATAGTGGAGGAATATTTTGAAACTGAAGATATATGCAACCACTGCCGTGGCCGGCAAGATCACTAGACATTGTGAGACCCCATGGGCGTCGCATTGTGCACGCCGACATTCAAAAATTCCTCGGTCACTTGGTGAGCTTAGGTGTGCGCTGGTGGAAGAATGGGATTTGTTGCCACAGGAATCTTAGACACCCTTATATCGAGCATGGTTCCTCGCTGTCAGGCCTGTTTAGCCGTTGGAGCGATCATATGCCATACTTATGTCATGTGACCATATTTGTGAGCATCTTGTATCGACTTCTTTAATGTAACAGCTTTGGTAATTCCTATCACTGTCCCTTATACCTGTCCGAAGTTTCTCGCTGTCTTCTCATTTAATTGTTATTCTATAGTACACCACCATACCAAATTTTGTCCTGCTTCATCGCAAGCTGCACGCGTTCTGTTAATTTTGTTGATCAGCGATTAACTAGATCACTATTTATTAAGGTAACTTTACAGGAACCTTGCCGGAACCCATCCTCAGACCATACATAGGCTGTTTCCCGCCTCCTGCTTGCCGAATGTCTCAATGCTGACTGCACGTTCTCCATATATGGTCTGAGGATAGGGTTCGGCATGGTTCCTGAAACGTTACCTTAATGTATAGTGATTTAGTTAATGGCTAAAAAATTTATCTTAAAATTCATGTAGTATAAGAGTGGTCATTATAGAAATCTAGATTCCATGGAAAATCACCATGTAACGTCCTTCTCCAACTATATTAGATCTAGGTACCGACCAACCACTCCATGAAATTCGCGAATTTCAGAGAGAACCACCTTCCCTCCCGCTTCGGATCGAGTTATTACAACTTCGATGCTAGAGGCCACTAAAACTTAATCTCGCCGAGATTCATTAAACGTGGAGGATATTTTGTATTAGGCGGTTCATTTCCAGAGTGTTGTAACACTTGTGGGGAATTGGAGGCTGCTTTACTCCAAGTTATTCTCACGTTTATGAATTCTCTTTTAAAATATTTGACATATTTTGCCTTTTCAAAGCAACAAATAAATGGAGGCTTAATTTGGGTTCTCAAAATGATTTCTTTGTTGGCTACATATCCTTAAATAACCATATAAAGCGTATTCACCAATGTTTTCTTAAGAATGCCTCTAATATATTATATTCTAATGAGATGCTCCAGTTGCTTTAAAGATATGTTAGGATGTAGATGGAATGTCCTGCGGAAAATCCAACCCTTCCTCAATTATTCACGCAAGTTTGCTCTGTGCTTTGGTTCATACCTCTGCGCTCTATTTCTCTCTGTCATTCGCTTTTGTAAGACTAAAATTCTCAAAGTTTAAACGCATCGTATGCGGAGCCTTATTTCTTAAAATATTTTAAAGTATTTGCCTTGGGCATTGTGTGAAGAGCGCTTTCACCAGCAGCCCTCATAAAGATAGTTATCATAGACGTGCAAACATAAATCACACTCGACTCCGTTGGCTCTCTTCTGTGCTGACAGTTTTTATAAAGCAAATATGAAAACAGCAAATTACAAACAACGAATATATTTCGAAATTAATAAGTAACCAGGATCATGTCCTAGTAAGGATAACAGTACTGATACAAATGCTACTTCCAGCTTGGTGATCATATTTTGGAAGATTCGCGACATGATGGGCATTTTATTTTATTATTATTTTTTATGTGTAGAGAAAGCACTGAGAACCATTTTCTCTCTGCGTGTGAGAGACCAAAGAATCTACAGCTGTCACATGCTATAAAAAGAAGAGGCAAGAAGAATCAAAAACATAAAGAGAAAAAAAACCCTTCGGGCAGCAGTTGTGCGTGTGGAGAATATAAGCCTCAGACGTTATGCGCTATCTTGATGGCTTAGGAGTACCATCGACTGAGCTTTTGACCCATTTTTTTATTATCATTTAGCTGTTCCAAGGCTACTTGGAAAAACAAAATGACGTTAACCCGTTTAAAAAAACGTAATGAAATACATTTAACGGCATAATTCTGTTTTAAAATTGCTGGAAGTTTATCTGCATTTCATCCATTTAAATGTGTGAGCATTCAGTCATAAACAAGATTATGAAGTGCTAAATTGCGTAATTTTTTTTTTTATAAGTACTCTTAGGTTTCGTCTTATCAATACGCTCTACTCAACGGATTTTTGAAGACATTTTCATCACTAAAATTTAAAAAAGCTTGTAGATCGTAAGTTATATTAGTCAGTCAGCTTTTTATTGCGATGCGACATTACAGAATTGCTATAAAAATTATATTGTAACGATCGACGTAATCGGTTACCATGCCAACACCTGAATAACCTGACTATTATTGGCTAAAAGTTTTTTCGTCTGCTATAATGTTTATTCACTTTGAATGACTTGGATGTTGTAACAGTGATATATATATATATATATATATATATATATTTTTTTTTTTTTTAATTTTTAATTTTAAATTCAGAATTTAAATAAAGTTAAATGTTATGTATACTAGTGCGGAAGACTTATCAGTTTTTAGTCAAACATTTCTGTTAGTGAAGAGAAACGTTCTCGACAGTTCTTTAATACTTTTTTTTTTTTAATGCTGCAATTAAATAATTAAAATGGAGCAGATCATTGAAAACTTTTCCATTTCATTGAACAGTATAAAAGATTTCTTGGGGATGATAGTAGTAGCCCATCTTCCTGTTAGGAGGAAGATGGGCTACTATCTCTAGGAGCGTGCTCTATGCAAACCTTGGCATGAAACCCTGGGAAACCATGGTCAAAGAGAGGAACCTGCACACCTATGCCGTCAAATGGATTTGCCTGACGTCTGGGAAGTGACGACAAGCCCTCAAACCTCAGAACGAACCCGGTGCAGTTCAACACATTGTCCACAATCTTCCCTGCAAAAACGTGCAATACCATAGATCAGTGTTTCTATCGAATACGTTCGGAATGTATAATTCCCTGGAAATTGATGCCTCATCTTTCTGCAGCCCAAAGCGCTATAGACAGGACTACCTGAAAAGTCTATAAACATGAACAATAATCATTATGTGGAAAGAATTCCTGCCAAGATTTCCCTGTATTCACCGTTTATTTATTTATTTATTTATTTATTTATTATTATTATTATTTTTGTTTTGTTTTGTATTTTCAATCTGTTTTGATTTCTTGTAATTCCAATGTAATCAACTCGAATTTGCATAATGTACACCTTTATAGCCGAACCAGGCTGTTTCGGAGGTGCCCACTGATATGGAAATAAAATGCTTAATAACAAAAGCTGCAGGATGCCATATTCTGATCATAACTAAAGAACAACTGACTAATCACAAGCGTTCATTTCATTCGTTCGAATGCTCGCAGTGTTCATCCACCTCAATTCAGACTCTCGTTATTATTTAGTGCAACTCGAACACTGTTCACAGAATGTTCAAAATAATAGTTTTATTCAAGGGCTCAAACGCGAGGCCTATTTCCACTTTGAGGTTGAATACATGTGTGGAAGACTCATTTTAGGAAGGATGGGTATCTGTTGAAAAGGATGCAGAGAAGAGCAACAAGATTAGTAAGCAGAACAAAAGGGCGTGATTTTACTGCAATATTCATTTCTGCAAATTGCAGCTCTTGGAAACTAGGCACTTTAGAAGAGACCTGACTGAAGTGTTAAGATTTTAAATGGATTAAGTAAATTTAATGACGGATTCTACGTACACCATACCTAATTTTGTCTTGCTTTATCGCAAGCTGCACGAGTTGCACTACATTTTCTATGTGTTCTGTTAATTTTGTCGAGCAGTGTATACGGAAAGTTCTTGATGAGTAATAGTTCTACTGATATCACGTGCAGCAAGTGCAGGCCCTATCTCAAAATGGTGTTTATCCACAATACATATTTTGTCAATAACTTCTGTAACAGTGTATCGAACATTTTTCTCCGTTGTTTACTTTTCATGGATGAGTCCTAATTCACAAGAGACGCCATTATGAATTTTCATAACAGTGACCAATGGGCACGAGAAAATCCTCGTTATCACCTAGTCTCTGTATCGGCGGTAGTTTCATTGGAACATTTCGGCTGTTATCATTGTTGACTATAATTAGTTAATTTTTCCTGCGACCTACGTTCAGTGGCAAAAATTTCAAGCATTTCTTGGAAGAAGTTCCATTAGAACCACACACATTAAATGTGGTTCATGTTTCATTGGAATCCAGCACAATTTAGCCTCACTGCTAAAGAATTTCTCACTAATAAATATCCTGGCTGTTGGATTGGTAGAGATGGACCAACTATGTAATCTGCAGGCTCACACGGTTAAAAATTCAGAGGATTGAAATCTCTTCCGATTGAAAGGCCATGCAGAATTTGTAATTTACAAGTTCTTTGAGAACGTATCGTGGATGGTTGTGAAACAGTTGGGAGCATTTCGGGAATTTTTGAACGTGTTCGACAATCTATAATAAGCTCTGAGGTGTATTGTTGTTCAGGACATTTCGAATTTTCCCTGTGATGTAGACGTAAAGAAAAGCTCCCTTTGGTAATTCACAATGTGCATTAATTACTTTAATATTAAAAAAAATAACTTCCAGGGGCTCCCAACTATCACTGTATAGAAAAAAAAAAAAAAAATGGCTGTAACAGGAAGTAATTACCTGACAAAGTTCATGTGAAAAAAGTTCACATGAACTTTTTTCATCCCTATGCTCAGTAAAACATTCTCCCAGAGTTTGATGAGACCTTTCAAAAACACCCTATTGTATGTTTTTTGAACACATATGGTTGGTTTGTGTATGTATGCATTTTTTTTCTCAATTGGATGTCAAGTTAAAGCTGTTGGCTTGATGGATAATACAGGTACAGAATGGATTGCAGCATCAAACAACTTTTGTAATACTAGTTTTCCTTGACTTATGCTACTTTTTTTTTTTTTTTGCTACCTTCTACGCCATTTCTTATTATGAAAGTGCGTTTACGGACATTGTTCCTTAAAGATCAAGGTCATTGAGGCTGGACTGCCATCAGTTGCCGTGATGTCTCTTGAGATCAGTTTTAACTGCGCTTCGTCATCTTCGCTGCTCCTCTATTTGCCCAACCGAGGCGTCTAATGAGGCAAAGAAGAATTCAGGCAGCAGCAGCAGCAAATCTTTTAATTTTCCGCCCCCTGGAGGCTGATACGAGCCCGCTATTTTGAGTGATACAGACACGATTGGCATCTTGTTTAATCGCCCCCGGTAGTCTATTAAAGCGTATTAATCTTATATGTCATTCTTGTTGCTGTGTGGGCATGTAGACGAAACTCCCATAACCCCATTTGTTTTGTTATCCGTAGTTGTCAACGTAATGCGGATTGTTATAAATTAGGTTTACTTTACTGAAAGGCCGACTTGGGTCATTAAACACCAGCTTCTTTTTACAGTGTTTTTTTTTAATTCCATTTTTTTCATTATCGCCTGTTTCCCAACAACTTCAAAGAGATTCTGTATGTTTATGCTTTCCAAGTTGCCTTGCGTGATAACTTTATTTGTTACAATGTGGTTTATGTTTTAAGTAATACTAGTTTGAGACTTTAGAGGACATGTTTAAATTCCTGGCATGAATCATCATGTAAAATCGCATTCGATTATTTTGAATTCAATAGCTGTTAGAAACTCTACCAAAGCCCAAGTTCTATAGAGGTGGACTTTATTTTATTCTAATGAGATAACACGTATTTTAGCTTTTGAAAACGTATTACCAATACATTTGTATTAGTGATTGTTAATAAAAAGTGAACTAAGAATTACAAAAAAAAAAAAAAAAAAAAGTTATAGCGTCCGAAGATAATTTTATTTTTTTTAAAATAAATCTTAAAAGAAGTGGTGGGCAGAAAATTTTGCGTGGTGAATTCAAAATGTTTAGTTTTGTATCACGCAACAATTTTACATGTAAGGGGGCGCACAATGTGAATCTTGCTAACATTTGTTTATGAAGAGTTGATGAAAAGCCACACGTTCTATCTAATGCGTTATGAATAGATGAAGCTCAATTCTAAATAGTGCCTTCAATTCAATGTAAACACCTACAATTGTGTAATTAAAGAAAATGATAATAACATGCTTACATTGAAACTCCTTTTCATGATGCAAATGCTATGGCTTCACCTTGCGATTTTTGAGTTTTTTTTTTTTTTTTTTATTAATTAAAGCGGTCCCAGCCAACCTATGGCAGCTCCTCTATCAGTTACACAATTTAGCAGTACTCTAATTTAAAAAAAAAAAAATTAAAAACTAAATTTCAGACAAAGCCCAAACTTCATCACAAAGAGCTACATCTGTTCAGAGTCTATTGCTCATTGCGATTTTTGAGTAGTCTATATTTCATTAAATTTAAATAGAAACGCAGAATTGAATAGAAAATTAAACTATTCAATTCTGTGTCTTAGTTCTAGAAGAGCCAATGTTTAGTTCTCCTGCGTCAATAAGAGAACTATACATAATAGTTCTATCAGGCTATAAACACGTGCTTAAAAATTGACATTGGACCCTTTTAGAGCCAAGCCACGGAATTTATATGAATTGTGCGACTAATAATCGAATTAACTGAATGCAAAACTGAGTTATATTTGGGACTCAACTCTGAATCCATGTGATTTCATGAATGAAGATACCGCCTAATATTCTTATATTAAACCATACGAATTTAGAGGGGCGTCTCGATAAATAAACTTTACTTTTTAATTAACACTTTGATCGGAATCGTTTTACCTGAATTAGGTAAACTAGGCTTCCCTATCAGAACCACTTTCTAGCAAGGTGGAGCTCACTTCGCTTCCATCCAAGTGTCTTTTCAAGGATTCATTCAGAAATAATCCCACTGCTCGAGATTTGATACTAAATGGCTTCCGCGCAGCCTTGATTTAAATCTTTGCGATGACTATGGGGCTTCTTGAAAGACTGTTTATTAGACTTGAAACATCCAGTTAGAATAATTCTATGTAAGCATTGTGCATTTACAGTGCATGTAATTTAATACTCTGATGTCATACTTATTTATAATCCTTGTCTGCCAAATGCAGGGCCGTCTTTTCCTTCCTAAAAACAGGTACCCTAAAAAGTATAATTCAAATAGAATTCAGATTTTATTCCAACAATAAAATTCTACGAACTAATTTTTAAACACAGATTTCTAACATAACTACTTTCTTCGGCTTTTTCTGTTAGCAGAATAATTAAAAAACGTCATCAAAGTTCGTATCGAGAGCAAGTTAGTGATAGAATAAGTGTTGTGGAAACAAAAACTGCAAAACCAAATTTATAGAAACGCTTTAGAATTTCTTAGAAAGCAGGAAAATTAGATTTAACTCAAGAGCATTTTAATGTTTGATATAATGTAGTGAGGCCTCAGAATGAAGAGTACCTAGGGCCTACGTTCACTGAAAGACGACCATGACCAAGCTTCAAATGCGAAAATACCCACCCACACACACGTTACATTATAGTATTAGTAACGGCCGCATGGTGCAAGAAAGCCTATGGCTTATGCTGCACCAGCCAAAAAAAAAAAAAAAAAAAAAATCCGAACAAAACAATGATAAAAACAAAAAATAAATAAATAACTAAATAATAATAATTAATAAATAAAAAAAATAAAATAAAAAATAAATAAAAAGGAAATTAAACCTATCATCCTATGCGCTTCCCTTACCCGAAAGTACTATCCAGATGACCTTTGAATTTCCCCAAACTGTCGGCTTCTACCACCCATGAAGGCAACTTATTCCAGTAATTTATAACTCGCTGGCTAAAATAGAACTTCCTGCAGTCCAATCTAAACATTTCCCCCCCGTAACTTGAATTTATGTCCCCTAGTTCTAGCATCATTTATAATCTTGAAAATTTTGTCCTCATTCATTTTACTGATGCCTCTCAGAGCCTTAAACACCTCAATCAAATCTCCTCTAAGGTGTCTAGTTTCCAAACTCTGCAACCCACATATTCGAAGTCTTTCTTCATAAGGACGCCCCTTTGCCGATCTCACCAGGCGAGTTACCCTTCTTTGCACCCTTTCAAGAAGCTCGATGTCTTTCTTCAGGTGCGGTCTCCATACTTGAACACAGTATTCCAAGTGTGGTCTAACATAAGCCTTATATAATGGGATTATCACGTCCCTATCTCTACTTGCAAAAGTTCGATAGATCATCGATAGGACACCATGGGCCTTCCTTGCAACCTGTTTACAATGCTCAGAGAATTTCATGTCTGACCGTATCGTAACACCCAAGTCCCTTTCCTCCAGTACTGGGTTTAGTTGAACTCCACCAAGTGAATAAGTTTTTTTGGGATTACTGTTTCCCAGGTGTAATACCTTACACTTTGTTGGATTAAAGCACAGCTGCCATTTTTCTGACCATTCCTGAAGTCTATCTAGGTCTCTCTGAAGAAGCTCAGCTTGACAGTGATCATTAACTACTCTCCCAATTTTAACATCATCTGCAAATTTAGACATCACGCCCTCTATCCCTTCATCAATGTCGTTTATGAAAATTAAAAACAACAGTGGTCCTAATACTGATCCTTGGGGAACCCCACTTCTTACATCAACCCAATCTGAGGAACAGCCATTTATCACAACCCTCTGCCTCCTGCCCTGAAGCCATCCTTCTATCCATCTAAGGATTTTCCCAGTGATTCCAACCTGTTCCAGCTTATAAAGCAACCGCTCATGTGGGACTGAGTCAAAAGCTTTGCTGAAATCTAAAACAATGTCGAAATTATTCCCTAAATCCAGCTCGTGAGTGACCCTTTCGAAATAGCGAACCAGATTTGTTAAACATGATTTTCCCTTTACAAAACCATGCTGAGTATCATTGAGAATTTCAATTCGATCCAAATGATCCTGAATTCCACCCTTGATCATTGCCTCCATGATTTTCCCTACTACTGAAGTCAGACTGACAGGTCGATAATTTCCAACTTCACTTTTAGAGCCACCCTTATGTATGGGAGATACATTTGCACTTTTCCAATCCAAGGGAATCTCCCCAGAGTCTAATGATGCTCGCATAATTAGCCTCAATGGTTCAATGCACTCGCTTGCCGCCTCTCTTAAGATTATAGGGTATATTCCATCAACTCCAGGAGCTTTACTGGTCTGTAGGCTCGAAAGTTTTTTCATTAAATAATCTTGCGAAATTTCAATATCATTAATTACATATTTTTTAACTTCGCTCCCACAATTTCCCTTTGCCACAAAAGGCTTTTCATTTGTAAATATCGATGCAAAATAACTGTTGAGTTCATCTGCAACGGCATCTGGTGTATTTATTACTATCCCCTTTCCCTTACGTAAAGGTCCGATCTGGTTTGTCCTGCTCTTCTTGGCATTTATATATGTGAAGAATTCTTTATCCCCCCTCTTTGCTCTGTTTGCTAGCGATTTCTCATAAACTGCCTTTGCCTGTCGAACCTTTTCTGTGGCTCTATTACACATCACCTTGTAGCTGTTATAGGCTTCAGTACTTTTTATTGTTCTGTAACCTTTCCATGCCACCTTTTTCTGCTCAAGTAATGCGGCAACTTCACTAGTCATCCAACTTGGAACCCTCCTCGTGGAGTATTTTTTTAATGGTATATACGCATTCAAGGCATCTGTGATTAATGTTTTAAAAGCGTACCACAGTTCAATTGTATTCATTCTCTGCGCGATATCTCCCCAGTTAATAGAGGCCATGTAGTACCTTAAGGCATCGTAATTTCCTTTTCTGAAATTAAAACCCATTCCTTTGCCTTTTACTTCTGCTACTTCTCTCGTCATCATCCACCGTAGAACTCCGTGATCACTTCCTGCTACTGGTTCCTCTACTGTCAGCCCTGTTATGTCATCTGATTCATGGGTGATGATGAGGTCTAGGATATTCTTTTCTCTAGTACTTTCCCTGACATGTTGATACAAATAACAGTCATCTAGTTGATTTAAAAATTTTGTTCCCCATGTCGAGTTTCCTTCCCATTTATTCCAATCAATTAGAGGCAAATTGAAATCACCCATAATAAGGCATTGACGCTTACTTGCCCATTCCATTTGCATGTAGAGGCTTTTGTCATAATCTTCACAATCACCTGGTCTGTAGATTACTCCTACTCGCATTATACCTTTGTTTCCAACTATCTCACACCATGCAGACTCTATACTAGCATGTGAAACGTCTGAATCCGGGAAAGCTATCGTCGCACTCGGACTGCTTCTGATAAGAAGCATTACCCCACCACCCCTTCTATCTAACCTATCCTTCCTAAATACATTATACAAGCCGTACTGAAACTCATCATCCCCAATTTCCGGGTGGCACCACGTCTCTGTAAGCCCTATTATGTCCGCGTTACTTGTTTTAACCAGCAGTTCGAATTCGCTCATTTTATTGACGACACTTCTAACGTTACTGTATAAACAATTAAGATTTACTGTTCTTGTATATTTAACAACCCTAACACAACCATTGAAGTTTTTTAGGCTCTCGTCCCTGATATTAGCTACCCGCGCACGTGAAACGTCTTTGCCCCCAGAACATCTAGATAATACGTCCAGTTGGGGTAACAGATAAGAACTCTTAAGGTATGTGCAAGAGTTACATTGACCAATATTATCAGATAAACGCGTGTCAGTATTACCCACATCCCCCCTAACTAGCAGTTTCCCTGAACCTTTAAGGTATCCTCAATAATACTGGCAAAAACTTTTGCACCACCTTTGTTTAAGTGTATCCCGTCTCTACAAAACAAATTCCTTCTACCTACAAGTGTGGGTAGAAGGAATTTGTGATTATACTGTGACTCCAATCTTTATTGCCCTCGTGGATTGCACAGTTTGTAGAATCGCTGTCCTCCTCAAACCTGGTGGAAAAGACCCGATTTCGAGTCCCATCGATGACATGAGGAATTTTTATGGGCTTTTTCACAACATGGCTGAATTAGTCTGTCTCAGGCGACGGTAGCATGGGTTTTCTCCCGAAAACTCTGATTTGTCGTCCACAAAACAGACCTCAGAACACATGCAATTTACTGACAATGTACTGTACACGGAGCAATGTGGCCTTAGTCGCTGATGCAGCAATAAATCCTGCTACTACCAATATTATTTGCAATCGTTGATTGCAATTTATAAATACCAAACGAAAATTATGAGCAGGATGAAACGAAGTTAGCAGATTTTTAAAAAGGAAGACATTCGAATGAAGCACTCAATGTTTTAGAAGTTTCTGCCTGAAGATTAAAGCTCTTTTAGCATTTTATGGATAAAGACATTTTATAGCAGTGTGACTCTACTATAAAATGCAGAATTACCTCTATAACATCTCTTAAGTCATACATAACTTAGATAATAAGATCAAGCAGGCATCAGTGATCCCTTCTGAACGTGGAAGTAAACATAAGTTGCATATTAAACAGGGCAATAAAATCAATCAAATTACTTCCATTATCTGGCAAGAGATAGGTCATTTGCAGTGCAGCTTGGATTCTAAATTCATAGGCGCAAGCGAAATGGAAAATGAGAATGTTCTCATTACAATATACGCATTATTTTAACGAATTTCAGAGAAATTGCGTGTAATGTATTAAATTGCCTTTGTGTAGTTGAATTTTAAGACGATATACTGGGATTAAAATTGGAAGCATTTTAAATGGTGATAATGCAGTTAATGTTACTTTTAATTTTCTTTCGTTATGTTCGATAATCTGAACCCACGATTTTTTTTTTTTTTTTTCTTTTTTTCTCGGTCTTTTTCAGGAGAGTACTGCGCATGTAACAATTCATACAATACAATGAACAAAATAAAATAAATCAGTCAATTACTGAATTCCGGGCACTCAGGATTGAAGGGTTCGTAGTCACGAATGGTCGTTAGTGTAGTATCTCAAATAGAGCTTTATGATAACTGAAAAAAGTTTCTTGGTCTAAAACTGAGGAACTAACGAAAACGTGAGTCTTTCCAGTTGTGAATGACAAGCGTGAGAGGAGCGACTCTGACTTCTTCCTGGAGAAGCGATTCAAGTCTTGGGGGAGAAGCGACTGGCAGGTGAGGGCCGTGCAAGACTCCGCGCAGGCGCCTCCCCACCACCACCCACTCCTCAACACTGGCTCTCTCAGTACCTCCTTGCCGGGACAACTCCAGCTTTGAAAATTGTTAAAAAATTCTTCTCGTTGCAAAATTTATAAATGACCTTTATAGAATTATTAACTATTTAGCAACCTTTCTGTCAACGAAAGGAGAGTTAGTACAAAGAAGCGCGCTATCGAAGTGCAATAAAAAATTGATTTTTTTTAATTTTAACACAAAGTAAATGATAGATTTAAATCAATAGTTTTCCCTTGATAAGCATCGAATAACACATAGCTAATGTGAATTTTAAAATTAACTCCATTAGCGACGAAAATAGTGGGTGGGGGGGGGACACAATCACTCACATTTTCCTGTTTGGCGCCGCCATTTTTAATTTTAAAAATATTTAAAAATTATATTTTAAACCTACTCGTTGAGCTCTTTCCAACGGTGTATAATAACCTATCGGTTGTCGACATCTTTGTCCTCCCCCATTTTACCCCCCCCCCCCATTTCTCAGACAAATTTTTGTCAACAACGATCAATATGGCGTTATGTTGCCCACATGATGTACAAACCCATGCAAAATTTCAAGTCAATAGGTTGAGTGGTTCCAGAGATACAAAGCTGTGACAGACGGACGGATAGACAGACAACCGAGTGACATTATAAGGGTCTTTGATTAGACTACGGAACCTAAAAAAAAAAACTGAAAATTGCATGATGCAGATAAAATCATTTTATATATTTAGTCTAATATACCTTTCGTGTGGATTCGAATATTTTACTTTTTTTTCTTGTCAACGAAAAGCTTTATCTCCCTCATTAGATAAAACGCTTATCAAAAATAAGATTTTTAAAAAATTTTTTTTTTATGACAATTTGATTTTATTCTAGTAAATGGCCTCTGATTGAATATTCATCGAATGGGGTTACTATTTAAGATTGTTGTCACGTGAGTAAAGGTTATGAACATTTTTATCTTTTTGGTTCTGTTTTTCTCTAAATACTTAATCATAATGGTTATTAAGTTCAAATCTAATCGATTTTAATACTTAAAGGCGTTAAATCAGCTGAGGTTGGATTAAAAGGTGGGGAGGGGAAACAAACTATCGCTGGTATTGAATTTGGTAGGATTTCTATCATAATGCCAGAAGACATCCTATTAATGCTTTGTAGGGGTCGCTTTTGAAGAGTGGAAGAAACTGCTGTAAGAAAGCAAAAAAAAAAAAAAAATAAAATAAAAACCCACCAAGAATATTTGTCTGTTGGGGTTGATTTCTCTCTTGAGTAGAAAGATAAAATTAGCAGAGTTGTAACCCGATTAATTATATTATTAATACTACTCTTGTTTCGTGAAATGTTTTCTATAAAAAAAAAAAAAAAATAATAATGTAGAAACCGTATGCTTCCATTGTACAGGTACGTAGTTTAAAACAGACAAGTTTGTCTTTCAGAGCCAAAGTTATGAAAGACTTTTTTTCATCCTGTATTTAAAAGCCCCCAGACCTTGAATGAGTTACGTTGCCTGCCTTTCCCCCTTGCAAACCCTTGTAACCGTTTCAATGCCAATTCTTTGTGCTGGATTGTTGCCAACAGTTACTTTTTAAAGAAAACCTACGTTTGTTTCGGAGAATGGGTAAATTTGGCGCTTACATAACATCAAAATAAAATTTAAAAAAATGTGCTTATGACAGTTTAGAATAAAACTTTTGAAATAGAAAATGTAGTATTATAAAGAGAAGCGACATAGTATGATAAGATAAAATAATTATAAAAAATCAAGTTGTCCATTGAGGATTAAGTTTGGAGTTGAGTGATAAATATCACTTTCCTTCTTATAGTAGGGTACGGATAATTTTGTCACTTTATTAGGCAAAAGATATCGATCTGCCCATTATCTCATTGCATTCATTTTTTACGAATAATCATCTTGAGAATATTCTCAAGATTATTCATAAAGAACTCTACAATGAGATAATGGATAAGTGGATTCGACCACGTGCCAAAAGTACAAATTAGGAGTTTTCCATGTGGAGCAGGCCGTTTCGACCCGGTGGAAAAGGCTTTGCTCCATATGGAAGACTCTGCTAACTGGGAGTGCCCAAAATGGAAGTAAAAAATCATTGAGCTAAATCGAATAAAAACAAAAACGGCATCCAGTTTCATAGGCTTCTGAATTATTTTGCAGTTATAATAGTTATTTGAGCCTCCACGGGGGACAGAGGGATAAAACTTTCCCTCTTAGAACTCTGTTTTTTATTATATGTGTACTATCACACAAGGACGGGTCCAGGTAGGGACTAAAGGGACTACAGCTTCCCCTTATAATCCAAATGATGTGATTTTGTTTTTACTGCTACTTGATTATTAAAGCTTAAAGATTCCACGGAACGCTGCTTTCGTCCTCTCTTCAGAAAATCCAGGGACCGCCCGTACTATCACGTGTAGAAGCGTGTAAAAACTACTAATATGGAACGACGAGCAAAGCAAAATTTTCCAGTGCGCCACTGCTAATATTGTAGTTGTCAGTCTATAGACAGCAGCCTCGTGTTAGAATTAATAAAATCGCATCGCAATAGTTCTTTGGATCAGCCAAATATTTTAACGAACTACACAAAAATTCAAGAAACATGCAGTAACGAGGTTGGGCTTCGCTGTGCCCTTAAACAACCATAAAAGACAACCATCCGGCCTTCTGACTCTTTAGGGCCCCACGGTATCGGACATGACGGCAGTATGGTAGTTTCGCCACTGTAAGCATAGGCATATTAGCAAACGTATTTAACATACGAATATCAACACGGGTTATAATCCATAATAGCTTGTGAGTTAGGGTACATATTTTTATTGCATATTTATTGGTAGCTCACAAAGAAATAGGCATTGAGGTCCTATAGGGTGACCAGGTTTAAAAAATAAAATAAAATAAATGGGTTACAATGCAGCACGTGAGACTGCCTAGTTCGCGCAAGAATCGCGAGCACCTGATTGCAGTGAAAGTTATTCTATAAATGTAGTTCCTTTCATAGATGACTGTGGCTTTGATTTACGTTGCTTGTGGGTTACAACATTATCTGCTGCGAATAGATGTTGAGTCAGTAAACGTTATTGTAACCACGCAATAGGTCTTATTGTCACGTTGGGGATGTCAGTGATATCATCGCGAAACTCCAGGTCGATCTCCTTCCACTGGAGAAGTGTTAAGAAAAGTTGTTTATATACGGATCTCTCCCATAACCGCTGTTTCCCCCCCATCTTCGGTTTCCCCCTCTCTACCTTCATCATAGCGAAAGCCCCACATATCAAGAACTTAACGTGATAAAATTACCTTGCGCCCAAAACTCCACCTAGCAAACCTAAGCGATATTACCCCTACGGTAGCGCAGATTTTTTTTTTTTAGATCCTAGCCGCCTAAATCCCAGGAAATTAAGCGGCAGGACCTGCCAGCGTTATTCTATGACAACTGGGTTCTTGGTCGGGTCCACGTTGCGTAAGTGGGGCAACGTTGGGCCTCAATATTGGCCCAACGGCTAAATGACCAGATGTACAGAACGCTACACATGAACAATTCCCACACACTTTTAAATCTCTGGCATTTCCCAGTGAACTGGTTCACCACAATGAAAACAACGCGGAGATAGTAGTAGCAGTGGGAAACCCCTGGTGCCATATGACAATAACACACACTTACACTTACAACCGCTGTTGACTTCATTGTGGAGTATGATTATGGAACATATGGTTAAGGATGGAATACAGAACGATCTAGATCAGGGGTGGGCAACTTTTTTCGTCAGCGGGCCGAATGAAATTTTTGTATCATGATGCGGGCCGGAATAGATTGAACGATTTAATAAAAAAAAAAAAAAATCAGAACTTAAAATGTTATATTATTTGAATTTAACATGATAAAATTATTAATGTATTTTTAAAAAAAATATCTGAATGTCCAATTATCATTGAAAATGCGGCATTCGGCATCAATTTTTCTTTTTTTTTTTAATTGGCTCATTTTATGGGCTATAAATTATATTAAATTAAAAATTGTAATAATTAGAAAAGGCTTAAAACAAAATATCTCGCACCAATATTATTTTTTTCAATAAGAAGTCAAACCCAAAGGAACTTCTTTCGATCGATGCTACAATAATAATTAGGAAATAACTCTTTGACGCTGCGTAGAATCACTTGGTTACTGTTGTACAGGCCGCGATTCCCGATTGAACCGAATTAAGCCGAACGTTTACGGCGAGTGTAGTCGGGTATGGATTTTCTATATTTATGCATTTACCGAGGGGGCCGGATTCAACATCGTCGCGAGCCGGCTGTTGCCCACCCCTGATCTAGATAGTCAAAGGCGCGATGAATTTTAATGGGTATTTTTTTTTAAAACTTGGCTGAGTTAGTCGATCTAGGCCAGAGTAGCATGTTTTTTTTTCCGGGAAACTTGGTTTTTCATCCAGCAAAGAGAACACACGATTTACAATCATAATATATACCGTGCAATATTGCCTAAGTTTCTGCTGTGCCTCAAACCTTACAAGAACAACCATCTCAATAGGAATGGTATCCTTAAGGGATAACAGCACGAGTTCGTCTAAAGCAGGGGTGGCCAACGAGTCGATCGCGGATTTAATTTCGGTCGATCACGACGAATTTTAAATATACAGTCATCCTCGATTTGTGCACATTGTGCAATGAAATTTTCGACATGGTAGATCGTGGCACATTTTGAAGGAAAAAAGTAGATCGCATCACAAATTAAGTTGGCCACTCCTGGTCTAAAGGAAGTCTTACCTGACCTGGTTAATTATCGTATTAAAGTCATAAAACAGTGGAATGTAAGCAACCAGTGCCGGATTTACGTATAAGCAAAATAAGCAGTAACCTAGGCCCTCCCCACCCATCGGGGGCCCCGGAAAAAATGATTTTGATATTTTTGATGTGAATGAATGTATTTTAATCGGAAATATAATATATATTTTTAACTTTAATTTTTTTCTTTGTCGCATATGTTTTTATCTTTATTATATATAAAGAGATAATAATGTGTATTTTTTAGATTTTTTAAAATTAAACTTTTTGGGATGCCCAGAAAATGTTGTGCTTAGGGTCTCCGCAATGCCTAAATCCGGTCCTGCAAGCAACAATTTTTGACGTTATTTACCTCGACTTCAGTAAAGCTTTTAACACTGTTTCCAATGAAAAGCTATTATATAAACTGGAGCAGATGTAAAATTCGTGTATGAATTTTACGGTACTACAATAGTGGGAAGTTCTTTAATTTCACTCAAAATTAAAAACTTAATTTTCTTACGTGATTTAATTTTATCCATTTATTAAATTAATTATACTAGTTTGTCGAACAGAGAAGAAAAAAAAAAAAAAAAAAACTGAAAGAGATGCTAAATTACTCGGTCACTCTTCAAGTTGTGAACGCCCAACTCACGATCATCGTGCGTTCGAACAAGGCTCCATAAGATGAACAGTTTTCACGAATGAACAGTCTTTGAATATTTATTTATTTTTCCTGATAAAATACAAATGGATAAATGTTGCCGATATTTTAACGTACTAACTCTATTTTACTGTACAGTACTTTTGTCGAAAGTCATACCGCTCCTTGCCATGATACAGACCCCAGCGATCTCAGAAAAAAAAGAACCCCCAAGGTCAGCATCATAGCCACTAGATTGACCTTTCTTAGTTTGCAGTGGTGACCAAGAGACCGGATTTTGTGTCTCATTTTAATTTTCCTCTTTTACGACTTTTTACTAAATTTATTATTGTTTCTTCCTTTTTTTTTTTTCCCTTGTGGTATAATTTATAATTTTGTGGTATAATGTAGCCAATCGAACAGAAACTGTAACGTGAGCAAACATAATGGCCGCTCAAATAAAATAGTTAAAAGAAATAATGTGGCTTTAGCGGTGCTAATAAAAATTCTGAAGATAAATTATATGAATTGAATTTACTATAAAATTCAGTACTATTACAATCTGGACGTTTTTAAAAATCTGTCTTCACCATTCTTGTTTAGCGGTGATATAATTCTACAGCAGTCACCTGTGGGATATATGCATATGTCTCTATTTGCACCTCGGTCCCCGTCTTCTCCAACAAATATTGCAGCAACCTCCGTTTTGGACGTAGGTGCATTATACCGGGTCTTCTATAGCCATGCGCACATTCATTGTTGGATTGGCCTGGGTTATTTGATGCATTTGTTTATGACTCAGCAAATGGGTTAACTTGTTTCAGCAACTCGTCCAATTGGTGCATTACTTCGGCCATACACCCTTAGTTTGATTGTTTTTCAAGCTGTTTTGTTGTTGTTTCAGCAGAATCAAAGATATAAAGTTGTCCATATCTTGGCTTATTTGTCTCCTTTGGATCTAGCGGTGAGACCAAATGGTAAATCTGGCCGTGTATTCTAAAATAGTATGGACCATTTCCATCGGTGATTTTATCTCTGCGCCCATTGACGCGAACGCCATTGCTGAGTTGTACTCTCGTATATGTTCTCTGTAGTTATTTGCTTCACGTGTTATCCCCTGTAAGCAGCTCTCGTAATAGGGTAGGTGTCTCAGACAGTGGGTCAAGTGAAACCTTTCCATCATGACAAAATTTAGTGTAATTTTTCGATGTGTTTAACTCATGTCCCCACAGTAGCGCTGCGTTCCTATGTGCCGCCAGTAAGCAAAATAATATTTGCCGCCCTAAATGTTGAATACTGATAAGCGTTAACCAATCAGAAAACAATGCCGAAAAAAAATTCGGCGCCCTCTTGAAATGCCACCCGTAAGCGACGCTTATCTCGCCTACCCACTCGCGGCGGCCCTGTGTCCCCAATATCTTGAATTGCAATATATTTCCTATGTACCACATTAATAATTACATTACCACATTAATTACAGCTTGTTGATTATTCGCATTCGGTACGTCTATTTGATTTTTCCTACGGCGTCTTCTCATTTCCAATCTTCTATTTCTTCAATGTTTTCTGTCCGTCTTCGTAGTCGTAGAATCTCGTTTCGGTCTCTTGGTCTGTTAGATCTCTCCTCTAATGTTTCGTTAGCATTTCTTCTACATTTTTCTCAAAGTTCTTACACACTGTTCAGCCATTTTTACACTTCTTAAAACTTAGAACGGTTTATTAAAATTGAAGACAGATAAAATAAACATACATCAATAGCTTTCAAGCATAGGTTGCCTTTCTTCAGTCGAAAAACGTTAGTACAAAAATTTAAAGGATGCGCGGTATGGTGTCATGCGAGGTGAACCGCGTGAAGTCAACAATTAGCAAGTGGAAAGTTTGGGCAGCATACCTAATCATTTTATATATATAGAAGATTTGCTTTCGGCGACACTGTTCAGAATAACATTCACTAAAAACATTTTTGTTCTGTTAATTTTGTCTTGCAGTCAGAGGCGGATTTAACGGCGGGCGCGCCCTGGGCCCCGACTTCTGAAGGGCCCACGCAAAACCCCAACAAATTAGTTGAACTAATATGTTCAACTATTAGTTCAAAACTTTGTGATTATTATTAATTATATTATATTCAAATTTTATTGGAAATACAACATTAATAGTACATAATATTTATTTATTTAAAAAAAATGGTTAACATGTATCTTTATTTTCCCTGTCTCTTTTTTTTTTTAAGGGGCCCAATATTTTCTTCTGCGCTCGGGGCTTCAACCGACCTTAATCGCTACTGCTTGCAGTGTATTTAGTAATGTGGGCTCAAACGTATACATTTAATTGGTTGGTTGGTTTTAAGGTTTTTAGATGTATTATCGACTTAGATCATAATGCGCCGAATATATTTTGTCTGTAAATTGCATGTGTTTTTTGGTCAATTTTCTGTTTTCTGGACAAAAATCCTGCGTCTCCGGTAGAGAAAAAAAATCACGCTACCCTCGCCTAAGATCGACTAGCTCAGTCATGTTATGAAAAAGGACCATAAAAATTTCTTTCATACTTATTATTATTATTAGCCATATGGTGCAAGTAAGCCGAGAGAGAGATGAAGATGAAGATATCCAGCTCAGGACCCAAGGTGTCCCAAGCCCATACTCACCAGATGTGAGCCCCCGGGGGTATTGACGGGATTCGAACTGAGGTCTTTTCCACCCGATGTGGGGAAGACGCTGATTATATCAAATTGGTACCCACAAGGGCCGCGTGTACTTCTATACCCTTATCGTTGACCGCTTAGCTACGGCGACTCAGTTAACGCTTCAATTTTCAGCTGCCGAAAAATTAAAAGATCATTGCATTATCACTGCAGGTTAAATCCTGCTGCTGCTGTCTGCAAAAACACAATAGATAAGGTAGTAGTCCTCCAAGTATCGCATAATTTCTGAGACAATATAGCTTTAAGGAGTTAATTTATGCATGGGTAATGCATACACATCATTTCTACTACCAAAGTAGTTTTAATGCATTGTTTTATTTATATCTCATCTTGTGAATACTTTCATAAAGAGTGCCATGGTAATCCACTACATCGAATAAGTAACGCTTCACCTATGGATAAGACTATTGTTACTTATTCTTGGCGGATACCACCACCCAGACGGCACCATTTGAAAAATGGTATGGGATAAAACGCTGTTATCCACATACTGTCCCTATTAGACTTACGAAGTGTAATAGTAGGAGAGGAAGAAGAAGAAATACCGTCGAAAGACAAAAGGGACAGTTACTTCTCACACTCACTCACTGAACTAAGCCACTGATAAATCCTCCGAATAGGCAATGCTTCTCTATTAGGAAAGACTGTTGTTACCTATTCGCGGTAACGAGGGCCACATCAAGACCTCATCTGCCAATGCACCATTAAAAACCAAATCAACCAACTAATCAATACCCCATCATGATCCCCCGAAGACGGCACCGTTTCGAAGCTTATTGGCTTCTCATCGGTGTTTGGGTGAGTAGGTACCCTGTTGTTGCAATAGTGAAAACCCAGTTATGAAGTATAACTCAATTGGTTGCCACTGAAGAGGGGCCAAAAAGCCTTGAAACGGTGCCGTATGGGTGGTGGTATCAGCCGAAAATAAGTAACAATAGTTTTTGGAGCTTTATTTATTAGAGGTACTGCAATACCATGGCAACTCGTTGTGAAGGAATTCACAATAGGAGATATAATTAAAACTGCCTTGGTAGTAGAAATTATGCGTGTGTATATTACCCATGAACATACAAACTCCTTCATACTTTTAGGCATGTAGCCAAGAAATATCTTTTAGATTATAGCTTTAGTTATAATTTAACTCAATTTCTCTTTTAGTGATATATCTCTTATTCAGTAAACTTTAATCTAGTGCGAACTGCTCTTGCAAATTACCACTATGCAGCTAGTCGAACGGTGCTTTAATGAGCCAGTGACCGGTTTGAATCACTTTAGAACAGCAGAGAACAAAAAGAGGTATGTATAGTGTGGGTGCAGCTGGAAAAATGCATGATTCCTTTAATCTGTGGTTAATCTTTTCTATAAACAACGTTTGTGGGAGATATCAGTTATCTTTCTTTAGTAGCCAATGGTAATCCATCCTTATATTAAAAAAAAAAAAAAAAAGTTCAGAGGGGCCATCTCGTCTATTGACAGGATTCGAAACCGAGCTTTTTCCACCCAGTATTGAGAGGATGGCGAGTGTAACCACTATACTACCGCGCAGATGAGAGGTGCCTCAGAAAATTTCCGAGATCCCATTGGCGCTGTCCATCCGCCTCTGCATACAACCGCATTAGTTTGACCCATTAATTATCGTATTACTGTACAACCTTTCATCAGGCGTCAGTAGGAAATAAACAATAATTGGAGCCCATTCTGATATAGGAGTTGTAAACTTTGTGCGGAGCCATTGTTAATTTTAACAAAAACATAATCGAATAAATTCAATAAAAATAATAAACATACGTTGTGTGTAGTGTTTGTGAGAGGGCGTTTCGCTCTGCAGATGAACCTTAAAAGCATCGCTGTTATCGCTAGTATTAGTCAGATGTGAGATCAATTCTGTTGTAGTTAAATATGGCTGTTAGGTTTTTCCAGACTCGTACTTATTTTTCGTTTCTGGCGCTACTGATTGCCTTTCGTCCTGTTCTCTATCACGCTTCGTGTTCTTAGTTTCGCGTAACGTATTGTCTGCTTTTTGGAAGGAGTAGTGTTTTAATAAATAATAAGAAATCAATTTTCGTTTATGTTCTGTACAGTGCAGCCAGAGGAGTATGCAACTTCAGTGTAATTGCTTTTATTATCAGTCAGCAGCTACCGGTGGGTTGTGCACCTTTTGGGTCAGCTTGGGGGCCAGATCTCCCAACGAAAGTTGGGATCTCCCATGCCCCTTTAAAGGCGGCCTTTACTTAAGTATCACAGGCTACCCAAAGATCGCCATGTAATCTTTATTGTTTATGCATGCTTACTGACATCTGTTTTTTAAGCTGATAGCTTATACGTGTCAGTGTAAACGTATTTTGAGCAATTATTTATTTTCTGGGACTAAGAAAGGATTTGAAGTTCTGATGTAACTTCATCCAGTATTCTTTATAATGTATGTTCTTTGCTTTTTGCAATTGTACTTAAAATACATATCCTAGCATATCATTTGGTGTCATAGTTGAAAGAAATAAAAGTACTGACAATTTTAAACTCGTAGGAAATTTGTTATCATTGCTTTATATTTTAACTACTAGTTAAACATGACTATTCTTAGTTGTTATTACCGGAAACTTATTCATCGTCAGAAGTACAAAATGGGTAATCAATTTTATTATTGCCAGTTAATTTTTTTAAAATTTATTGTATAATTGTATTGCAAAAAGATTGCTTTTTATATTTGTCTGTTTTAAATTACAAACAATGATGTTAAATCTAGGACAGTGGCAAAATTACTGTATGTTGTGGTGTTAAAGAATGCTGGGAAGGGGGGGGGGAGCCAAGATTTCTAAGTTGTCTCAATCTAGACCTGTGTTTCACTTCTGGAATACATCCCCCCACCAATCAATTAAAATGTGGGAGAGAGAGAGAGAGAGAGAGAGAGAGAGAGAGAGAGAGAGAGAGAGAGAGAGAGAGAGATATTTACTGAATTATTACTGAAACTAAAGATTTCTTTGTGTATAAATCTTCATCAAAAAGTATTTGAGTATGTAACAATTAAATTTCTTTTGATAACTGCACTACAACCACCCCTCCACATTTCCCTTGGCAGCTAGGAACAAATGGGTGCAGCATTCTTAATTACTGACACCATTTGATTGTAGCATTTTACTGCTTACTTGTGCTTAATAAAAAAAAATAACAGAAGTTGAATGATGTGTTCTTAATAATTTCCCATGAAATTTTCAGGCTGTTCCTATCTTGTCCCTGTACAGGTGTACATTTTCAGAACTGGATAAAAAGAGTGAATTTCAGTGTTGTATTTTCAAGTAGAAAATGCAACTTCCTGGAATGCTTTGCCACATCTCCATCCCTGCTTTTATTTCATTGGGGATTGAGGAGAGGGTGGGGTTCTGATAAGGTTTTTAACATTTCAAAAATTATCAGTCATGATTGTAAATGTGTTTAAAAAAATGTTATATAAATTTTTTTTCTTGTTGTCAGTAATGGTTTAAAATTTTTTTTCATAGCTGTAATATATATATTTTTTTAATAGTGTGGCTATTAAAAAATATGAAATTACTGTTAACTTCAGAAATATCAAAATAATGTAATTTACTTTAAAAATTTAAATAACTCCAGAAATATAATTTAAAGAAAAATTAATTACCATACTAGTTTTCACTGTGTTCTCTCTAAAACAGTAAAATTAAACTTGATTAGTGTAGAAAGAACAGGCATACATAGTTGCTTCCGTAGCTGATAAGTGGAAAAATCAGTATGATGGTTTTTGTCATTTTTTTGGAGAGATTTGGGTTTGAATGCCATCAGAGATTGGAGCAATTCTTCAAGTTCTCATCAGCTAGAGTTGTAATTCACTGATGTCAGAGCAGAGGGAATAGAGTTCCCCTTTGAGTTATTCCAGGTTTTTCTGCTTGTAAAACATGGAAATTGGTCTGTGAACACTTGTATAACCTACTGCAATATGCAAGCTACTGAGGTTATAAAACTAGCAAGAAAACATTGTTTCCTCTCCTTACATATTTGTAAAGTAAAAAGTAACACTGCATGACATGACATGACAGTTTTTATAAAAAAAAAGTGATAAAAATAGTTTTTTTTTTTTCCTTGTAGAAAACAAGGGGGAGAAAGACTTTTTACCCTCTTGATTTCTAAGTACAAAATAGACCAGAAACAAAATGTTCACGTGATAGATTATGTTTAATAGTAGTTTAACTATTACATTATCAGTGGCCACCAAATACAAGACTATAATTGCTAAGCAATGCCATGTACTTTGCAATAGCCTCTCACAAAGAAAAAATCCTTAGCAAGTTGGTTGATCACCTAATCCCTAATTTCTTCAAAGAGCAAATGAAAACTTATTTACATACCTTATAGTATTAGTTTACTATTCTAACTCCCTTTTTTACTGTCCTCGCTTTCACTCAAAGAATAGTTCACTTTTAAGTCAGCTTTAAGAAACTTAGAAAATAACACTGGGCCAGCTAAACATGACATAGCCACCATCCCACCACACAGACAGTATGACTGAGTATTTACTATTTGACTGAGTTATTCATGATCCTTAGCAAGTATGCACATATCTGAGTCAGGCATATTATAATATGCACATAAGGGATAGTCAAATAAGCTTTGATGATTGTGCATATAATTTGGCATATCTCTTCTAAGTATATATAAGTAAACTTCAAGAAACTAAAAACATGGCATGTGATTTTTAGCAAAACAGATGGAAACCATAAGCTGATTTTCAACTCTATTATGCCTCAGATCATCTCTAGCTTTAAAGTGACAATTACAAAAATGTGATCCTGAAAGACACTGATAAGTTGGTCAAATAGTAATAGTTAGACCACTCTTAGTATTGAAATATTTGCTATAGTTAAAAAAAAAAAAAAATTCGCCTCCATTATGGGTCTTTACTTCATTCCACACAAAGTCTCCAATAGCGTTATAAATGCTATCAATGTCAGCTTATGTGTTAAATAGACTTTCCATTCTGCTTGGCAGTGTTAGCTTCGGAAGTTAATAAATGCAGAATGATGAAATAGTTTTGGTGGGTAAGCTCTCCTAAAATGACATTTTCATTAAAAAAAATTAACTTATATAATATAATTACTAAAGGACATTATTTGGAAGTTTAAGAAGGAAATGCTTATGTGATAAATTTAATTTATTTAATTTCAGTTTGCTCATAAAAGCATCCTTCTACCTGACAAATGTTTTTAGGTTACATTTCAGATTCTTTGTAGGCAAGGTGTGGTATTGTGTGTGGGGGGGCAATTCTGAGGAAAGGATGGGAGGGATGCTACCATTGTTAATTTTAATTGGGATTTACCATGTCCAAAACCCATGCCCTTTAAAGTTATTTTGTGTCCTGATTGTAGAAATCCATCTTTGGGAAAAAGAGGGAGTTGAAAACTAAAACTTAAGCAAAAGGTGCTGGGTACACTTACAAAGTGTAACTTGAATCATTTTGTGGAACTGAAATACACCCCAAAAAAGTTTAATGCTTGAGATATAGAAAAATTTGTAATTTTTCCAGGAAATTATTAACTAAATATTTATTACATGGCTGTCTATTTAATTAACTTAATAAAAAAGTAATGGATAGTGTCTGTAATGATACAACTGTTGTGTCACAATTGACACTGTCCAGAGGTTCAAAAAAATACAAAGCAAGCAATTATTGCCAAAGAAGTTATCAGATTATATCAGTAGATTGCTGAGGACTGGAGAGATAAACATAAAGGATTTTAACCTGAAAAATTCAAAATCGTCTATGATAATAGGATTTTGATGCAACTTCTGACAGGTCCAGGATGTTGATATTTTTGCTTAAATAGGCTAGGCCAAAACGTCAAATCTTTTCTGCCCTGCGTGCTGTTATCAAAAATAAGTTGAAACAAAAACAACAATTTTAAGTAGTTTTTATTATTACTACAGAAAATGGTAATCATATTTGAAAGTTTCTAATGAGAATTTTGTAATTTTGCACACAATTATACTTACACTTTTTTTGCCACCAGATGTGGTGATAGGCCATAAAACAAATGTCTTCCAATAAAAAAAAATTATTTTTTATACAAACTATTTATGGTTGGTCACATACCTATATACGTTCATGTGCATGCTGTTTGTGGTATGTGTGTATGACTAATTTGCCCTCCCTAGTCTGTACTGTAGGTTTTAAGTTAAATAATAAAAAAAAGGTTAAAAATGTTATGATAATTATTTACTCCAAAATTGTTCATGAAAATTAAATTCATAATTTTTTAATATAATGTGGAAGAATTTATAAATGTTTAACTTTTATTATTTTTTCTAACTTTTGATTGTTAAACCAAATTTGTAAATAAATTTTGTTTTTTATAGGGTGGAGGCAACACAGTTGTCTGTGGGATTTTTCCCTAGACAGGTGTTTCCATCTAGGGATGGATTCACCATTACCTGCCAAGGATGAAAAAGTACGACTAGTAAGGTTTGCATCAGTGAGCGACTGCAGCAGTAAATCTTTATGCCATCCTGCTTCTCCCGGTGGTGTTACTCCATTATCGATAACTATTAATGGTAAAACTAGTTCAAAAAGGCATGACATTCCTCCACCTCTCAAATCTGAAAGAGTTAAACTTATCGGATTTTCTTTTAAAGAACCTTTACACCAACCTAATGCATCATCAGATATGAATGGAAACTATCAGGATTCCAAAATGGACAAAGAACGTCAGGAAAGACTAGCTCGACTAATGCAAGAAACACAGGACTGGTTTTCTCAAATAAGAGAGGAAAATCACAGGTGGCGCAGTGGTTTTCCAGAATCAGGAACTGGAAATCCTTCAGAAAAAATGAAACACTTTTTTGCAGAAGCTCAGGAAAAGTTCAAAGTAGGAAATAATGATCTCTTTAGTGAATTTGTACAGGATAACCAAGAGAGGTTTGCTCAATTACTGGAAGAGAGTGGTATGAATACAATATTTAATACTTTTCCACATCGACCAACCAGCATGTATTTTGACCCTACAGCCTGTGGTGAATCGTTTTCTTCTCAGCCTCAGAAAGAAGCATTTAGTCAAGCTTGGAGTTTCAGCTCAGATTCTGACTCAAGGACTTCTAATTGTGCCGATGGCTCTTCACTGCTCAATGGTGATAAAAACAGTGCAAAAGATTGTTCTACAGCTAATGTACAGTCCAGGACACATACATCAATTAGTCATTCACATAGTTTTAAAAGTTCCAGTAGTCAGTCCTTTACGCAACATTCTAACAAGTATAATCATGCAAGGCAGTCCTCGAGTGCAAATGGTGATGTACCCCCACCACCTAGGACAGAAGCTAGGCCTCCCCCTTTCACGTCATTTCCTACATTTCAAGATTTTCCTTCTCCTAACTTCAATCTGTCTTCTCCAACAAAAGTATATGTTGGGGGGAACAAAGCAGGCTCTTATCAGATGACTTCTTCAAGGAGCACTTTTGAATATTGTGGTGATACAAATACTTACAGGTAAGTGTTGGTATTAATAATAATAAATCTCCATTTATAATTGTAGTGTTACTGTTTGCAGTGAAAATTGCTATAATGTAGGCTGCCTTCTTTTTTTTATGTTTCTATTTTATTTATGCAGGACGGAGATTTTTGTCTAAATAATAATGATAAAATTTTTCAAAATTCTTTCAGAATTGTTTCATAGTCACTTTGTAAAAGAAGTAAAATCATTCAAAAAGAAAAAATTAAATGCAAATGAATGCAAAAACATGAGGACATTTTTAGATAACACTTAAAGCACATCTCTTTCTTACTGTCCAGTACCAATGTCCCCATACAGCAATTGGATTATGCAATCGCTCAGCTGTAAACATTTATATTGGAAACATTTGAAGAGTGTTTGGTTTTTTTTGGCAATTCTGACAAGAGGAGAAAAAATAGTGGCCAATATAAAAAATTATAACACAAAATGTGCTATTTACCACCAAGATGCAAATCAAATGAAGCATAGCAGTAAGTGAATGGAAGATGCAGCTATTAATTGAAATAAAATTCCAGAATGTATAGCATAACAGTGGTGAAATGGATGCCCCTCCCCCATGTGGGGAATATCAGCATGGGGCTAGAAGATGATGATGAAATACGTTGCTTGACAAAAATTAATAGAACACACAGAAAATGTGGTGTAACTTGTGCAGCTTGCGATTAAGTGGGAAAATATTTGGCATGTGGAGTATCATAGAATAACGATGAAATAGCAAGAAACTTCAGACAGATTAAGGAACATTTGTAGGGGTTGTATGAGAATTTCCAAAAAAAGGTCACATTATAGAAGTCAATAGAAGATGCTCAAAAATATGGTCGTATGACATATGATTCCCCTCCAATGGCCAGACAGGCTTTACAGCGGTGAATCATGCTTGATATAAGGTTGTCTATAAGATTCTGTGGCAACAAATCTCATTCTTCTACCGGTGCAAACCTTAGCTCACCAAGTGACTGAGGGGTTGGCTGTTGGTGTGAAATGAGTGATCGAACATGCATGCTCGATCATACATGACCATATATGATTTAATGTGTGTGACACTCAAGGGTGTCCCACATACATTTGATCAGATTTAAATTTGGTGATTGTGCTGGCCATGGCAGTCGTTGGATATGTTCAGTTTCAAGGTATTCCTCCACCACTTGATCTCTATGCGCAGTGTTGTCATGCATGAAAAGAAAATTGGGGCCAACCTCACCCATGAAAAGTTGCACATATGGTTTGAGGATCTATTCTCAATACTTCTGCACAGTTACGGTACACTCTTCAAAAACATGAAGAGAGATGTGGTCGTTTGATCATTATTCTGCTCCTTAGGAGAACACCGCTTCCACTGTAAGTGTCCCTTTCTCTGATGTTGGAGGGATGGCACTCATTGGAGAACAGAACTGTACCCTATTTGTCAGGGCTTCAAGTCACACATTCATGTCACCAGTTTTGATGAGCTCTGCGGTGGTTTGGGGTTAGTGTGTTGTAAAGTGTTGGTTGTCTGATGGCACCGGGGGTTCCCCCATCTCTGCAGGGGTTTGGAGTTAATGGGATACAAACCACTGGCTTCCTTGCATAGAGTCCACTTGAATTGAGACTTTACACTGTGGTTTGGAATGTTTTCACCTGTGGCCACAGCAACTTCAAGAGGCAATTGATGACACAACATCATAGGATTTGATCTTGCTGTTAAAGCAGATAGTGGTCTGTTCTGGTTAATGTAGCCCTCTGGCGACTTTGGTCAGCTCTTCTTGTAATGTGCCTCTCTTCTGAAATTGTCTACATAATGCAGAGAAGCACACATTAAGCCAATGTGCTACATCTGCTTGTGACTGCTCGGCTTCAAGCCATCCAATGGCCTGCCATCTCAAAGAATCAGTTAAACGATGATGACTTGCCATCCTGAGTACTGGAGATGTGGTTATTCCATATGCAAGGCAAAAAACAGGAAAATTCGGAATTCGCATGCCAGGATGGCTCTTATATCAAATATTTGCCTTCGGCGACACTGTTCACAATAAAATATTAATGAAAAACATTTTGTTTTGTTAATTTTGTCGAGCAGCATAGCAACTGTACTTTTATTTCAAGGAGAGAAAATCTGAGGAAACTGAGGTGTAGAAAAAGTTAAATTACAAGGAGGCAGAGGTATCCTTGATAGGAATATTAAATTTGTTAATTCTGACATGGAATTTGAAAAATATTTCTATGCTATTAAGAGAAACGAAGAACAATATTATGAAATGGCAATGCAGTGAAATGTGGCTAGTTATTAACATTTAACAAAATTAATGTGTATTATTTAAAATATATCGTATTTTTGTGATCTGTTTGATTCAAATTCTTTTACCTCATTTATTCCAGTTTGTTTTTAATATAAATTTAAGTTGTGGAAGGATGGTTGCAGGATAGATGTGCAGAAATTTGTTAGCCAGTGGGTAGTTGATAGTTTCAAAAGCCTCCTTCTGGTGTTGTGGAAGTGGGTAGTTTGAATAAATTTAAAGGAGGAATTAGACAAATTATTAGAGGGGTTGGACAGGTGGTGTGTGTGTTGGCTGATTCTTGCATCATTTGCCACTGCTAATATTAATAAGCATTTTCATAAAATTTTATTTTTCCAATGTATATTTGTCCTAATACCATCTAAATTATTATATATTGCTGGATAGATTTGCTTATTCTTATGAACTATGACTTGATTGATATATAATTATGTTCTGCAGTATGTAGCCCTTCCACATATGATTTAGTGAGATTCTGTGTTCCACGCCATTTAAAATGTTCTGTTGCTGCACTTGTTTTTTATAGTTGGATTAATTCTTCCTTATATGATAGGATACTTTTCAGTACCATGAAATTTTTACTGTATTTGTAAAGATTCAACTTTTTTTTTTTTTTTATGAAAACCCCAAACATGAGCAGTATTAAAACCTATAGTACTTAGTATTGTGAATAGGTCAGAGGGTGAGAAGATGAAACAAGATATTTGTTGACATTAGACTTGAACTTCTCTAAATTGTAATTTTCAGGAAATACGTAAGGTGGAAGGTTTTTCCAGAAAATGGAAGTTGAAGGAATAAATGAGGAAGAAAAATTTGTTCTGCGAGTTTCAAGATGGGCAGTAAAAGGATGTTGACTGGTTGCGGCACATCTTCGGACTGCTTTGGAGGAGAGAGAGAGAGAGGGACCAATTCAGAAGAACAGTGCCATTGGAAGTATCTATAGAAAAGTCATGCAGCAAAACAGAACATTACAGAGTGGGGAGACTCTGTTAGAGATGAGTTGTTAATTAATTAGAATATCCACTACCAGTCCCTTAAATGCTGATCTCCAGGTAATTCTCCAGTGGGGCAAAGATAACTTAGTTGAGTTAAACCCTTCTAAAACTCAGTCCTGTCTTATCTCGCAAAAAGGATTCTTCTACTCCTATACTTATCTTTGATGACACTCAGATTTCTAAGCAAGATCATATATCGTATCTGTAATGGGGATTATGCCGAATTCTAATCTCTCTCTTTGCATAAGCACATTACAAATATTGCTTCCTCTGCATCTAAAAAACTGGGTTTACTCTTTCACTTGCAGCATTACTTTTCTTCCAAATAGCTCTTCACTCTGCACAAATCCTCCCTACCAAGGAATATTGTTCCCACATCTGGGGTGGTGCCCCCCCAATCAAAAGAGGGCAGTTAGGTTAATTAATGACTCATCTCTAACAGAGGCTCTCTGTCTCATAGAAGTTCTGTTTCTACTGCATGCTTCTTTTATGCATACTTCCATGGGCACTGTTTTTCTGAACTGGCTTCTATAATTCCCACTCTCTTCCAAACCAGTTTGAATAAGTATTGCAACCAGTCAACATCCTTTTACTGTCAAGCTTCAAACTCGCAGAACCAAACTTTCTTCTTCCTCATTTATTCATTCATTCAACTTCTGTCTTCTGGAACAACTTTCTTTCGTATGTATTTCCTGAAAATTGCAACCTTCAGAAGTTCAAGTGTAATGTCAACATGTATCTTCTCAACCTTTGACCCATGCACAGTACTAAGTACTATAGGATTTAATACCTCTCATGTAAAAAATGTAGCTGGATGGGCAGTAAGCCAGATCAGGATGGCTTGTGTTGTTACAAACACATATTGCTTTGGTCTGTAAAGTTGTAAAACTTTTGATCAAAAGTGCTGTTGGCAGTCAAATGAGTCTGGTGCAGAATTTCTTCCTGCAGCATGAAAAATATAAATGCCTAAGATGGCTATGTACTGTTTCTAAAAACTGGCAAGTGCTGTCCCCACAGAAGTTCCACCTGACACATTCCTCTTCATATCACCATGTGAAGTGATCCTAAGCAGAGCCATCTTCTGGTTTTTGTGATCCACAGGTAATTGTTCACGTGTGGCTCTAGATATACTGTGGTTATAAAATAAGTTTTCCTATTCAGGAGACCCTAGTGTCAAAACGGTTAGAGATACCGCTGTGAAAATCGGTGGGTATGTTGTTTAGGGTATGGGGAAGCGATTTTTAGAAGAAAAAAATTTGTTCAAATTTCCATCACCAGGGGAGAAATTGGCATAAACATGAGCTGGAATACTTAACTTAGGATTAGATTTTAATATCAGAATTTAGAAATCTACAGATATTGTTCTATGTGCTTTCCTTCACAGATGACATTCTGAAAATGGAGGACTGTGTGCGACAGTTTAGTTTCACTTAGCAACTCATTGGGGATGTTGGTTACATGCTGTTTAATGCTTGCTTTCAAATCAACAAGTGTCTGTATGCCACCACGGTAAACTCTGTCTTTCGGGTATCCCCGTAGCCAGAAATCACAGGGATTGAGATCTGTGATCGGGCTGGCCAGAACTGCAGAAAGTCTCTAGAAATGATGCAATCATTTCTGAATGTTGAATGGAGCAGTTCCTTCACTTGTTGACCAATGTGGGAAGGGGTAGCATGTTGCATGAACACTACAGTCTCCAAGCATTGCCTTTCTTGCAGAGCAGGAATAATGTGATCTCTTAAAAGAGTGCAGTACTGTGCACTAGTTACTGTACACCTTACAGGGCCATGAGGTGTAGACTCTGATTATAAACTCTGCTGTGAATCCACACCATACTGTAACATATGGACTTTGTAGTGGTCTTTCATGCACAGCAGATGGACGAGAAGTTCATGATATTCGGCAGTTTTGTGCATTTACAGCCCCATGAAGAGTGAAATGTGCCTCATCAGACCACAAGATCATTCGAGCCCATGTATTGTCAAGTTCCATACAAGCCAGAAATTGTAGAGCAAAGTCTATTTGTTGTTGCTGATCACAGAACTTTAGTTCTTGCACTATGCGAATCTTGTATGGGAACCAGTATAAAATTATTCTAAGCACTTTACATACAGTAGACCAAGGAAGATTCAAGTCTCTTGACACACCTCTGGCACTACTGACTAGTAGGTTTCACATTCTGACCTGGAGGCCATTGCAACTGCCACTTCTACTACCTCCGTTCCAATGTGTGGTCATCCCCTGTCTGGAATTACACCTAACTCCTTGGTCGCTTCAAATTTCTTTATTAGTTTTCGAAGCCCCACTGACGTCAATGGTCTTTTATGCAAACCTTTAAGTTTCTGATATTCACGTAGTGCTGCGTTAGCATTACTATTATTCTTGTAGAACAGTTTTACTAAAAGAGGATGTTCCTTTTTTTTTTGTAAGAGCTATAATGGTTATTGACAGTGGTGTTGGCTTTTTTGCTTTTATTTAACAGGATGTCATTTGCATAAGCAGCATGTCTTGATGTAAATGACAACTTTTGCCTATGTGCAGCGCCATTTCCCCCCTAGTGGCAGAAATTTGAACTTTTTTTTTTTTCTTCTACAAATCACTTCCCCATATCCTAAATGACATAACCACCGATTTTCACAGTACTAACTCTTAACTGTTTTGACACTATGGTCTCCTGAATAGGGAAACTTATTGTATAACCAACCGGTACATAAATAAAAATATGGCAATATAGTATTTGTTATAAATTTATAGATCATGTATATTATCCAGTGTATTCTGTAACATAATTAAACCTTTATTTTGCAATTATAAAATTAATATCATTTTATAATTTTTTGATTAAAATATGCTGAAGTGTGTGTAAATAGAAGATTTTCTGAAAGAGAATGTTCTTAAGAATATCTTTCAGAAGAATATTCCTGAGAGTCTAGGAAATTAGCTATTATTACCCTTTCCACCAATGCTGCAGTGCATATAGTGGACATTTAGGCTTGATGGCAGACAGTCCACAAAATACAGAAAAAGTTTTTTTTTCATTCTTTGGCTCATCTTGTTTCTCATATAATATGAAAAACATAATGCATGACAGACGTCACAAGATTTGGATGTCTAGATTTAGAATGTTAGTAGTTTTGATTAATGATCCTCCGTTATTTGTCTTCTTTATAACTACCATAAAATTTGTAAAAATGAGCCATTCTGTATATTGTTATAACAGCAAAACTTGCACATAAAAGCATTGTACATCTTATATGGCAAAGCAAATTGCAATTAGTAGAGTCACTCCTAAAAAAAAAAAAAAAAAAAAAAAAATTAGCAGTCACGCATAAAATTTAATGGAGATTTATTTTGAGAAACATTGTTTCAAAGTTCCCCATCAGTGGGTCAAAATTCTATTGTAATGCAAAACAGCATTACAGAAATTTCCATCTTGCACTACATCAACAAGATCCACAGCATTGTTCACACTTGCTTTCTGCAATTCTCTAAAGATGGCTAAAACATTGCATTGAATGTTGTTCTTTAATGACTGAAGAAACCCAGCTATCTTTCTAAATATAGCCATTCAAATAAACCCCATGGACAAAAATCTACAAGAGTCAACTTCACTAAATGTGGAAATTTGTATAATTATTGTATCAGGCACAAATGTTTTGTCAGTAGGATACAAACTGGTTGAGTGATACTTGACAGTGCTTCCTCGTGCATGAAGATTGCCTTGAAGGCATCAGTGCTTTCACAAGTACAGGCTCCAGCAAATAGAAAGTTTTGCTTTTTTATTGACTGAAATTGGCATATTAATTTATTTTTTAGGGTTGCTTTATATTCCTAGTAACAATACTTTAGTTTAATTTGAATTTAGATAGAGATTTTGTAGGTTATTACTGAGTATCGGTAAGGGTATCAAATCCACGTGTTGAACAGGCATTTGCAGCTCCGACGAATGCAAAGTTTTTAATTATACTTAGCCACTTTATTGACTTAATTGTTAGATTAAATTATGTTCTATAAGTAGCTTATAGACCTAGTCGAGCTCCGTGGTTTATTTTGAATTTAGATAGCACGATTTGGAAAGTAAATAATACCTTGTGTCCGTAGATTAACCGTTCGTAACTTGCCGCCATTGCTATACGATATAACGTGTGCACCGAACTAGATAGCGTAAGGTCTAACAGAGAACTAGATAGAGTATAGTAGTATCAGTTAATCAGTAAAATTTATTAATCTTATTAAATTTCATTGTCAGTTGAATTGAACTTTAACTAAATAAATATAGCGACCTAGTTTTTACAAATTTAACATCATAAATTAATACATAAGTTGACAGGGGATAAGAAAGTCATATAACATAAATCGGAGATACATTTGATACCGAAATATATATATATATATATATATATATATATATATTAGTTTGATTGCTTAGATTAATTAAATTTTGGTGTCTATTTTCTATAGGGTATTAGGTGTATCCTGAACAGGAGATTTTGTTAGCATTTTAAGTCTAACCTATTCCTAGGGGTTTGTGGTGGTGGTGTTCATATTAATCAATACTAACTAACATTCCCTTACCTGGTCATCTATCCGCTACTTCATCAGGGGCTTTGAGCAGATCGATAGCCAGTTTTAAAGGAATGTCTCATAATTACCCGTTTCTGTTAAATCCTTATCAGTTTTGCCTTATTAGTGAGATTATTTTTCTCTTTTAGATTATTTAATTCATTGAAAAAGGCTAGTTTTATGTCAATTTGTCCTTCTGTTTAATTTTAATTTTTGAAAATTTTTTAATACTTAATTTAGGATTCGGCAAACTGGTAGAGGAGAAACAAAGCCCAACGGGTGATTATCGGAATAAACGAGTGGAGCTATACTTATCTGTCTGGTGGTGGTCTTTCAGTAAATGAGAGGTTAGCCCTGTTCATTGTTTGTTTTATCCCTGGTTTGGTTTTGAGTGCGCAAACAATATCAAGCAACAATAGACGCGACTGCGCACTCAAAACCAAACCAGGGATAAAACAAACAATGAACAGGGCTAACCCCTCATTTACTGAAAGACCACCACCGGACAGATAAGTATAGCTCCACTCGTTTATTCCGATAATTACCCGTTGGGCTTTGTTTCTCCTCTACCAGTTTGCCGAATCCTAAATTAAGTATTCAAAAATTAAAATTAAACAGAAGGACAAATTGACATAAAACTATCCTTTTTCAATGAATTAAATAATCTAAAAGAGAAAAATAATCTCACTAATAAGGCAAAACTGATAAGAATTTAACAGAAAGCCCCTGATGAAGTAGCGGATAGATGACCAGGTAAGGGAATGTTAGTTAGTATTGATTAATATTATTAATTAAAGTTAAATAATTAGAATTATAACTAACTTCTTTAGTTATTATATAATTTGAACAGCACCACCACAGACCCCTAGGAATAGGTTAGACTTAAAATGCTAACAAAATCTCCCGTTCAGGATACACCTAATACCCTATAGAAAATAGACACCAAAATTTAATTAATCTAAGCGATCAAACTAAAATATATCAAGCACGTATAATAGTCCAATTGCCCATGGCAATGACATTAACGTAGCAAGGGACAAATTAAAAACAATCAATTAGACACTAACTAAAATAACAAAAACACTATATATATATATACTCGGAGATACATTTGATACCGAAATACATATATATAGTGTTTTAACTGCATTGGGATATAAGTTTAGGGTTATATTTTGTATTGGAATTTTATTGAACTTGAATAAAAATCATGACTCAGACCAGAGCAGCAAAGCAAAAGGCTCAAACTAATAGAAGTGCTGTGGCTCAGGGGAGAACTGAGGGGGGAGGCAGTTCTCTGAATCAGTCTATTGAAATGCACTGCTTGTTTGATGTTTGTGGAGCAATTAGGAATGGGACATGATATTGCCAAGGGTGATGTCTTTGTGTGTGTGCGATGTAAGGAGTGCGAGGAAATCGGGTGCAAACTCAGCATTGTTATGGGCTTATATGAGAGCGCGAGGAAATCGGGCGCCAACTCAGCATTGTTATGGGCTTATATGAGAGCTTGAAGGACAGGGCGGATGCCCTCGAAGGATTTAAATTGAGGGGTCCATCAAGCTCTCAGCTGCCCACATCAATGCCAGAGCTTGCACTTGAACATCAAGCAACATAGCGGCAAACCCCAAGGCAGAATCGCTGGTCCCAAAGGAACTAGTTGTTGTAGGTGACTATTATCTGGGAAATGAGGAACATATTATGCAAAAAGGATAGATGGAACAGAACCAGGGTATGTCTGCCAGTGGCAAAGGTTGATGACATTGTAGAGCAGATATCATCTTTTAAGAGCACAAAGGGTGATATTGTACACATTGGCACTAATGATATTAAGAGTAGGAGACCAGTGGAATTACTTAACAAGTTCAAGTCAATGCTGAAAAAAGCCGTGAGTTAGGGTTGAATTTGAAAGTGTCTGCAATTCTGCCCAGACACGATAGGAGGGAGTATATGATGAGTGCCTTGTCAATCAATTCGGCCCTGGAGAGATTGTGCAAGGCTCAAGGGGTAGAATTTTTCTCAGCCTGGTCTGTGCTTGTTAACAGGAGAGACTGCTTCTACAGGGATTGGATACACTTAAATAGAAAGGGTGCAAGAATATTTGCTGATGCTATTGAGGCAGAGTTAGCTGTATCGGAAAACTGCTAGCTTGGAGGGGTACGTGGACTAATAGATTAACAGTAGCCGCCAGCAGAGGTAAAAGTGATTCTTGCACTACTATTGAAATGCAATTGTACAGCAGCCTGGAAAGCAAGGTAATGGGGATTTCCAGGACTTCTGGGAGTCATAGTGGAACAAGTAAATACATGGGCTGTGTTAGGGTAACTAAGAGTAGAAACAGTTGCATGTACACCAATGCTAGGAGTATGGTTAATAAATTCGATGAGCTTGAAGTGCTAGTCAAGACATAAAAGGCAGATATTGTTGGGATATCACAGACATAAGCAGTGCAGAACTGGAATTTGGGGAGTACAATGTGTACAGAAAGGATAGACAGGACAGAAAGGGAGGAGGGGTTATGCTGTTAAGAAACACAAAATTTAAGGAAGTACATCCAGTTGATGTTGGTGGGCAATGCAGTGTTGAGTCTGTTTGGTGTGACATAAGCACTGGGAAAGGAAAAATGAGATTAGTTGTGTGTTATAGGCCAAAGGTATCTGATGAGTATAATGAGCAATTGTGCAGAGAAATAGTGGGCTAGTAAATCAGTGTGTCTTATATTGGGGGATTTTAATTTCCCAGATATTGACTGGAATTTGTGGGTTGGTCACTCACACACTAGCAAGGCTTTTGTGGATTTATTGGACGATTATTTTCTACAGCAGCATGTTTGGGAGGCAATTAGAGGGATTAATACTCTTGATCTGATTATCAGTAGTGATTCTTCATGCATCTTCATTCTTCATGCATCTGCAGATAAAGGAACCACTAAGTGGCAGGTGATCAGTGTGCTGAAGTGGGATTTACTCAAAGAAGTAACTACCATCAAGGGTAAAGGGATGGGTTTTTGCTTTTGTAAAGGTGACTACGGTGGTCTGAGACAGTATTTAAATTCTATACGGTGGGACCAGCTGATGATGTTACCAACAGCAAATTCAAAATGGGAAGCATTCAAAGAATTAATCTTGGAAGCTACTAGGCTTTTCATACCAACTAAGAAACATTGTTCAAGATTTAGGCCTAAATGGATGTCTGATGAACTAATTAGACATGTGACAGAGAAGAAAAATGCATGGGATACATATAAATTAACATGTGACACAGAAGCCCCTGATAGATATAAGCTGGTCTGTAACCAAGTCACAAAGGAGGTTAGGCAGGTGAAGGCAGATTACGAGAAATTTTTGGCAAAGGATGCAAAGAAAGCAGCAAAGAGTTCTTTACTTATGTAAACTCTAGAAGGAAGGGGATGAATCAGATTGGTCCACTTGATATCGATGGTTCAACTGTTATGATCCTGCTCAGGTAGCTAACAAACTAAATGAATATTTTGCATCTACATTCACACATGAGGAGTTATTCAGGGAGGGAAATACCAGAGGTGTGTATTAAACTCTGGCAGTAAGCTAGATAATCTTGTAATAACTGAGAGTAAATTGGAGGAGAAATTGTTGAAGATAAGAAAGGCACCTGGGTGGATGGAATCTATCCAGTTATATTAAAGGAGGCGGCAAAGGAAGTAAGCAAATAGTTAGCCATAATTATGAGAGCTCCCCTGGACTCAGGGGAGGTACCCATGGACTGGAGATGTGCAATTGTGACCCCAATCCACAAAGGAGTATTAAAGGAAGACACAGCTAATTACAGACCTGTTAGTTTAACTTCTGTTCCAGGGAAATTAATGGAGGCACTGATTAAAGAAGCATTGCAGGATCATCTAGACAAGTAGCAGTGGCATTTGATGCAAGAAAGCAAGTGTATGCGCTTATGCAGCATCAGCCAAAAAAAAAAAAAAAAAAAAAAAACAAATCACACCATTCCCTCCAAATGCCTGTCCAGTTCCTCCTTAAATTTTATTCAACCTATCAACTTCCACAACGACAGATGGAAGTTTGTTCCAACAATTAACCACCTGCTGGCTAAAGGCAAATTTCTGCACATCTAATCTACATCTGTCTTTTCTTAATTTGAATTTATGCCCCCGTAGGTTCATAATCTGAACAAGTGGAAGGATCCCATCAGAATTCAGCGTGCTCAACCCATTCACGGCCTTATGCACCTGAATCAGATCACCGCGCAGGTGCCTAGTCTCCAGCCACTGCAATTTGCAGAACTTAAGCCTCTCTTGTCTGAGCTATAACTTCAGTTATAGCTCAGACAAAGCATGAGTTTGTTAAGGGAAAGTCTTGTCTGACCAGTTTGATTGGTTAATATGATGTAGTCACAAAGGAACTGGATTTCAAGAATAACTTTGATATCATGTACAGTTGATTCCGGTTATTTGGGACACATCGGGACTAGTGCATTTTAGCCTGATTAAGTGGCTGCCCCAATTATCTGAAGTTTCACGTAAAAAAAAATTAAATATACAGTGGACCCCCTCTTTACAATTAGTTCACTGTACAATTAAATCACATTATAATGGAGTCACCATAATAAAGTACCGTTCACTACACAATGTGTAGTAAACATTGGTCATTGTGATCACGTTTGTGAATGCAATTTTAATTCTATTAAACAGAGATTCTGATTAGCGAAAGTAAGAGGAATATTATCCACGGGCTATGAAAGTTAAGATATATATTAAGCACATTTCCCCTTTATTACTTTACCAATTAAAAGATACACGAAAATCGGAAGAATATACATAATAATCGGAATAATTAATACGTACTGCAATATGTACATGCTAACTAGTTGACATTTCTGTTCCCTGATATTTGTGGATGGGGGTTAAAATTTAAAACAGTAAAAAGATAAGCAATCAATAACATAACAAAGGACTTGGCACACAAAAATTGCAAGTAACGATACGCGCAAGTGAGAACGGAGTAACAAGTTAAGAAGCTTTAAAAATAGGAATAAAGAGAAGATTCTGAAAATCAATTTTTTTATATGATTGGAGATTCCCTGGAAGTGTAAATACATTTCACCATAATAACCCACAGAATTCCAGCTGTCTGTATTATTGCAAATTCAATAAGATAGTTTACTATCTGTTTATGATAGATTGCACTAACAGAAAAGCCCAATAAACAGGTGACTGCTATTGTTTTTATTGTTTTATGGTTGTGACCTCCAGAAATCAGAGTGAACCAAATGGTATGGTCAGAGACAATCGTAGGGTAATCTCCAGTGCTGGGGGGTCTCCTCCCCTGATTAAACGGCATGTTGTCCCAATTAAGCGAAGTAAATCCTGGCTATTTTCTTGATTGAGTTCTGTTTTTTAAGATTTTCCCCAAATAAATGGCTGCTCTGATTAACCGGTGGCCCAAATAACCAGAATTCACTATATATATATATATAAAATAACCTCAGGGGCTCACATCTGGTGAATATGGGCTTGGTGTACCCTGGGTCCTGAGCTGGATATCATCATTCTTCTCTTTCTTGGCGATTCCTTTCCACTTCTAACTCTTGTTCTCTCTCTCTCTCTCTCAGGGTAAACCAGAAATATATATTTTTTTCAGCTGGCTAATAATATATATTATTATATATTATCTAATAATTATTATAATAATAATAATGACCTTGCATAGAAATCGGATGTCATCGAAGAAAAGCATAGGAGCAGAAGAATACTTTTTGCGAGATAGGACTGAGTTTTAGAAGGATTTAACTGAACTAAGTTATCTTTGCCCCACTAGAGACTTGCTGGAATTCAGCATTTAAGAAATTGGTAGTGGATATTCAAGAAGTTGAAGGTGTTTCAGAATTCAAGGTTTCTCAAAACTGGTAGGTGAAATGCAGTGTGCTGTAATCAGGAAAACTATGGATAGGATTTTTGGTCAATGGAAGAAGTTCATTAATATACAAGAGGAAAAGAGCGGAAATAAGAACTGAACCTTGCGGAACACCAGCATTAGTGGAGAAGTTAGAAGACAGAGAGCAATATACCATCATCCACAGAGTAGTCAGAGAGAAAATACCCAATTATAATGGACAGTAACTCAAAAGTAACTGCTCTTGAGTTACTGTTTGTGAAACTCAAGAGCAACTGCTTGAGTTTCATTAAACTTTTCCATTGAATTTGTCTATAGATGGGTAACATAAGCCAGAATATCACCAGTGGATTGACACTGGCGGAATCCATACTAGCAATCATTGATTAGATGGAAGGTTTCTAGATAGTTTAAGAGTTGGTGGTTAATTAATTTCTCCATTACTTTAGAAAGAGTAGAAGTAATTGCACTGGGTCAATAATTGGATGGGAGGGATTTGTCACCCTTTTTAGGAACTGGCTGGATATGAGCAAATTTCCAAACAGAAGGAAAAACACCTTTGGAATAAGAAAGTGAAAAAAGGTGGCAAAGAACAGGAGTAAGTTCAGGAGCACAGGTTTTGTGCACAAGTGGAGAAATATCATCAGGACCTGGAGCTTTCTTAGCATCAAGATTTGTCAAAATCCTTCTGGCATCCTTTTGACGGAAGACCAGAGGAGGCATTGAATGAAGTGTACTGGGAATGGTGGGAGGTCGTTTACCAAGATCATTAATACATGAATTGGAAACAAAATGGGATGCTAGTAGGTCAGCTTTATCCTAGGCTTAAGTGGCAATAGAACCAGCTAGTTTTGATAGGTGGGAACAGATGTGGCCAATTGATTTGGCAAGAGACCAGAATGCTCGGCTACCATTAGGACAAGAAGCAAATTTTCTACTCTTAGCTTGTTCAAAATCTGGTTTGGACTGATTCATAACTTCTTTACAATTTTTGCGAGCTTTGGTGTAGGCAGAAAATGAAACTGAAGAATTGGAAACAAGCCAATTACGATATGCAACATTCTTCTCTTGAACAGCCTTAGCACATTTATTGGAAAACCAAGGTTTAGATAAAGGACAAGATTTTAACGTGGAGTGTGGAATAAAGGATTCTGTCCCTACAAGAAAAATTTCACTGACACATTATGAGCAAATATTGACATCAGAAGTTTTGAAACAGTAATCTGACTATCCAATTTTTGGATATGGCTTATACATGGTAAGAATATACTCCGCTTCTTGACCTAACATTGCCTTGATATGCTCTCTGCATACACACCACTCGGACTCCCTCCAGTCACTATCTGGTAGATTAGAGGCAGTGAGATTATACACTAGCTGATCTGGAAAGTCTCTTAGAGAGTTACCAAATGGTTCGGTCTGGTGGACTGTCTAGCAGCCAGCCTGCAAACACCCACGAAATGTGAGGAAGTTTGGCTTTTGCCATTATGTACATCATAACCATAAAAGACATCAATCATACTGCATGATGGAAGAGATTGGGGAAGGTTTACTGGAGCTTTGCTCTGGAGACTAAACATGGATTCCACCATTTCAAGCCTCGAATAAGCAAAGTGATGGTATTACAACCATTGATGCGAGTCCTCTATTGCTTAGTATTGCCTGGTAACCTCTCTGTGTTACCAGGCAATACTAATGTTCCTCTAGGAATTCTTCTGGGCGGAATTTCTCTGTGTGGCGTGGACTGCACACCTCGATCCCTGCTTATGTTGATTCACACCTGGGTTCTCTGAGTATTGCAGACAGGCTGCCAGGATAGCTTGTGGAGTTTTATCAATGATATACATCAGTTTGATGATATACAGCAGAGATAAGGAGGTGATTATACCATTGTATAAGACAGTGATCAGGCCACATATTGCATACTGTATACAAGTCTGGAGGCCTCATTTTTGGAAGGATGCAGAGCTGCTGGAGTGAATACAGAGAAGGGTAACAAGATTGGTGAGGGAAACAAAGGAGTGCTCTTACCAAGAAAGGCTTCAGTTCTGCAAATTGCAGTGTCTGGAGACTAGGCATCTCACAGGTGCTTAGCCTTTGAACAGCATGAGCAAGCTAAATGCTGATGGGATTCGTTCTCTTGTTCAAACTATG